>NW_006912908.1:652640-690479 GCF_000585565.1 Capronia epimyces CBS 606.96
TCTCCTGCATGTTCATTCTCCTGCATGTTCATTCTCCTGCATGTTCATTCTCCTGCATGTTCATTCTCCTGCATGTTCATTCTCCTGCATGTTCAGTTGCCCTGCGGTATATTGAACCACGACGACGTCTACCATTTCCAACATTGCCTCACTTGACAATTGAACAATGTCTACCGCACGGAGCCCACAGTTCGTCCTAAACGATACACGCCTTGTCGGTGCTATTCGAGTCGTAGTCCACACGACCGGAACTGCTGGGCCAACAATTAGTGACAACCACTGGTCCATCTATCTCCTTCTTCGCGACGGTGGTTCAATGCGCGTCAATATGACAGCAGAGACGGGCTACATCATTGGGATCCTAGAATGGAAAGAGCTTCAGTATATATTGACGACCTCCTCACTCCGGCACTGGGACTATCCAGTGCTGGGAAACGTTCGTGTCTGCAATATCGCATGGCTCCTTCATGAAACCAAGCGTAATCAGTATGATATGTCTGGCGGCGGCTCTGGATGCAGGTATTGGGTGTAAGTCTATCGCTTCACTTGCCCGCAGTATGCTCACCAACAAGTAGATGGGTCATGATGAGGGACTGGTCGAACAAGCACTGGATCGCAGCAGGTGCTGCTAATGAGGTTTGGCCTCATCTTCCTTTTCGATATCACAGAACCAACTCGCGCATCCCACTGAACATGGTACAAGGGACGTTTTACTAAAGTGCAGGTTAGCGTTTCATGGAGGACTACTGATTGTAGTGGGAGTTAGGGTGGTAGAGAATAGTTGTCTGCTCCGATTCAAACGTAATGGCCGAACTCTTCTGGTGCTCCAACCTATACCCCTCGTTAGGAGGATACACGGACGTCTTGGTTCGAAGCTTTACGCCATTCAACAAACAAATTCTTCTTGGTCATCACATAGTGATAGTGTCCACCGGCTTTGCTGTATGAGGTGCCTCATCAAGACTGCTCCCGGGGGTAGGGTAATAGAGAGGTGGAAGCCCGGAGGTAGGGTAATCGGCGGGATTAAAGACAAAGTCATCTCGGGGTGCACTACACCAAGGGTTAGCTACTTTGCGCGGGGAGTTTAGGAGAAAGTGGTAGCTCACAAGGAAAATTTGATGTTGTTCCACCATGCTTTGTGTACAAGGTCGACTTGGACCGCCTCGAACTGCGAGATAGATTGGTCCAGAATGACAGGGTTCGTCTCTGGCTGTTGGGTGATCAGCTGGGAGCATCTCTCGAAGATTCTCGGGTAGAATCCTGCAGAGGTCCAATCCAGCACACAAGGCGGATGATTGTCCAGCCAGAAGATATTGCGAGGAAAGAGATCCAGATGGCAAAACACCAATTCCAGGCCTTTGAAGGAGATTTCGGTCTTGGGGTCGAGAAGACGAACATTGAACCACGCCTCCATATCTTGGACGGATTCAAATGTAGGATGATCTGCGTCTCCGAAGAGGAAGCCGCGAGACGGTCCACCTCCTGTGAGTGGACCTGGTTTCTGAGACTTGAAAGATGCGAAATGCTCCAAGATCCGCGACATGGCAGCTTGGTCGGGGCCCTCGGCGATGGAATCCTTGATGACTCCTTCCATGAGATCCATGACGATATAGCCGTGCTCCTTGGAGTCCATGAAATACCGGTGCACTCGGGGCACACGCACAATGCTGGGGTCGAGCATTTCGTACGCTTTGGCTTGATTGCCGGCTTCGTCCTTGCCGAGTAGCCATCCACACTTGACGGCCAGCTGGTCAGTTAGTTTGACGACCTTGCCGCCGTACGGCACGCTGCTCAGGAGGAGATCAGGGGTGGCTTCCTTGCAGCGCTGGATTATTTCATCGTCTGAAAACGATTTCATCATTTCGTTGTAGCTGGTGGCCATGATGATGTTTGGAAGTTGGTTACAGTACACCGACTTTGGTAAAGTACATATGTAGGCAGTAGGCAAGCCAAGAGACCAAGCCACTATTACTGTACACCGCTTTCTGCAACCTGGCTTTCATACCAGGGTCAACCCCCTAACCCTCCTATCAAAGGGGTATGGGGGGAGCCCAGACTTTATAGGTGTGCCTATGGTGCCTACACCAGCCTTCTGGTTAAAGAACATGGTTGGAAATGCCTAAGTTAGTGCCTAAGTTTAACACTATATGCAACTCCTACCACGAAAGCATGAACGAGGTGAGATCGAAAGAGTTCTGCTCTCTTTGTTTTCTCTGGATTTGCTCAATTTGTGATTTATCGACAGGTATCCTTTTGACTCGACGTCCTTGTGATGAGCCAAGTGTCGTCCGCAGATGTTTCCGCATATCCTATCTCCAGAATCCTTGGTTGCCTGGGCCAGGCGAAGATGTAGATCGAGCCCTGGGCGGCTTGTCGTTGATTGATTGTTTGTGGTAGATTGTCACCAACTGTCTAATGGAATGGTTCGAATAGGTCTTCCTTCTCCACATTACACTTCTACTAATAAGGTCCTTAACTTGCAACTGGTTTAAGTTGGGGTTGGTTAGGTTGTATTCGGAAGCTCAGAAGGCTCGGGGGCCACATTAGCAGCAGCTAAGTATAGCTATAGTATCAGCCCCCGACAAATCTACATAATATAATTCTAGCTGTTACTCTAATTGCAGAACAAAGCAGACCACCTTCATGTCGCGTAATATGTCGAAATCGGTTCAGAATGCTATATGCAATTAAAGGATTCTCCTAATTTAATTGAACAACGCAACAGCATAAAGCCTTATGAAGAACGCCGTGCCGAAGAAGCCGTGATGTTATTAGCCTCTGGGACTGTCCTGGTAGCTTTTGGAGCCAGAGCAAAGTCGACTTATTTGGACTTTTTAAGGAAGGTTCACGATGCCGCAGGTTCTAACATGGCTGCCCTTTGTGTTGTCGGACTGTGAAGAGCAAAGATTGGCGAAACCATCCAGGTCGAAATCAATGGCGTCTTTGCTACGTGAATGAATACAGATACCCTCTCGTAATGATGGATGAAGGGCAAAGACGACAGTGATATAGTATGGCTGGCGAAGAATATCATTCCGTACCGGGACATGCAACTTAACAACGTCGTAATAATCTCGACGCATTCATCGACCACGTGTTCATTAAGAAGCTATCAACCTGAGCTGGTAGCATCAGCAATGAAAGAAAGCCACCTTCCTGTCCAGCGACGTCGAATAATACAGCTCTCATATGGGATCCGTACAGCCTCGTTGCTATTCCGACAATCCGACCATGCCTTCGTCCCAAAGCAGATTTCTATCATGGGTATCATAAACGCAGTTCACCATTCCCATCCCAATAATGCTATCGTGAATTGACCCGCTGCAAGGGTCACCGAAGTCGACTGCGGTGAGAAGCGCTCGTTCAAGGTAAAGGTCTCCCGTCTGGGCGACAACTTCCTATCTGTCCTCAATGACCGGGCAGGATAGCACAGGATGTCGGCGTACGCGTTTAGAAACCATGGACCTACGAACAGATCAGCTCCAGCACGATTCGGGATTATGCGCAGGACTCACCTTGATAGTCTTTGCGTCGAGCTCGAGGCCATCTTTGGCAGTCAAAAACTCTTGGACATCTTTGCGTTGATCACCCTGGAGCTGAATCACCTCCCCCATTTCGCTATCTGTGACGATTGTGCCATTGCAAGCTAGGATCGTCGTGAGTCAAGGTCCTTGACACAAAGAGATATCCGTCACATACCGAATTTCTTCTTGATGACCTTGAGGATCTTCTTCTGATCAAACTTCTTGGGGAGGCCTTGGACGGTTGTCAAAGTCTTACGACCATTGCGCTCTGCACCGACGCGTTAACCTGGCGTTTATTCTTCTTCTCGAAGGTGATTGGATCTTACGTTGGATACGTATGTGGATGTAGTTCTGGGATTGCTTCGCGTCCCCAGTGTCGTCGTCGGCCTCCGCGAAGGGGTCTGTTTCCAGGAGAGATCAGCAACACATCACAGGCGCAGGCAAAACGCATCCGGGAATATGGTGATTCTGAACAAGACACCTCTTCCTGGTGGTATACAATCTACTGTTTCACGGGCACTGCTGATAGCATCCGCTGGCGAGCAGATGGTGGGCCATTGGTGGTGGAAGTGAGGTGGCGAAGGCGGGCTGAGAGAGGGGGTGGCTTACCAAAGGTTTTGAGGTTTTGGATAGTTGACATAAACTCGTCTGTTGAAAAGAACCTGATTGATTCAAAGTAGGACGAAGGTCGGCGGTGATATATTCGACGGTGGAACTGGAAAAGGACGGAGTTGTGGAGTGGAGAGTGAAGCTGGTGGTGGGCAACTGTTTTGAAAGGAGGAGAGAAAGAATCTTGGGTAAGGAGACTGACTGCGTTACTGATAAGTGTGGCGGGGGAGGTGACGAAGAACTCGAGAGAACTCTCTTTCTTTTCCCACTGCACTGGCAGTCAGGCGCAGCCGCCAAGACCCGTGACCGTGGCCGTGGCCGTGGCCAACAATCTCCACTGGCACTGCACTGACTGCACTGCACTGCACTGCATCGTGCCTGTCATCAGTATTATTACTCAGGCTCGGGGCTGATCTATGACAGGTCTAACCCGACGGCAAGCAAACAGTACCAACTTCCAGTACCTAAGATTCCTGGTAGGGAGGCCCTAAGGCGCCTAGGTCCCTTATCATGGTGCCCGGAGGACCCGTACCTCCATCGCTATAATTCCCGGTCCCCCTTTAGTATGCCCGAAATACCACATGCAATGCGGAACGCGGTCGTGACTCTCCTTTGCACGCACAAGTCTTCAGTATTGTTGATACAAAGGTACATAATGCTTGACAAGTCCGCTTGTTGACTTCCGAATATGTTTCTAGACTGATTCGCCACAAGTAAAACCCTGGGGTACACAAATATGTGCCATTCCTCCAAGTCCATCGCCCATCTATGACCAGCCATTCCCACGACTCCTAAGTCGAGCCGACGGGCGGCACTGCAGCTGCTGCACCGCTTGGGTTCGGTGGTGGTGGGAGAAACAATGGCATGTACGTCTAGATGATCTCGTCAGTTTGGGTCAAAGCAGATGGTTTTCCGTGTCATACCACAGTGACAGCAAGAACTTTTGAGGATATTAGCTCCATTCCTAAATGCGGCCAGACGATATGCACTCACCTGCCATGCCAAAGGACAAATATCCTGGTGTACCACTGCTTTGTCGCTGTGCTGGGGTCTCACCCAGCCAGTTGAGGAGAGAGGTCAATAGCGAAAACCTGCATCTGTCAAATCATGGCTGGTTCCGAAGTAGCGTATCGCCTTACCAGCCGAGCATTCTAGTCATGTTCGTCAGCAACCAACATTCGCGCGTAGAAGAAGCCACACTGTCTTACCTATTTCTGGTAAACATCTGTCAATGGCAATTAGAACTCGGCTGTCTGCAGGAAGGACTGTATACTCACGGCCGCCATGGGCATAGTGCTCGTCAGCGTTGAGCCAAAATCGGTAGGCTTTTCTTCTTTGGGCTCGACATATGGTATGACTATCAATGGGTGAGCTCGTGTCACAGGGGATCTGTGCTGTCGAGGTCGAACGAACCGAGATCCGCCCTCCGCATATCTTTCTTCGTAGCCATGGTTTCGGCTGAATGAACAAGGAGGTCTGTCGTTGCCTTCTAGAGAGATAATACCCCAGTATAGCACCTGAGCAAAGGTGGATTTGATACGGACTCTGTAGCTGTATAATACGAGGCGGCCATGAAGGATGCCATGCCCATCATGATCGGCGGAAGAACCCCGGCCTTGGCACAATCAGGCGATATTAGGGCGGCATGGCTACAGTCCCAGAACGGATTGGCTGCCAATCTGCCTTGGCGGTCACTTGGTACCGACCTACTTGTATCCGTACATGTAGCCTTCTACTCACTACTCGCCATCGAATGCGTTCCATGGTCTTCGTCGATGTTCATCCCTAGGCTTTGCAACAGATGTCGCGGACGGGAGATAGATGCAGTGCGGAGACGCTCTTCGAAAGCTACATTTTCATCTTCTTCCATGCGATCCAGCGGTACCATACATATAGATAACCATCAGGAGCTCTTCGAATATACATCTGGCAGATGGCTGTGCGTGTTTTCAAGGCGTTGATGAGGCACCACATAACTGTCTCACAGGTACAATGAGCCCCTTCGTCTTTCAGAGCGAAGGCTTGTCTTCAACGTCAACGAACTCAAAAGGACCGTCGCCAAGTGCCTACATCAGCCAGAGTCCGAAGTCAAGGAACTCTTCAAGCTCTCAGAGGGAGGATTCAATCGTGTATTTCAAATCAGAATGAAAGATGGCTCCGAAGTACTTGCCCGCCTTCCGTACCCTTCAACAAAACCCAACCGATTCGCCATAGCCAGTGAAGTTGCAACTCTCGACTTAGTCCGTGCCAATGGTGTACCCGTCCCCAAAGTCTTGGGATACTCAACCGATACTGACAATCCTGTGGGGACCGAGTTCATGATCATGGAGAAACTCCCCGGCCGTCCTGTTGGTGATATGTGGTTCGAACTGTCCGAGCACCAGCGTCTCAAGCTCATCTCCGGAGTTGTGCAAACGGAAGTCAAGCTTTTCAAGACCGATCTGCCGGCATATGGTAGTGTTTACTACGAGCGCGATCTCCCTGCTGACGTGCCCCGTACCGTCATAACGCCCTCTTCCGGCAACGAAGGACTATGTATCGGCCCGCACGTCGGCTTGAGATGGTGGTACAAAGAGCGTGACTCAATTCGCGTTGACCGAGGCCCCCGTGAGCTCTCTTTTTCTTTTGGGTGATCTCTCTGTCCGTCTCCCCTCGCCTGCGTGTGCACGTGTGTGTGCGGGCCGGGGGCATCATGGATGAGCTTCACGCAACGCTCGAAGCTACATGTCTAACTGACAAGTGTTTTAGACTCCTCTCCACTCCAGGTACTTTCATGCGTCGCTGCCAAGGAGTTGGCATGGCTCAAAGCTTTTGGGCGTCCACGCCTCCCGTTTGAGCGAGCATATCGTGAGTGCATGAACTACCAGAAATCCCAACCAGAAGAGCACATCGAAAGCCTGGAGAAGTACCTGATGATAGCGCCATACCTGGTGTCACAAGAAGCAAGATTTCACCGGCCAATCTTGCGCCACCCTGACCTCCAACCAAACAATATCTTTGTTTCTAAAAGTCTCGACATCGTCGGAATCGTAGATTGGCAGCATTGCTCTATCCTTCCCCTGTTCCTCGCCGCTTCCATTCCGAAGTATTTCCAGAACTATCATGATGAAGAGTCATTGCAATTCGACCCACCAGAATTGCCCGATAACCTTGCTGAAATGGATGATGATGAGTACGCTGAAGCTTCGGAAAGGTTTAGACGGCGTCATCTTCATTTCTTTTATCTGGGCTTCACGCAACAGCTTAACCCAGCCCATTTCGAAGCTCTAGATAGGCGCACAGATTTGTTGACTCGAAAAATCTTCGATCACGCGGGTGAGCCCTGGGAAGGGAACAGCATCCCTCTGAAAGCAGATCTCATCCACACAACACAAATCTGGCCAAAACTCATGGAAGACATCGGATACGATGAGAAGGTGATGCCTCCATGTCCTATATCTTTCTCAGAACTCGATGTCCAACATACCCTTGCTATCCTACAACAGCAAGAGGATACTGATACACAACTTGAAAAAATCCAGAACGCAATTGGAATCAACGCAGATGGATGGACATCCAACGAGGAGTACGAGGGCGTTGTGGCACGGGCGAAACTCATCAGGAAGCAGGGTTTGGAGAGCCTAGATACTGAAGAGGAGAAGGAGATGACATCGAGGCACTGGCCGTTTGATGATTTTGATGAGGAGGAGTGATATTTGGTGAAACCAGATACCAGCTGAATATCGTGAAGGCCGTGAACAAATCGTCCGGCGGTTGAAACCGCGTAGTGAATGTGCAAAAGACAGCCTTTTGAAAATCGTGAAGAGTCAAGATCGAGCTGGGTGTGAGCACAGGGCGGCATCACCCTCGTCCCAATGGGGGGTGAGCTCGATGCCGTTTTTACTTCCCTTGGCAATGTTTCGGCCTTCCTCGAACTTCTTGCATATCTTGCCTGCGAAGCTTTGTTCCGCAGCCAGAACCTTTCCTTCAAGTTTGACCTCATGAAGTGGCTGTGACCTGTGACCTGTCTTTCCATTGTCCATTCGTGTCTTCAACTCCACCGAAATGTCGCGGCCTGTTTTGACGGTCCCCACGAAGGCCGTAAAGATCTCTTCCTTCGCCTTCGCCTCGGTGGGACAGAACTCTCGAATATGTTCTCAGTGCGCATATCGTCTATCGTCTATCTCTACACGCTCATTCTCCACCACGCGGCACAACAATGCGAAACTCGGAGGTCTTCTAGATCACAAGAATCTTGATTCGAAACTCCCCAAGTCGCATTCCATGAGAACCCGCATGAAAGATGCGGGCAAGCAAGAGTTGGGCAATGACCTAGGGCGAGTGCCCATGTCGCTTGTAATGCCTTCCATAAAAACATTAAGAGAAGGCTTCAGTGGCCAGGTCGGCAAGTTGGCGAAGGTGTACTGGTTCAATCTCAAAACCTCCGTGACGGATTGGTACGGGTATGCGAGACCTATGTAGCTCCGTCGAGCATGATTCGCAGGCTGACTTTCGCAGAGTATTTTACTTTCGATGGTGGGATGCACAAAGGGATCCCACGACCGGGAAGAAGATGAGAAAGCCGCTCGAACTCGGGGAGAGACACGAGACTGCGCGACAGTTACACCAATCGTTCAACAGCGCCCTGGCTAGGGGAGACGTTGCCGAACTCGAGCAGATCGCCTGCGATGGTGTGCTGTCTCAAGCGAAGAGGCGGATTGAGCTTCGCCAGAAACGAGGCTACCCTCCCGAGAAATGGCAGCTCAGGATGTACACGGGATTGAAGTACCCGAAGTGGTTGGAGAAATGGCCCGTCTCCGTGCTCCTGCCCAGGGCGAGTACTCGAGTGGTTTCGGACAAGCTGTCCCCTCTGCCTCTCCCAGAGTCCTACATCCGTCAATGCGTTGTGCGCATCCGTTCTGTCCAAACCTACGAACTTGCCACCGAAGAAGACCTGAAGATATCAAAGCACACCGAGTACGTTGTGATGCAGAAACTCACATTCAAGGGAGAAGACGGGCCGTGGCGGATCTGGGGCACCGTCGAACCGTCCACAATTCAAGAAATCAATGACATGCTGGAAGGACAAGACAGTCAATCGAGCTTTACGGAAAGGTTGTCCAATTTAATGTCTGGCGGATTTCCTGGCGGGCGGCTAAGCTAAAGTCCGTGGTGGAGAGTCCGTTCTACCTTGAAGCCACCTGAAGCCATATGGTCGTTCACCAGAAGTCTGTACAAAAGTCCACCTGAAGCCATATGGCCGTTCACCAGAAATCTGTACAAAAGTTTACACCAGAACTATACTACAACCTTTAATCTTTGCCCACGGCAACGTCTGTTCCAAATGAGCCTTGGTTTATGTCACCTGCCGCTACATTGCAAGATTCAGCTGAAACATGACTGGTTTCCATCTCCAAAATATCGTCGGTCGGAGGCATTCCTTGGGCCGAATCGAAATCCAGACGCTGCCGAAGACGGTCACACCAGACTCTCGGACCTAAGCACCTGAGGCCTCCACCAGGCAAACTCACCGGGAACACGGCTCCAGTTGTACCTTGTCAATGTCCCAGAAGAGACCATCTGTGGAATAGTCTCGAAGCTGCATACCTAAGCATATGTACAGCCCTTCTCATCTCGATCACGCTGGAACTGCAGGCGGCCTCCTATCGTCCCATGCACCCACTGATGTGTCTCCCAACAATTCGAGACTGGTACTGGCGATGGTAGACTTACCCCCCAGATCCAGATCCAGATCCAGATCCAGATCCGCACCTGTCTCCGTTCATGTCAAGACGCGCAGCAGAATTACCGAACTGGAACATCTCGGTCTGGCTTCGTTTCAGTATGACAGAGATTTTGAGCAGTAGCGGCTCGGCCGACCCAGTCCTTCAATTTTGTCTAGTGTAACTACCTTACGGGTCGACATTCACTCTTGGGATGGAGTGATGCAAATGAGGAGAGTACTGTATCTCTGTCTGGTAATGGAGTGATGCAAAGGAGGAGAGTACTGTATTTCTGTCTGCTACATCACGACATAACATAGCATTGCAGAAAGGGATATATATATACCTGGCCAAGTTTAGTCCACTAATTACTTGACTTTTCGATCAATGTCATGCCTACTTTCCTAGTGCGCGAGCCTCGCTCTTTCTACTAGGTAGTCACAAGACCTCTGTCTACGTGAACAGAGAGTTGCTTCTGCTTCTGCTTCTGCTTCTGCTTCTGCTTCTGCTTCTGCTTAGATCCAAAGAGGGTTTGTCTGCTTCTCTGACTTGGAGACAGATCCGGTTGAATCCTATTACATCTGCCTGTCTGATCGCCTTGCAGCCTAGCAATGTCGTAGCAAACATAACATATAAGCGGACAGACTGTAGTCTCTTACATAGGCAGGTTGAGCTGAGTGGTGCCACTACGGACAAAGAGGTCAATGTGGTCAGTCCGGAGACAAAGCCGTCACCACGTGGCAGCGGAGAGCGAACATGTCGTACTGCTCCCAAGGTCAACCAAGGTTCAGCTCTGCCAGTTTCCACCTGTGTCCTCTTTGCTCGATGGGTTGCTAGCAATCCTGCTTGATGAGACCGCACTCTGCCTGTCCATAGTCGCCGCAGATGACGCGAAGTCATGATACTTTAGAAATAGGTTTGTAAAGGCCATCCTCTGCCTCGAACCATTTCTTGCCCTCTTGTCCAATTGAATACAAACCAGTGGTCAGCCGAATTGGGCACAAAACTCCTCTACGATGATTCTCCTTCCATGTGTGCTGCCGTCATGTATGTATGCAATGCGAGGCCGAGAGAAGTCATTATACGTGAAACGTAACATGTTGTGCGAATCCTAGAATCGTGGCTCGTAACGTCGTAAATGTTGGGGGGGAATTCCTGTCCGATCCTGTCTCTCGTTGGTCGCTGGACAAGGCAGTTCTTGTCACCGTCTGCTCGGATTGGCTGTTATGAAGAGGCGAGCCCCAGGGCCCCTGTTGAATGAGACCCCATTTGAGCATGCAGCATGTGCATGTATGGGATATCATAACCAGGTGTGGCTGAATTTGTAGCGAGTGTGACGGGGAAAAGAAGCGAATCCCAATAACGTACTGAGGTAGGCAGAAAAGCATCCATTTCATGATGGTACTACCCTGGCCTCCAGGACCTAGGAAAGTTTTGAATATCTCAGCGAGCTGATGTCGTCAGTATTTTACATGTATCATGAACGCATTCGTCGTTTTCTCCCTCGGGACGCTCCGTCGGGTCGTAAATTGAGAACTTCACGGAGTGCAGGATCATCGAGATCTCGGTCCTTGTGATGCGCTCGAACGTGGCGCTGCAAGTTATCAGGCCGAGGATACCGGTGCTGCTGGTCAGGACAGAACGGGCAGGCATAACCTGGAGACATGTGCACTAGACCGTGCCTACGGGGGCATATGGTCAGCTTGACTGGTTCCCCGAGTACATCACCTATCGTCTCACCTAATCATTTCATTTTTCCTCTTGAAACCTTCACCGCCAGGCCCTCGCCGACAACCCTTCACGGGACAGAAATGAGTCCTTGTGTCGGAATGGACGTTCATATGACTGTTGAGCAGATACTGTGTCTGAAATGGAGCAGCATTGCAGCCTTGGAATGTGCATTGATATGTGCCAGCAGGAGAAACTCGACTAGAGTTTGCAGCGTCGCTCGATGGTAGCTCAATGGCGACCTCAGATTCATTGTTGGACTCCTCGGGCTCTGGATCTGGCTTCCGTGTCTTCTTTGTCCTGGGTTTGGCCTCCCGGCTTGTATCCTGGCGTACCGGTGCCCTCCGTTGCCTTAGATCGTGGACTATCGCTAGTGAAGGAGTCGAGGTAGCTGGGGACTCTGCCCATTCTGACGTGACTGGGGTTGAAGTAGTTGCGACAGTTGCCAACGTAATTTCCGAAGCTGTGGAAATGGAGCTATCTCTGGTTGCAGTTCGAAAGCTGTTATGCGTAGGCGGATCTGGGGGGGACATAACAGACTTAGGGGACTGGAACGATGGCGACGTTCGATATTGATGTAGTGAACTGGGAGAAGGTCGACTGAGGCCGGGAGATATGCTTGGAAAAACAGCTGAACCATGTTCAGGGATATTGCCTATGGTTGTCCTAAGCGACGGAAGTGTCAATTTCGGTCGCGGTGAGGCTGCGGGCGATGACATTGGTGGAGACTTTTGCATGGCAGGGAGAATCACGTCCGGATCGACATCCTGAGGTGTTATTGTGTATCTTCCCAAGGTCGGCGACGTGACGAGCGATTCCTCATCTTGCCGCCCAGCCTCGAGCAGCAGACGTAGACGAGGTGGAGATCTGGGAGGGGGACGGACATCCCATGTTCTCTTTGGCATGTCATGATGTGAGAGATGTCCAGTCCCCCGATCCAAAGCAAACCGGCTGCTGTCAGGTACATGCTGAGATGTAGCGATTGGTGAGTGAAGTGGTTCTTCATTTGTCAAGCTCTCCGGGGACCCATCGATCATAGGAAAATCGTCCTGCGTGTTGGTCCTGATTTCTGGTGTAATGCTCTTGGGGTAAACAAACGACCTCCTAGTAACCTGCCGGGGTGAGGCTATTGTGTCGTCTTCTCCTTTTGATTCTTGTCCACCTCCGTCATCAATCTCCTCCTCTTCTGCCTCAGACTGGCTTGCGGAGGCCAGGGCATGTCTCTCGGCTCTGTTCGCTACCTCGACTAGATTAGGATCTAGAGAAGTTATCAGTACACCATCACCCAGGGTTGGAGTAGTCCGACCCTTTCGAATTCTCCTAGCCCTCGAAGAGCGAGCACCGTGCGCATGTGTTGACTCTTCGTCAGAAGATTCGGACGATGGATAGTAAGGGACGAGCGGCCGAGGACTCGGTTGCGGTATTAGGATCGGTCTTGTCGCTTCCAGGGGAGGTGTTCTGGAAGGCTGCAGGAAGTCCCTTTCTAGGTTATAAACCGAGTAGTCGTTGGGATCCTGATCGTTGGACATGAGTGACCCGAAGAATCACATGGTAGGTCTGGACGGAACTGGGGTAATTCGGCAGGGCAAAGCCCTCGGCCGCGGTATGAGATCCTCGACAGGTAGGGAGATCGCAACGAGTTTCAGATCCTATGTTCGAGGATGAGATAGCGGAGGCGTATGTCTGTCTAAACGAGAGGCCATGTTAGTGTCCGCCCTAAGTAGCAGAGCCTCGAAAGGGGAGCGGGAAAGAGAATCGTCTTTAGGAGAGCCGATGGGTGCACATGACATCAGCTACTGTCACACGGGCACAGGCCATCCTGGAGACGTGCAATGAGAGGGATGGAGGCTGAAATCTGGAAACGAAACATTGTGGGAGGGTCGGTGCTAGTGGCTGGCTGTCTTGGTCCAGACCTCCTCAGTCATCGCCGGTGTCCCGTGTATCGCGTGATACGAGCAAGAGACCCGAAAGTCTGAGCACACTGACAGCGATCGAACAGCATTGAAGCCGGGTCGACTAGGGGGCACAGGATTTTGGATGGACGGGTAATGAATTTTGGGTGCTGGCACGCATACCGGTGTACTGTAGCTTGTGTCCGCGGAGTGAGGGGTCGTTTCCGGGCGACGAGGCTCCAAAATCAGGCAGCAGCGGCCGCAGCAGAACCAAATGCGGCAAATTCCAAATTGAGGTTGATTTGAGTAACGGATATGTTCAAAGTTGTAGTGTTCAGTAAGATTAAGAGGATGGCTCGCAAGGCTGATGTGGAAATGAAGGGCGCGCTGGGAGAACGCCTCCAGGCCACTTCACCAAGGTCGTGCCGGGGTTCAGCGAGGGCACATGAAACGAAGCTTTGGAGGCTGAGCTGAGCACTGCCACCCAGAGGAGCTCGGGGTCAGCGGTTGTCGGTCGAGAAGGGTACTGCTGAATTGGAGGTCTCCCTCATGAAGGGGTGAGGGACGTCGAGCAGGGATGGGCCGTTGAGAAAAATGGTTGACCAGAGGACTGGTCAACCGATATACCCATCCATCTTGCACATGTATCGTTATTTGGACGGCTTCACGTGGCTGGATGCTATTTATTCTCGTGGTTGACAGGCCTAGGACCAAACTGATGCTTCTCTTAAAAAATGAGGCTAATAGCCATCCACACATATGGGCTTCTTCCCTGCGGCTCCCAGACCCCCCTGGAAATGTGTGCAGGCTACCGAGGCTACTGTATGTACTTGACTCCTGAGGGCTGATACCAGGGATCGATTGCTACAGTAAAAGTGTCGGGTGCTCGGCGGCGGAGGGCGAGCTCGAGATACTATTGGATTCGCACCGGGGGGAAGAGAGGGAGGGGTTGGGGACTGCAAGCGTCGTCGGTATCTTTACGCCGGCTTATGGGGATGCTCCCTCCTAGAGTTTGTTCTGCATGACTCGCGGGTACGGCCAGATGAGGTTCCGTGATCCATCAGAGGAATATGCGGTGACAAGGAAGAACCAGGTAGTCCGTACGTACGGTAGGTAAAGTATAGGTGGTAACTAGGTGGTAGGGATAGATGGGAATGAGGACAGGGTGCGGTATCACCAGTCTGCATCCTGGAAGGTGATCACGGTGAGGGGCAAGTGGCTGCCTGCGCCCGGCTACCTCACAACAATAACCACAAATGAACACATCCATTTCTCTTTCAAGTTGCGTTTCTTCCCTTGGGACACGTCACAACACAGAGTTCGACTCGTCTGCAGCCCAAGGATCTAGTGCATTGGATGCTGCAGCTCGCTTGCCATCGTCGCCGGCGCCTCCAAATTTGGGCTTCAATGTCTTCATCGCAAGCAATAGAAGGTTGGCATTCCAGCTGTATGTATGCACTGTCTGGTGATGACCTGTCATCAGATACAAATCACTCCTCCCTCTTTCCAATTCGGTGTACAGGTCTCCTTCCGGCTGTGGATCGCGGCATCTATGGGTTCCCTTGTTTCCCCCGACACGACCACCTCTTCAAGCTGCGTCTCTACGTTTCTGCGGCCATTCATCCTTGCAACCACCTCTGATAGGCGCGGTGTTCTCCAATGAGCGCAGTACGGGTCAAGAGCCTCAAGATGATCCCGTCCACCATTTTTAGGTCTACATGTCAAATCGAAGGCTGCGTTTTTCGTGCTCTCTCGCAGAAGCAATTAGCCATAGAAACTGCCAACGATCCACAGGCTTTCATTTATTGGCACCATCATTAGGTCAACCTCGAACTTCTGAGGGCTTTCAACTGACCACAAGCGAGCTTGAATTATACGAGATGGGCCTGGAAATGTAGTTGGTTGACCCATGAATATTTTCAGACATGAGTGCAATTCCAATTTGCTCTGCCAACCCCCACGCTCAGCTTGCCTTGTCTGCCGATCTCACAGATGGAATCCACGTATCGACGCCGCGCTGAAACTTCGGTCGGAAGATATTGTTTGGCAAAGCGGGCGAAATCATCCACAGAAACCTGAAACATGGTTTACTCTTCCACGACGATAAGCGATGAAAGATCTTGGTGAGAACGGCGGAATCTGCCTCAAGCGACTCCAATATGCAGTAAGAGGACCCATCAAGCCGAGTCTTCCAGAGGTTGCCATTTCGGCACCCTTCAAAGGTTAGCATTTCATCTCTGGCCAGCGTCATCCGAAATGCGCTGGCAATGTCCTTCGCAAGTTGACACTATTTTAAACGGCATGTACGAGAACCTTAAGGCTTCGTGATCCGCTTCTAGCATGGCGATCAGTCTTAGCGGGGATGCCACAACAGGTGACACCCCAGAGCTGTCTCAATCCTCTGCCCGACGGCTTCTAGGATGAAGGCTGAATTGGAATCATGGCGTTACTCACTTGGGGCTCAGGTGGGTGGCATAATCAATGGCAATTTACTCGAATACTACTTCGATAGTATTATGGAAATCTCCAGCTCTACAGGACAAATATCTTTCTAATATGTTAGATCTACTCTATGGCCTCCGATACTCGATTTTTCATCATATAAATCCTGTGTCTGGTTAATAAGACGCCGTCTCGTAAGCCGCCATCTGTTTTGACACCCACCATAAGGCCTACAGTTGTTGGATCACCTTCCTTCGAAAGCTCCTGCGAAAATGATCCCATAGACAACTGTAGGATCTTCTGGGGAGTAGGGTACCATCGCCTGCAGCTCAACCGGCAGCACTGGTGGCTCCAGTATGATTCATGAATGTCTTGCTCTCCTGTCTGAAAATCATCGTCGACACCGTTCCTAGCGACTGCTCAAGAATAGCCCAATATCGAGCGGATTGCAAGTGTTACCATAATAGTGAAGATGGATCCGATCCGTCGATCTGTAATTGAAGTCATCAATGAGCGAGCAGCGGCTGCTCAGAGTCGTCCTCGGCCTCTATGGAAAGATCGGCGTGGCCAGGATAGAGAAGGTAATGCTGCACAATGAAGATCACATCAAAAGCAATGCTGATGTTCGAAAGTCCTAGCTTCAGAGGATTTCCGGTGATGCCGCTCCAGTCACCTTGGAGACTGGCATCGATGACTAGCTGCAGCAGTGACAGAATGCCACCAGTCAGATCGAAAAGGATTTGCAGGATGCTCCATCCTTGGGTTGACTTGCGCTTGTAGTTGACCCAGGCTTGCGGAATGTACTTGACAAACGTGCAAGTGAGCTTCACATAACCCAAGGTATAAATCTGTTACATTGTCAACAGTGCTGGACAGAATGTCTCGCAATGGGATTGTCTCACCACATCGAGCCAGGCCCAGTCTAGTGGATCATGCTGCTGCCACCCTGCACGGCGCAAAACCAATATGGCAACGGCAGCAATGGCGACAAGGCTCCCACCGACGATGCCCAGCACGGGCCCGCTGGCGCGCTGACGAGAGGAGACCTTGAAGTACCAGGGCCATTTGAAAAATTGAGAATAGATCAGGAGTACCATGATGGTGGCATGCACCCCGAATGCCACATCGTTAAGCCGGACAGTGGGCTCGGGCGACGCCGGATGTCTGGCAGCATATTGCGCCCGTATGGTCGGCGAATATAGGAAACTGCAGGTCGAGATGGTGTAGCAGACAAACCCGAGGACGTTCAGAGTGGGAAAGTCGATGGCCAGGCCCAGTGTTGAGCGACGCTGCCAGTTCATCCAAGGTTGTGGGTAGAACGAAGCACTCCACGATATAGTGCTGTGCACCGCCGTCAGTCCTTGATATAGGGTGGAGGGCGATTGGGAGCAGCCGGTAGACATACTAGATCCATCCTAAGAGTCTGACGATGCAGAGTGTGAAGGGTTAGTTGACCAGGGTGTATGGACACTGGAATGCGTTTGCCGCAGGGTTGGACGGGCGCATGGCGTCGTACCTTGAGAGAGCCTGGAGAATGTGTTCATGTTGCTGGCTGTCCATCATTCTTGGACGACAAGGCTTGGACGGGGGCGGTCTGGGGGCATATGTTCCAAATATATCTTCTGGGAGATGGTAGACGCAAAGACGGGATTCCGAGTGACCTGAGATTCCAGGGTGTTGCACTTGCGTGCCGACACTGAGTCAGTGGGGTGAGAGGATTAGGGACTAAAGGACCTAGGCCTAAGCAGCCTAAGCAGAGCCTAAGCTGCCTCCGCCTGCGCCTGTCGCCCTGCACGACGCTCGAGGCAAATCTTGGCGCCTGCGCCCAGGGATTCGACTGGGATGGTGACAGCCAACTTGGTGCGGCCAGCATTGACAGCTCACAGGAAATCGAGCACCACCCTTTGCCGCATTGACTCTTGAAGTGTCGCGGAGTTATCTGTCTCTATTCTCAATTGGTACCATCAGCACAGTCGACCAGTCTTGCCATTTGGCCCTGGAATCCTATCCCAAGGTCTCTCCAAACAACCTTGTACCCCGCCTCAGACCGAGTAAACAAGAATCCGCACATCCGCCCGGTGCATCCATACACTGTCCACGAGGGAGCCCATCGTCAATTCAGCTCACCCAACGCTGGCAAGAGACGGAGTCATCTCACTGCATGGTCCAAACATCTCGAGCGTAGGAGGTCGGCCTCCAGCAGAGTCCATCCCTCGACCGTCAACGCCGCACTCGAACCATGTCGCCCTCACCGCAGCTCGCTCCGCCCGGGAGCAGCTCTTATGACTCGAGCACAATGCATGTCGGCGACGGGACCTGGGACGCAGGCAGGGATACATTCCTACTACCCAATCTTGTCGGATTGAACTTTGCGACAATGAGATACAATGGTACGGGCGCAAACTGCTTGTTGGGTTTCTCCACTAACAGCCGCAGGCATGGGGAACCGCTTCTTCACTATGAACGGCTACCACTCTCTGGTCCAAGCGCACGGCATCATAGCGGCCGTGACATTTCTCGGAGCGGTGCCACTTGCGATATTCCTTATGCGATTCTACGGTCGACAACCACGATTGGCATTGCGGCTGCACATATGGCTCCAGATCCTGACCCTGCTTCTGAGCACGGTGGTGTTTATTCTGGGATTCATGGCTGTTGGTCCGAACAGAAGCTTGACGAATCCACATCATGGCATCGGCGTTGCCATTTACGTCCTCATCTGGGTTCAGGTTCTCGGAGGATGCCTCCTCCACAGAAAAGAAAAGGGAAGAAAACGGTTGCACATTCCAGTCAGAGCCATGTTGCACCATTGGCTTGGACGTGCGATTGCTTTGCTAGGCATTGTTCAAATAGCGCTGGGCCTGACGCTCTACGGATCCCCACTATACCTCTTTGTTCTCTATGCGCTGTTTGTCTTCGCATTGCTTGTTTTGTATTTCATTCTGCAGTGGTTGGCTGAAAGGCGAAGGGCGCGATATGGGGCTGATGGAGGCAGCTATTACAGTGATGAAGTCGTTTCCAGGCCTGATGGACGAAAGCATTCCGGGCTTGGAAAATTGGCTGCAGCTGGAGCAGCAGGTGCAGCGCTGACGGCATTGTGGAGGAGACGATCCTCGGGGCATCGAGCACATGGCGGAGATGGGTTTGGACCTGACGAAAGCAGTGCATCGTACATGAGTGATGAGAAACTCTCCGAGACCTCCCACAAAGGCATTGGACATCGTCTTCTACAAGTCGCAGCCATAGGCGGTACAGTTGGGGCTGTGAGAAAGCTTTTCGGCGGCAGACACAGCCAGGACGATGATTCGGACGTCGGCCCTTACAGACCACCTCTTGGAGGCAACCAATCCGTGACCACGGACTCTATGTCGCAGGTCGAAGAAGGAAGGCCACCTGTCCGGCCAACCACACCTATGGGGGCAAGCCCAGGGCATGTGCGACCAACTCATCCTCTGGCACAGCCGCCAATGACGCCAGGCTCGGGACGAAGACATTCAGGGTCATCCTACTCCTACAGCGACTCATTTCTATCGGGCTCGCCTTCGCGGCGAGGTAGGAGGACACACACTTTTCGCGACGCCTTGGCAGCTGGCGGTACTATTTTTGCGGTTCGACAGCTGTTCAAAAACCGCAGGCAGCGGAAGGAAGATGTCCGTGCAGAAGCCTTGAGGAAACAGCGGATAGAACAAGAGAGTGTTGATCGCATGAACTCTGTTCACCGATACACCGGCGATGGTGTACCACCACCCAGACGATTGCGCCATGACAGATTAGGGAGCCAGACTGCATCTGATCTTTCAAGTGCAATGGAGAGTCGGCCGGGAACAGGAGCAGCACTACCGGTAGCAGGTGTGGGAGCAGCAGCAGCAAGCGCACTTGCGGACAGAAACAGAATCAGGCCCGTTGGACAAGACCCTTCAATAGTCACTCCGGGCCCATCCGCTACTGCTCCGGCAGATATCCCTCCTATACCTCCTCCTCATCTGGATTCGTCTGGAAGTGAGCTATACACGACAGGATCCGGTCACCAGAGGCACCGACACCACCTCGGTGACGAAGCAGCTGCCGGTCTCGCCGGTGCAGCTGCCGGGGCCATGGCCGCCGACCACGCACGCAGACGGCACAGCGGCAGGCATACCGATTCGATGGAGTCTCCGCCCGTGAGTCTCAAGGTCAAGATGCACAATGACGGGCGACACGTCACGTTACGAAGGTTGACGGAGGAGGAGGCGGCGGCGCAACGACAAGAACGACACCGACAGCGGCAAGCATCTGCCGCGAGCCGACGACGCACTTCTAGTTTCAGCGGCAGCGATAGTGACATACTGGGAGCCGGGCCCAGTGCTGATAGACGTTGGAGACGCACCGAAGCACTGGAAGCCGAACAAGCTGAGCAGAACGAGGCGGCTGCGGCAGGCGCAGCGGTCCCCGCAGGATCGACTCAAAGCCACGCTCAACCGGCATACCCTTCACCTCCCCCACCAGGGACCCAGGCCGTTGATCCCCGTACTGGGGAGACATACCATGTCCCGATGCCACCACCGATTCCGACATCAGCCAGCAACCTCGGACCAGCCGGTAGTGTTACTTCGCCTGGCACCGAGACCAGCGCGGGCACCGAGTATGCGAACAATCGGCGGCGAAGGAGGGCGGAACGGGCTCAAGCGCGACTGGCAAGGGAAGGTCGGGGCGGGAATACAGTTGACTTTACTTGAGTCAGACCAACTCGGGTCACATACGCTTGAGTTAAGGCCAACTCGGGGCGGGAATACAGTTGACTTTACTTGAGTCAGGCCATCTCGGGCCACATACGCTTGAGTCAAGGCCTAAGCCATCTCGGGCCACATACGAATGATGTCTTGTCTATGTTTCCGTTTCTCCAGTGAGGTGTGGACAATGAAATGAAACTTGGGACATGGGACATGGGAATAGCATAGCATAGCGTTGCATTATCATTGAGAGCGGAGGCAAAGCCTTGGTCAGCCATGTCGAGGTTTCTAGGCGTAAATTGAAATGGTATTGAATTGGAATTGGCTGTTTTCGATCTCATTCTCGTCTCTTTTAGAAAACCATTAGGCTGTAAGGTGTAAGGTGTGTTTGTGTGCATTAGGATGTAAGGTGTGTTTCAAACGTGTGTGCATTAGGATGTAAGGTGTGTTTCAAACGTGTGTGCGTTAGGATGTAAGGTGTGTTTGTTTGTGTGTGGTTTGACGACCCCCTTTCTGCAGAATCATGTAATTGCATACCATGAGTAGGCAAGCATAGGCAAGCATAGGCAAGCATAGGCAAGCATAGCAAGCATAGCAAGCATAGCAAGTATAGGTAGCTGGACTGGGCTGGATGGGTTGGGCTGGCTTGTTGGGCTGGGCTGGGCTGGACTGGCTGCACACCCTGACGGTAGGCAAGTATAAGGTAGGTAGCTGGACTTGCTGGGCTGGGTGGGTTAGGCTTGCTGGGCTTAGGAAGGCTTGGGCTCAGGCTGGGTGGATGGGCTGGTTGGGCTGGACTGGATGATTGACTGTATGATATGATATGCTATGTGTGTATGTACCTACCTATGTAGCAGCCACGAACATTGACGGAGATGCCTTGACTGGTACATTACATTAGGATATTGGATTCGAATACCAATCAAACAAAGACAAAGACAGAAAAAACTAACTAATTGCAAGTCCAGCATCATCATAATCATGATCATCATCGTTATCATCGTCACCGTCACACTATCAGTCACTGCACTGCACTACATGACTTGTGGCTTTCTCTCTGTCCTCGTCAAAGAGACGAATTCGGGAGAAGCGACAACACAACATAACATAAACTCTTCAGATAGGAACAACACAACACAACCCCTTCAGATAGGAGATAGGAGATAAGAAAAACCGACAGCCCTGACTGAAAGGAAAAGGAAAGAAAGCAAGAGTAGTGGAAAATATAAAAGGAGAGGTGCCGATTTGTCCTGTCCTGCCATGTCCTGCCATGTTCTGCCTTGCCTTGCCCTGCACATTCCTAAGCCTGATCCTCACGCTCTTTTCCAAGTCCAACTCCTTCTGTGTCATAGTTGTCTAGTCATATTGTCTAGTCACAGTTGTCTAGTCTTTCATGACGACGTCATTGTCAGGGGAGGATGAGGAGGCTGGCTGAATCAGATTTCCAATGGCCATGGTGGGATGGACCGGCTTTCGAGCATAGACGGTGTAGCTGTAGGTGAAGATGCACATGGTCAGCATGAATGGTTCAAAGATACCGGGGAATGATATCGAGACAATCTCCGCGGAGGGGTAGACAGAAGACATAACAGATAGGGGAAAGAATTCGGCTTGAGGGGTAAGCAGCAGGTGAAGAGTATTTATTGTTGTGGAAGAGTGGGAGAAGGGTTAGGGTTAGGGTTAGGGTTCGGGTTAGGACAAAAGAAGGGGGAGAAGGCAGGAAGGGATTACAGTAACAAGACTAGGGGAAGGGAATGGGATGGGAATGGGAATGAAAGGGAAAGAAGGTTGACGAGCAAGACTAAAAGAGAGCACAAACGCACTGTTCAAACATGAAGCTCTGGTGAGGGAATAACCTGTGCGAAGACTTGCGAAACAATTCCATCTTGTCAACGCTGTGCTTAGGTGTCCAGTCAAAGGCCATGGAAAAGAACGGAGGATCCGAGTCATCTTTGGGTCGGGAGTGGTAGAGCTTCTCCACCAAGGAGTAGAAGCGTCTGGCCAACTGCTTGTTGTGTTCCGGCGGGAACTGTTGGATGTCCTCGACGACGTCGACAAAGCCTGCATCCTTCAGGTACTGGCTGAAAAATGCCACACAGTCCATGGGAGTGCCATAGGCCTTGGACGCGGCGACGAGGGTGTCGCACAGCTCCAGAAACCCGTCTTTGTAGCGGGGAGGACTCAATTCTGGGCCTTGGACCATCACAGGCTTCAAGCTGGTACAGCTCAGTTCAACCCAGCCGCCAGGCTTGACAGAGGTGAAGATGTTGGCCACCAGACAGGGCCAGTCCTGCACCACAAACATGGGGTCTCGCATGTGGATCAGGTCGAAGTAGCCCTTCTCCCACCTCCACGGCCCGTTCACATCTTCGTTCAGGAACCGCGTGTCGTACAAGCCGGACATTGGGAAGAGAGAAATGATATCGGTCCCGATGAATCGAGACTGCTGATGTTTGTACGCCATTTCCAACACCCACCTGCCCGTCCCCGTGGCCAGGTCGAGCACTTGATGACGGCCAGGCCCGAATGGGGAGGAGAGCATCTTGCCAGTCACCTGCGCCCACCTTCCACTCTCTCGGACTTGAATGGGGTTCTCTTCCTCCGGCGGGCAGACCGGGAGCGAGTATCGGTGACGTGAACGGGCAGGATATCGTCGATCGCCCACCACAATTATGTCCGCCTCATCCGGCCTCGTCCAGAGCACTTCTTCCGAACGCCCTTCGAGCTTCACGGTTTCTGCCTCGTCCGCAGTTGTCGGGGGCGACGGGTAAGGCTGAGAAGCTGCTGCGTCTGACAGCTCGCCGTGGCTGCCTGTGACAGGAATCGACGTAGCAGGCAGCATGTCATGCGAACCCGGCGCTCCAAACATCCTGTAGTTGCCTCCCGTAAATGTATCAGTAGGTAGTGCATCGGGTATTCCATCAGGCAAAGCGGGTTTGCCGGCGAGAAACTCTCCAAACGAAGGCAGACGGTCCCGAGGAACTCGAAGCCGGGCATAATCCCAGAGCTTCGGGCGGTCTTGAAACCCTGTCGGTAGTGGATGCACTATAGAGAAGGGCTGGGACGGTGGCCAGCCAACTTGGTAGATGAATCTCGCCACCGCCTGGGTTGGTGGCAGAAGTGATGCTGCGGTGGGCGATGGTTCCCTCGGGAGATACGGTGGTGAATTGCGTTCGGAGCATGTCGAGAGGACGTGGGCAGGCCCTGCCGGAGACATCATCATCTGTCCTGACACGCTTGTTCCGCCGGACACGTTCGAGTCCGTGGAACCAGTAATCGAGGCAGGCGAGCGATGAATCTCTCGAGGTCTCAGAAGCCCCAATCCATATGGCTCAGCGAATCCCTGAGGCGGCGGCGCCCAAGAAGTCAACTGGGTCGCAGCATCAATCACCTCGTTCTCTGAGTTGATGAAACTGCCGCATCGGTCAATAAGGGCAGCGAATGGGACAGGAAGAAAAGAGTCTTACTAGTAGGATCCGTCGGGGTTGTTCCAAAGCACGGCTTGAGGGGGGCTTGTGTGAGCCATGTCACTTTGCTGTCTTGTGCGATGGTACGACTGTAGGACTGACAGGTTGTTTGAATGGGGTGCTGTCAGGGAATGTCACTGTCAACATGCTCAGGATGGGGAACGGTAAGAGACAACCTGAAGAAAAGAGAATTGGAAGAAGATTGACCAGACGGATGCGGGACTCAAGCATTTCTATCTGCCAGGACTCACTCACCTTTACCCCACCGAGAGACTCGAGCACCATGGTGGACGAACCAGCGTAGAGGAGAGGTTGAACCAGAGTTGACCTGTCGATTGACATGGGTCGGTGGCTTTGGGACCGGGAAGTTTCCCATCCTTGAGAATGAGAGTTCAGGGCGTGTGTCGATGGCGTCGCAGCTCAGGACCTGTAGACATGACGGGGAAGACGTGCTTAGCTGCCGAGAACGATACTATAGGCTGGCTTGCAGGAAGGCAACATTGTCCTGCAAGCCAGCACTCATTGAACCTGTCCAAGTCTGGGACAGGCAAACCCCCTTGCGTGTCTAGCCTCGTATTGCTCGATCATGGAGTGGACTCGAGATGATGGCTGATTGGGGCGTCACTTAATCTCTAGCCCCAGTATGCACTGGCTTGATCGCTTTCACTTCGGAACGGGATAGTGAGAGTCGGATATCGAGTTGATCTAAATCGATCAGCGGGTTGGATACATGCCAGCCTGAAACATGATCACCGCTTTCGGCTATCTTGAATACGTGAAAAGCAGGGGAAAGCATCACCAGAAGGTCCTACGGACAAACTCACCATTTGCACATTCTCCATACTTGGAGAGTAGAGCATGAGAGTGCTGAGAGTGCGGTAGCATGCCAGCGTGTTCAACTCGGTACCGAACAATTCTGAAGCACAGTGTGCCTCACTATCCTGTAGACCCCAGGCCACCTACCACAGGTTGCTCGAATGGGCAATAATTAGCCAGAGAGACTGTTGGATACGAGGAAGCCGGACCCCCGCTTTCTCAACTGCGATCAAATGCACAATGCTCACCTCCATTGGCCGCAACAAACAATAGTGCATTTTCAAAGGCAGAGGTGGCTGCAGGAGTGAGGGATTCCATCGGCTGAAGGACAGGGAGCGGCTGGCAAGCCCAGGTTCTTGTTGGCCAGCGCCTGACTGGATCTTGACATCGCTAACTAGCTCGTTGGAAAAGATGCCTACCGTGTGCGGCAGGCAGGTCTGGTTGTTCGTGTTTGACCAAACTGACCAGATGGCTTGCTGTACGGACACAGATACCCATGTTCAGTCTCGCACTACGCTTCTTCCACCCCTGCAATATTTCCTCAGAGAATGGACTAAATTAGTTGGTTCAAGTGTTTTCGGATGAGAAGGCACACCCACATCAATGCAGATGTGCCTTCATCCCTTCCCACACACACACACACATCTGAGAGGGTGGTCTGTAGCCAGGAGAATCGCTCAGGGATATATCCCAGTCCCAACAAACCTGATTTAGGCCTTGTGCAGAAGAGGGCTGTCAAGTGACAGCAACAAGTAGAGTAAGGGGGCCGCCAGCCGCATTGTGTAGCGAGCACGCATCTGATCTGCCACAGACTTTCCCATTTTGCATTAAGACGGAAAGGATGCCTAACGATATTGTCGTCGAGTTTACCGACGGACAAAGAGTTGATGACGCTCCTCTACTGGCTCGTTTTCAGCCGAGTAGAAGACACAAATGCGGAAGGTCACGTGCCGGGCGAGGCTGCAGCCTGGTAGGTGCCTGGCACTTAGCTGGTTGACTCGAGTTGGTAGACAAAGAAATCGGGAGGTTGAGTACGGCGTATTCCTTTGCTGGCGGCGATCTGGTCGACCATCTCACGATGCCGACTCCACTGTGCGATCCAGCACGTCAATATACAAGTGATCAGATCGAGAAGGCAGCAATAGTCGAGAGAAAACAAGGAAGAGGGAAAAGAAATTGAGGGGGCGGGCAGCCATTGCGCCTTCGGAGGGGAAGATTACATCAGCGGCGGCGGTGGAAGCACCAGGAGGAGGAAGGCGGGAGCGCAGCTGAAGCGCAGAGACGCTTGGTGATACTTGTCGCAGCTTTGTTAACTGTTAACGTTACAAGCGCAGAGACGCCCGGACCGGATATCGGCCCCTGTACCAGCGCCAGAGTGCCGGCGTCTTAGGCTCCTACGGCTGACTCCCAGCCTCCTGGCCCCCAGCAAACCCTCACTAACGTACCTAAACCCAGGCTGATACCACCCAAAGCCCAGTTCGCCCGCACCTTCTGTTACAGAGTCAAACTCCATACTACTACCTAATCTACCTGGTACTATACCATCTCTCTCTCTCATTCTTCCTCGTCGTCGTCCTCCTCCCCCCTCGCTATTGCTCCTCTTCCTGTCCTCTTGTTCTGTCTCTACCTTTGTTGTCTTCTTGCACCCTCTTCTTTGTGGTCCGTTGGCCCTCGACGTCCCCGGCTTCTCAGGGTGCCGCAGCTTCGAGGAACACAACCGCCGCCGCCACCAGCCAGATTTTGCCCGCTTCTGCGCCATTCGTTCACCTTCCAAATACGCCTCCGAGCGACCTGAGCCCTTCGTTACGAGCCCTTTTGCATATGAGCATATCCAGGTGCTGATGCATGCATGTCCGACCCGTTGCACTACTACCAACAAAACGCCATGGACGCCAGCACACCCACCAGCCAGGACGTCGACATGATCCTCACGACGGACGACAACCAAATACCTGTCGAACCTCCAGCCCGGCTTGCAGCACGGATCTGTCGCAAGTCGAGCGCCCGTCGGAAATCCTCCGCCAGTTCCTCTCGCCGAAGCTCTCTGTCCTCCTCCTCCGCCCTCTCGAGCCATGGAGGTCCCAATAGTACTCATATTGCCCAACATCTCCGACGAGCCTCCATCATTGAGAGCCGCAAGGCTCGGCTGGCAGACAGAGCAGCGCATGCGGAGCAAGTCAGGCTTCGAGCAGCCGCCGCGAAAGCATCCCAAAGGGTGTCTTACAGCGAGGAGAAGACTTTGGCGGCACAAGCAGCGCGAGAGAAACTGCTGGCAGACATCGCGGCACGGTGTGAAGAAGAGGTCCGGCGTGCCAAAAAGGTTGCCGAGGAAACCAAAGAGAAGAAGGCTGCCGAACTAGTCAGACTGAAGGAAGAAATGGCGGAGAAGTTCGCAGAGGCGGCACGACGGAAGTTTATATATCAGCAGGGTATGCGAAGACCTAGGACGACCTCTTTGGCGGCCGTTGAAGAGAAAAAGGCGGCGCCGGCGGTACTGAATCGCCCCAATCGTAACTATGCCGCCAAAGTCATTCAACGAACCTGGAGGAAATACCGCAGTCGCCAGATCATGCAAGCCTTTGCTGCACTTGGACTCGACTTGGCTCATGCCAGGGCCCTCCCTTTCGAGGAACTAACCAGTCTGCTTTCGGTTGAACCGACGATGGCGGTGACCGCTTCTATCCTGCGGCATCTCGGCGTGATCGAAGATCCCCAGGAAGATTCAGGAGCGGTCCGTGTTTTTCTCAGTGCCTACATCATTCTGGCCCACCCCATACAAGCTCTCAGTCATGGTGGCAACGACCCTCAAGAACAGGAATTGATGTCCAAGGCCGGAGCTGTGCTGGAGGCTTTTGAGGCTCACATCCACAGTTTAGCTTCCTCTCCGGGCCGTGCCAACGCCGCTTCAAGAAAGGATACTTTGCTCTTTGCCTTCAACGATTTTACTTCTACTTTCCACGCGTGGAAGAGCCAGGACTTGGGCGTCTTGATTGACATAATGGTCAACTCATTCGTCAACCTGGACCTGATCTTACAAGCAACAAAACATGATCAGGACGGCTACGTTGCTCAAGACTATCTGGATGCAGTGCGACAAGAACAAATCAGACTGCTTGCTCGGCTCAAGAGACTCGCGGGACCGGAACAAGCAATTTCGAGAGTCAGGTCTGCTGTTAGGAAGGCGCGGAAACAGCGAGCTGCCGCAAAACCTCAAAACAATGAGGAGCAAGTGCCGCGAGCATCAACTCCTGCAAATGACGGCCTCGCCGCCACTAAAGGGGCGCCATTGACGCCTCCTGCTACTCCGCAGCCATATCGAGGGGATGCAGAAGTGAAAGGGAGCTCATTTGCCGACAGTCTCGGACAGATTATGACCGTGTTGCCTTCAAACCGCGAAATCGCCCATGAGATCCTGATCAACGGCAGCTTCGAGGTGCAACAACGACCGTGGACCGATGCCCGGAAGGACCTGATGGAGTCTATGCGTTCAAGCATGCGCGCCAGCATGCGAGATGGAAGTACGGAGGTCATCGCCAGGTGGACCCATGCCATGGCAGTGCTCATTCGCGAGAAGTTGATGAATCTTGTCAGCAGGAGACACCCTCTCTACGACAAAATCGATGGGTTTTTAGACCCTGCATTGATCAGTCAACAATGCCGCAACGGAATGTTCTCATATAGTGCTTTTTTCCAGACCATCTCGGGTTTGATCGCGCAAATCTGCTCGCCCGGTCGCGACGAGATGGTGAGAGCATTTACTGCAAATGCCACCAGCGATACGATTGACCGCCTCTTTGAGTTGATCAATATCATCGATCTCATGACGTTGGATCACATCAACTTTCAATTCCGACTGGCCGCCCAATCTGTTCTCGAGCGCGGTCACGAACACGAGATTGCCTCTTTTGAACGGGACCTTCAAGAGGGAGTACATGCTCTCGAGCGAACGAAACAGTGGTGGACCGATGCGCGGTCCAACACGACATCATCAAACCGAAGTGGTAGTGTCATCTACGCTAGGGGATTGACCGATTTGGTGCTACGCAATTCCCACCTCTGGTCTAACGATGTGCCAGAAACGGTGCAACTCGACAGGATTCGCCTGCTCAAATTGAGGGCTCGTGTGTTCCATATGATAGCTACAGCCTCGATCCTTCTCACCACCAAGATTAGGCTCAGGCGGAACCGAGAATCCCTGTGGACGAAGGACGCGGAACGGCTGATGTCTTTGGACCTCTTGACAAGCGACGGCCATCGGATCGTCTCGCTGCTCGAATCGTCACACATGATGCCCGACTCGACGAAAGAGGGCCTGTCCAATTTTGTGGGGCGCGTACTACCTCCTGCCGTGGCCGCGGCGCAGAACGCAGACACAGCTGAGCAGGACCAACAAGATGCATCCCACGGCCAGATCACTTCCGACCCGTCGGCCGTGGAGCGGGAGAAGACGAATCCCGACGATGTCTTCAGCGAGCAGATTGCCAGCTTCATGTTGAAGTCATTGCGCGAACACGTCTTTGGTAGGCTTTCAGCCAGCGGCACCGCGGAGAGAGTCCGAACTACCACGGGCGCAGCTGAAGTCCTGGCTCGAGTGGGCATGCCTGAATTCTTGGAGGAGGTCAATCGACTGGTGGATGAGCTGGAGAGAATCCGTGCTGTGGATTTGAAAGCCCATGGAAGGTGGTATGATCAAATCGCGGCAGAGACGTCTTGATTCTGCGGATATAGTGCTCCAGTATGCCACGCACTGTTGTTTGTTTGTCGGGAGTACATACAGTACAGTATACTGGGTACGGAGAAGTATGCTCGATGGTCGGTGTTTGAAGGATGTTTGCTTTGACGACTGGTGATATATGATGCCTTTACGAACCCTTAACAGCACATAGCATATACAGTTTCTTCATCGAGAAGATGGAGAATGATGACATTGGTGATGAATTGATTCAGACATTGCATGCAGACTCTGATTAGATCTTCTCTCTACTTTCTCTGTCTTTCTCTACCTTTCTCTACCTTTGGTGTGATGTGCTGAAATAACGCAGGACGCAGGACCAGCGGAGCATACCAATCCAACCATCGGGACGGCCTTCATGTCGCCTGCCTCCTTCAATCCTCCATCCTTCATCCTCCATCCTCCATACTCAATCATGCATAAGCTGCGATCCAGGTGGCCCGACCGCTCTTGCCACCATCCAAGCCTATCCACGGGTTCAAGATCGAAAATGTATAAGTGGACAGGGGACTGCGGGAAAGAACACTGTCGTACAATCAATCCCAGGAGGAGGCCGAGAACTCTTGGACGGAACACAAACCAGACGCGAGCCCAGAGCAAGAGTACTCCGTAGACAGACTACTACATTGGCATGAAAGACTGCGACTACGACTGTGTGGAAGACCTTGTTCGTGGAACCACTCGACAGGGATCTCAGCGTCAAAAGCGCATGTGCATACGACTTTAGGAGCACGGAGCATATTTGAAACCCGCCTGCAAACCGGCAGAAACTATCTTCCGGTGGTCGAGGACCTCTCTACGGAGTACGGAGTACTCTTCCTAGCTCTCCGTACGTTGGGATGACAGCGAACTTCGAGACCAGACTGGGTACGACCATCGTCGCAGTTGCTACAACCTGGCAAGGAACACAATGTGTCAGTGTGAGAGTGTTTTACGTACCGACACCAGGCCAGCTGTTGGATGACAGCGAGCAGTAGGTGGTCCGTCCCCCATCCACATGGTCAATGCCCCAAGTCATCAGCTGCCAGTCTCCAGATGGAGGCAAATCCGCTCATCTGGGCCGATGAGTTTACGCTTCTGCGCACGCCCGTTTGAACACAATCTGTCATTTCTCGCTCAAAAGGGCAGTCCCATGCACATCACAATCTTCCAGAAGCCCATTTCCGGAGCACGGACAGTGGCTGATCGCTCCCGACTGGTATCTGCTCGTCATCCAGACGATGCAGGTCCCCAATCCGGCATGGACCGGGCTCGCTAACAGGAGGACTGAATTCGCTTGGAAACACGGCATGCTCAATGTACCTGAGGCCTAGAACTTTGGTCTGTGCCTGGATGTGACCACCAATATTTCCGGCGCCTTGAGCCCTACACCATACCATGTACAGCATAAACTGGGCAACTAATCTACAGGCCTAAGCCCCCGCCACGTGGCTCGGCAAGGGTGATCGATCGATTGACCGATCCACCACTGGGCGGATTGAGCCTGGGAAGGGGTGAGAGACAAGGACGTACGACTGCCGTGTTCCATCCTTTTCTTCTAAGCTGCGGTCCCATTGACCCGGTGCTCATTTAGCAAGGCGTATGCAGCACCATCACCTTCATGTTGTCCCGAATCAATATCAATTGTTGATCCCGGGAATCTCTGTCTCTCACAGTTGCTTTGAGGCATGGCGCACAATGAGCCGGGAACTGGCACCGCCGACGGTGAAGAGGTCATTGAATTGTCCTACTCGTCTTCCCCCTCAGACGAACTTTGGCACTGACTGAACGGTTACTTATATAGTACGAGACCGAAGATTCAGGCTTCTATGAAGACATCTCCCTCCTGACTGAATCCCTCCGCTCGTCTATCTACCACTATAGATACGAAAATGGCCGCCGATATCATGCCTACAAGGAAGGCTCGTATTTCATGCCCAACGACGAACCGGAACAAGAGCGCCTGAACATGCAGCATGTCGCAGGGTATCTTGCTCTCCGAAAGCGCAATTTCCTCGCTCCGCTGTCCAACCCTGGCCGGATTTTGGACCTCGGAACCGGCACGGGGATCTGGGCCATTGAGATGGGGGATCAGTTCCCCGACGCTGATGTCCTGGGGGTTGATTTGAGCCCTATCCAACCCAATGCGGTGCCGCCCAATGTCAAGTTTGAGGTGGACGATGTCGAGGATAACTGGACGTTCCACGAGAATTCTTTCGACTTTATCTTTTCCAAGGATATGTTGGCGGGCAGCATTGCCAATATTAGGAACTATTTGGAGCAGGCGTATAAGTGAGTAGACCTCCCAGCCCTTCACTCTTCACTCCACGGGTTGGCCTGTCTTTGACCGCCATCCAGCAATGACTGATCCATAGCAGGCATTGCAGACCAGGCGGATACTTGGAGCTCCACGAATTCAACATGGACATCCGCAGTGACCACTACACCATTCCAGAAGACAGCAACATCAAGCAGTGGCGCGCGCTGATGGAACAGGGAATCCAAGTCATGGGCCGCCATCTGGACCTCAAGTTCGATGAGATAGCAAACTTGCTGCGCGAGGTTGGGTTCGAAGATGTCACGGTCAGGCCGTACAAGCAACCAATTGGACAATGGCCGTCAGACCCGGTCCTGAGGCAATCCGGGACAATTCAACTCCTAGCCTTGCTGGAGGGCTTGGAGAGTATGAGTCTTGCTGTCTTCTCGCGTTGCTTGCACTGGTCCAACAGGGACGTGGAGGTCTTGCTCGAGAAGACCAAGCGGGAATTGACCCTGCGTAGGGCTTGCTATTATTGGCCTGGGTGAGTCTTGTCTGGGTTTGAGTCTTCCGACAGCTCATGCATGCTGAAATGGACTGCTGCTGATCTGATTAGGGCCGTTATCTATGCGCGCAAACCGGAACCCTCGCCGCCCTGATGGACCTCGACCGCTGCTCAAGAACAATCGCGCATACATAAGAGAAGACATCGATATATCCCTTGCGTGCGACACTGGCAGCCCGTACTGCTACGTGCTACAAAAGTTTGCGCAGTTTGATGGCCAATCTTTGAGACAAGGTATATATTGTTTGGGTGTAACGCACCGGAACGGCATCTCAGCTGATGCCAGGAGATCACCCGGACAAGTCTCCAAGATATTGCGAAACCCTTACCCTGGGCTAAGGCCCAGTCCTAGATCGGTTGGTCAAGAAGCGCGCCTCGAGCCACCCAGCGATAGTGATTCCGCAAATCTCAGGCATCCACGTTCATTCGATCCTGGCTTCAATCGGGAACAACAGCACGATTGAATGGTGCACTTGAGGAGACAAGCGGTCTTTTCCAACGCAATATCGCAATACAGGTCGACGGGTTCAAGCACCACATATGCGGAGTCAATCTGCTGGGCGCTCTACGGACCGCTCCCGAGAGAGCAAACCATTTTGCCGTGCCACCAATGCTGGGACAGGCCCATCACGGCTCTCCGTTCCGAATTTTTGAAGATACAAGATGAATTTGCAACCACCAATCGCCATCAGGATAGATAGATGACGGCATCGAGAGGCTAGAGGTCGGCCAGCAAGGCTTCGTATCAGCGTGATTGTCATCTGAAGATGCATTGGCCAGGGGCGCTGGATGATGTGGAAAATTCTATGTAACAACTACCACAGCTCAAAGTAGGGACAGCGGTGGGCGTCCTCTACGAATACCATGATCGTAAAACATGCTCTTTTTCATTGCAGAAATAGGAGTGAAATGCAGTGGCCAACTTTGACTTATGTACCTACCTCACATGTACGGGACGGATACATAACTGAGAGTTTGTGGGAGACTCCGGGCTTGGTCCAGGGGCTCCTAAGGCTTCAGGGCTCTTGGGACTTAGGGGCTATGGGCTTAGGCTCAGGCCCTTAGGCTTGTAAGGCCCCTTAGCCTAAGCCTAAGGATTGTGATAAGGCTTGCACACAAGGCTAGGGGTTGAGGAGGCTAGACCTCGACCAATTATCAGAACGGCGCTCGCCTGCCTTCTATCATCGTGCTGGCACATTAAGTGCGTCGTCTCCCCGTCTCCCTTCCGTTGATCTCAGCTGCCTTACCGGCCGTGTTAACAGCACTCGAAATGTACAGGCACCTACTACCAGCCTCACCCTCACCTTCGCGACCTCCTCGCTGTGGAAATGGAGCCCCTGATAGAGTCGCCAGGGCGCGATGAGGAGGAAATCGCCGGCGACCACGACGAAGGACATCTTCTCCTACGTTTGCGCGGAACACGCGCCCGTCGAACCCATCCTGACGACGTCGACGATGGAGCACCGGTGCTGTCCGATTTCATGCGTGCGATCCTCCCCAGGGCCCTACAGAATACCGTCCGGGCCTTGAATCTGTGGTTGCAGGGGCCTCATCGCCCTGAAAAACAACATATCACCCCACTACAGTGGATGCCGCCATGGTTGCAGGACAAGCTTAGCATCAAGAGACAGGGTGTTTTTGTGACTGCGATATTTCTGGCGTGGGCCATCTCTTTCTCCGCTGTCGTGTGGCGATGGTCTCTACTGCCTGAGCTCCGCGGCTACGGTCAACCTCGTGCGATCCGGTGTATGCAACAAGCTTGGTGAGTGCGACCTTTCACCTTCTCTGCTGAATTGGGCCTTTGCGACCTTCTATCTTCTCTGCCGAGCTGGGCCTTTGGTGCTGATGACGGCCAGGTCGATCAACGACAACTGCGGTCTTGACGGGGTAGACTGCCGTCCCTTCTCCAACGCGACCTTTGCCTATCACTGCTCCCCTGGCTGTGCGACCCAGCAAGTCTGGTATCCTCACACTGTGGGTGACCAAGAGGTCGTCTACCGGCAGCTGGTTGTCGGAGGCGCCTCGACCGAGTCTGCGTATTCAGGCATCTATCGCGCTGATTCAAGCATCTGCCAGGCGGCGATTCATGCAGGCGTACTTAGCGACAGCTATGGAGGCCCCGTCGCCCTGAGACTACTGGGTGAGCACACCGGTTTCCAAGCCATTGACCGCAATGGAGTTCATTCTGTTGGGTTCGATGCCGATTTCCCAAAAGCTTTTGCATTTATATCCTTGGCCAGCACCGAGATAGGGTCATTCGACGTTCGTTGGCCAATGCTCGTCTTCTCAGTTCTCGTCACGAGTCTCATCTCCGTCTTTACGAAATCCCCCGCTGCCTTCTTCACGCCAGTATTCATCATCTTATTTATGCATGTCAGTTTTGTCTCAGACAAGCCGGAACTGCCAGCCTTTGCAGAATTGTTGTCTGTCTCTGCGGAACGATTGTTACCAGCATCGTTCGCTGCCTTTGTAATATATTTGTTCTGTGTTCGTCTGCAACTGTCGGACCTAACCTCTCATTTCGACAAGACGGTTCTGTGGCTAGGAGCCGCATGGTTTGGGGCGCTCGAAAACTACACGTTGGACCACATCCCCATTCGACGACTAACTCCAAGCGATCTACATTCACAGCCCGGCGCTATCCTTGCGCTGACGATTATCGTGGTCCTGATCTTGGCCATCGCCATTGGTCAGATATACTACCTTCGCCGTGAGGGCCGTCTCATTCGATATTTAAAAGTGTACGCCTTGCTTGCTGGCATGCTGGTCTGTGCCGCGGCCATTCCATCCGTCCACTTACGCATTCATCACTACATTCTGGCCCTGCTACTGCTCCCTGGCACAGCTATTCAGACGCGGCCTAGCCTGCTATACCAAGGCCTTCTGGTGGGACTGTTCATCAATGGAGTTGCACGCTGGGGATTCGCATCCATCCTACAGACGGACGCCGCCCTCCGTGATCTCGATGGGCCGTATGGATCACCCCTTCCAAATGTCACAGCAGTCGTGGCTTCGGATCTCTCGGCCGTGGACTTCCATTGGTCCCAGCCCCCAGAGCCATACCAGGGACTGAGCGTACTCGTCAACGACGTTGAGCGATACAGGTGGTATAGCGATCTTGATGGACTGAATTACACCTGGAGCAGCAGTCCCGCTCGACGCAGTAGGAGTTATTTCCGATTCGCCTATGTGGCTGATGGTCATGCTGTCGATTACACTAGAGCTGCAATCTGGGAGTTGGATGGCACGTGGAATACTACTCTCTGGGATCTGTGAGCCTTGATCGGGCAGATCGAGCTGTTTCTCCTCTTCCTGTCCTCTTCCTATCCTCCTCATCATCAATATTTGAAATCTCCTAGTGGCCGCACAGGACGGGCCTCGGGAACGGCTGGAGAATCACCAAGTGGTTGCACAGACAAGGCCTCAGGAACGGCTGAGAATCACCAAGTGGTTGCACAGACACGGCCTCAGGAACGGCCGAGAATCACCACATATGCAAAACAATGTCAATGTCAAATTCATCCATTCTGGATCAATAGAATCATTATACTCCGTAATTACGTGCACAATCCATCGAGAGGTGAGACATTATTTGATTCTGTTTTGTCTATTCTTCGGCTCCATGTAATGCAATGCAATGCAGGCCCATGCTTTGATTTGGTCTTGGGTCCTTTTTTCCAGGCGCCGGCGAGCAATCCAACAGACTCCTGCTGAAGCCCTGGCGCCATGTCCAAGTACTATTTACATTTTGTTGTAGACACATGTCTTTTCGGTTTCATCTATCCCCCGTATTGCCAAGACCACCAAGTGACTTATATCTGGGTCGCCATGCTTGACGAGGACGAGATGCAAGCAACGGAACCGACGAACCGAACTCAGTATTGTCTGGCAGCTTGCTGGCATGCCTTCAATTGCTCCAGATACCAACCACAGATGGTCATGTTACCCTGGTTCTGGTTCATGCAATCGGTAAAGCTCTTGATGTCGGTGGCACAAGGACCCGTAGCGTCGGACGACGAGGATTGAGTGTACAAGGCATTATCCATGGCTTGGCCGGTGCGGGAGTAAGAGTCGGTGGGAAGCTGTTGCTGTTGTTCGACCGGGGCGGAAGAAGAGCCACCGCTGAAGAAACCGCCGATGGCGTGGCCGATGGAAGAGCCGACTGCGACGCCGCTGTTGACACAAACAGTCAGTATATTTGAAAATATCGGCGCGAGATTAACAGACACAGCCATATAAATGACAAATATCATGCGAGGTTCACACAACCCAGCCAGTATAAATATCAATCATCAAAACCCAGCCATGGTATGGTATGGTTTGAGTTGGTGATATAGTATGGTATGGTTTGGGTTGCGGATCTCGCTGAACAAAGCAACACGCCAAACAGAATCGGCAACAACTTACGCAGCTGTGCTGGCCATCTGACCAAACAGCCCTGGCCCCTGAGACGCCTGAGCCTGAGCCGGCGGCGGGTGAGCAGCTTGTTGCTGAGCAGGGGCTGCAGCTGTGGTCGACATGGGTCGGTGCTGCTGTTGTGGCGCTACAGACCGAGGAGCTGGAGCGGCCGTCGGCCTGGAAGGCGCAGAGCGCGCGGGACCACGTTGGCGAGCCATTTGGAAGGAGGGGGAGAGGAGGATGTGTTGGGAGAAGACGTGAAGGTAGATGTGTGGGTAGAGTAGAGTAGATCGGGGGAGCCGTGTCAAAAGATGAGGTCGACGAGAGAAAATGAATGAGGGTGAAGGTGAGGGTGAGGTGTAAGGTGTATGTAGGGAAGCGCAGGCTACGGCGCAGGCTTGCGGTTCTGTGAACTTCTATCCAATAAGGTACCCAGTAGCCAATAGGCAGTATCGTAAAACCAGCTCGTAGCTTCAACCCGAATCGGCAAGAGGATGATGCCGCCCTGTCCTCACCTCGGCTTAGCCACTACAGTGTCCGGAGTAGTCGTGGTACCCTTAAGCCTCACGTTAAATGTCCGGAGTACAGATACTCACGTCGCTACATGTCCGGAGTACAGATACTGTGTAGACTTCTCTTCGAGTCTGGTGTCGCTGCGCCGACTCTGTCAAGGGAGTACTGTGGCGATCTGACCAGACAGGCCACCGAATATGGGGCGCGCCGACAACACGAAATGCGCCGTCAATAAAGCTATACGGAGTGTTGATTCGACGAAACTGGTAACTGGTTCCTCGCCGCTTTCGCCTACTAGGTATTTTAGTCTTGGGATTTCATCTATCGTCCGGTTGAACCTCTCTGCAGTCTACACCGATGGTGATGGCCCAACATAAGAGAAAGAGGACAAGAAGAGGACGGAGGGCAGGAAGAGGACAGAGGGCAGGAAGAGGACAGAGGACAGGAAGAGGACAGAGGACAGGAAGAGGACAGAGGACAGGAAGAGGACAGAGGACAGGAAGAGG
>NW_006912908.1:690489-793466 GCF_000585565.1 Capronia epimyces CBS 606.96
CAGGAAGAGGACAGAGGACAGGAAGAGGACAGAGGACAGGAAGAGGACAGAGGACAGGAAGAGGACAGAGGACAGGAAGAGGGCAGAAGACAAGCCCCAACTTGTCATGAAGACGCATCCATCATACCAGCCTGGGCCTGTTCTGTTCAGATTCTTTCATCATGGTGCATCCATCATACCAGCCTGAGCCTATTCATGTCGAGATTCATGTTCACGTCCACATGCACAGTAGTAAGTACAGTACGCACGTAAGGTAGGGAAGAGACAGTAAGGTAGGGAAAGAAGCGGGTGAGGATGCGACAGCTCAGCTCAGCGTAGCGTAGGATCTCGACGCCATCTGATCCCATCTCACCTCTATAGGTTGGTTGGTGTTGGTGTAAGTACCTTAGTAGTATCCGACCTGTCCCTAATATCAAAAGACAAGACAACAAGGTATCCTACCTCTCTGGGAGTGTGTGTGTGTGTGAGGCTCAGTTCAACCATGACATTAGTAGGTGATTTTGGGATGCAGTCTGGATCTGCATTTGGATGCACTGTCTGGATCTGTACATGAGTACTCCGTACACGATGCAGAGGTTTTGGGTGCCAGTGGCCCAAAGCCTTCATAAGCCATAATCCACAAGGCCAGGTCAAGCCCCCGTGAGACTTAAGATGATCCTGAACAAACACGAGACTCAAGATCACCCTGCAAGCCCACGCGAGACTCAAGATGACCCTGAACAAAGAGGACGGGGTTGGGTGATGGCTAGTTGACTAACTTCGCCATGAGGATTCGCTAACGTCAACGTCGCATTCATTACCTTATGGTCATGGTCGAAGCATGTCGTCTGTCTGTTTGTCTGTCTGTCTGGTAGGCTCTGAAGAGTACGGGGATATTGACTGGAAGCACAGCCTCCCTCCTCTCGTCTCTCCCCTCCCGCCTCCATGTCAGATGTATGCGAGTGTATGTTTATGTGTGAGAATCCAGGATCCAGGATGAGGGTGCAAGTGGGAGTGGGAGTGGGAGTGGGAGTGGGAGTGATGACTGTGTCTGCCATGGTGCTTCGAGCAATGCAAAAGTACAGATCCAGATCCGTAACATGGTAGTAGTTCAGCTGCAGTGATAAAGTACTGGTATGGTACCTAGGTAGTAGCACGTAGGTAATTCCTAGTTACGTAGTAGGTAATAGATAGTACTCCGTAGTATCTGTCGGCCGTAAGCACGCCCTGTGCTTGAGGTCGGGTTACAACAAGCTGACTCTGACTCTCTCTGACTTTGACTTTGAACTTCAGCTAATTGATAGGTGGATCATGGCCGCGCAGGGCGTGGCAGGGCTGAGGCAGTGAAGCGCTAAGCTACGTACCTAAGCTGGCGAGGATTCAAGACTCAGGAGGGGCAGGCGAGGGAAGCGGGAGGCGGGAGGGAGGCTTGGACTGGACTGGAATGGAATGGAATGTGGCATGGTGTTCTCGAAGCATGCCGCATTAGGAAAGGCCCGCGAGACGCTGAAGAGTCAGAGTCAGAGTCAGTCATCGTCCATCTGTGGCCTGCCATCCACTGCACTAGAGTATCCCATCCGTACTCCATCCCGTCCAGAGGAGTCATCAGCTCTTCCCGTGCTGACACTTCGTTTGGGCTAACTTGTGTAGGGAAGTGGTAGTCTGGAAGTAATCAACATCTACTCTGTACGTACGGAGTAGTATGTACGTACTCCGTAAGTTGAAATTTCTTTCGCATTTCCACTCGCAACTCCACTCAATTTTCAAACAAATTAATTGACTGTACCTACTCGGTGGCATCTAGACTATTATGTCCTAGTGGCAATCCATCGTCGCCGAGGCCTTAGCCTCAAGGCTCCAGCCTTTCCAACTGTCAACTGAACCACTCTGTCCGTATCCGTTGCGGACCCATACCTATGGAGTAACTGGAAACCGGGTAGTCCACATGCCCGAATCGGCCGGTGCTGCGAGGTTGTTGCAAAGCCTTGTCGAGGAAAAAAAACAGAAAAAAAAAAGGAATAGGGCACAGTTGATTGTGAAGAAGTCGAAGCGCAAGAGATGTAAGGTCAAGGCTAACTATGCCTATGCCTATGCCTATGCCTATGCCTGCTGCTTTTGTCTGATGTGGCCCTGGGCGTCCCAGCAACCGCGGACCAGCAGCTGAAGTACACGAATCACCCTGTGCTTCCACTGGCCTGCTTCAGGCTTCCCGAATCTCGTTTCTTCCCCGCTGTGGTGCCAGGGTCCGGCGGTTTTAGCCGTCGGTGCACAAACTGACTGTGAGTGTGTTGAATGTTCTCGCCTCCTGTTCGTGTCGCCGAACAGTGACCGCTCTTCTCAGGGTCCTCGTCCAGCACCGTCAACATCTTCGTCCATGTCCATGTTCACGCCCCCGTTCACACATCCATGCCGCCCGAGGCCGAATATACCCGAGAGACCTCCGCGACATACCTGGCCATGAGGGTGTCTTCGTCGCGAAAAGGAAGCGGGCGGAAGTGGCCACAGCTGAAACTCGTGTTTACAGGTCACGAGGATGGATTGCGGAGGATTGACATGGCATCTCGGCCGCCTGAGGCAAGTTTGAAAAGCCGAGCGCGACCGAGAATCGGACGAACAGGCCAGTTGCTCGGGCGGGGGAAGATGCACAGAGGAGAAAGTAGACTGCGGTGCACCATGCACCATGCACAATGGAATTAGCTGCATTACTGGACTGCATTAGAACCAATGCAGCCAATAAACGATGCAGTTGAGAACAGCACAAATCCAATGCACTTGGCGCAGCTGGGAGTATGCACATTATTGCCTCCGACGCCCGGTCGGTCGGTCGTTCGAAGATTGCTCCGAGTCCTTTTGTGCAATGTGCAGGTGGTGCAATTTTGGTCCGACTCCGTCTGAGCCTGAGCCAAGGTGCACTGGTGCACTGGTGGTGGCCAAGGTTCAGGTGGCCAGGGGTTCCCATCCCAATTATCCGTATCCGTACTCTGGGGGTCTCGTATTCGGCGTTTAGGCAAGACACGATACGGGGATACGGGATACGCTTTCGGCTTCGTTCGTACCACCGTCTGCAGTTAGTGCATACGAACACGACAGGTGGTGCGAGGCCGTCTCCACGGAGACGAACAACCCTCATCGTACTCGTATGATTGTTATGCCGTCTGGACAGAGAATCAGGGATTGGACTGAGGGACGCGTAAGGGAACCCCCTCGTGTCAGGCAACCGCCATTTGGATGCATCGCATGTGGCACAATCCAGCCAAAAGACAAAGACTCGCAAACTTCACCTGAACTGGCAGCGATCATCGATAAACGAGCTGGGGCTCCATATTCTGGAAATGCGACGGATCTGGAAATGATTCGACGGGGCATTGTTTGCGGGAGCAGGCAGTTGCTGGTAGGCACGGTGATAGCGGTGAATGAACACATTACAGGGAGAGTCAGCATTAAGACGACCTGAGGAACCCCTGGAGCTTGTCCTTCAGGGCTCAGCAGGCTTCTGTCAGGCTTCAACTAGCCGGTGTAAGCCCCCACGATCATCAGGACAAGCCAAACCCTAACGATACGCACCGCACATGCTGCGGTCGAGGCTGTGTCTCCTCGTTGCGAGCCATCGGTCGATCGATCGCGCAAGCAGCGTGGATTCGTGTGAGGGCTTCCATCTGCAACGGTCCAGTCCAGCCTGCAAAGCACTCCGTAGTGAGTCGAGTTCAAAACTGGCGATGGATACGCAGTGCTGTTTGGGAAAGTGCAGGATTACTTTGGATTAGCGAGCAGCGTGCAAGGTGGTAGCCAGGCACACCGCCCATGGTCATGGATGTAGGATAGCAACATCAGCCAGGTTAGAGTTCGATTGGCAGAGTTGCAATTCCAACGCATGGCTTACCAAGAGGCCCGGTCAGTCACAGGGATTCGTGGCTGTCATTGGTGCACGAGGAGAAAAGGGAAGTTGGGGATTTCTCAGCATCAGCGGGTGAAAGTTTCTGGCTAAGCAGCAAGAGTCATGCTTAGAACAGCCAGCAGCCAGCCGCCAGCAGTGGAGAAAGTAATCAGATGGGCTTGAGCTCCTAAGCAGAATCCTACCTAAATTCTAATGCTGACGAAGAGACGCTGGACAATTGGTGATATCACTGTACTGTCCATAGCAACAGCGTTGATGATGAGTCTTCTAGGAGCCCCTAATAGGCAAGTTACAGTGCTGCGTAGAGTGTGTACACTGGTACTGTGGTAAACTGTCCACTGTCCAGGCGCCGTTATGGCCGTAAGCCGCTGACTGAGCAACCAAGCCCCAGAACGGAGGTAACCAAGGCTCCGGCGGCGGTAAGGTTGGGTACTGCTAGGCAGGGACTGAACTCTCAGGCAGACGCGAAACGGCCGAAACGGGGGCCTTAGAAGCCCCGGGCCCTCGAGCTAGATGACGGCATGATCAATGAGGATTTCTCAGCCTGCCAGAGACTGACAGATGACTCGGTGACTGTGCTCGCCAGGGCGCCCCTACGCGGAGGAACGGTAAGGCCGAGCACACGTCTGTTCGCAGCGGCAGGCCCATGCTTTCTCACCCTGGTCGGCTCTCGGGTCCACACCTCTCCCTCACTCGGCTTTTACGCACGCCCGGCTCCATCTCTTACTCAGGCATCTCCATTCTGCAATAGCCTTCCCTGGGCTTAAACGCGAGTCCGATGCTCTGACCCATCCATGGTTCCGCTAACTCCATCCGCCCTACCTTTACAAAAAGAACCGGTCCACCCGCCTTCAGCCAGTCCCTCTTCCTCTTCCATCTTACAACAGTCCCGAACAAACACAGTCAACAACATACGAATACCTTCATGAGCACCTAGGACTTCCCTGTGACGGCACAGAAGCATCGCCCGTATAGCCACACCCACACTGAGACACCGAGACTTGAACGTCCACTGCAACAAAATGCCGTCCTCAATCAGCTTCTCCGCTGGAACAGCGACCGACACATCTAGCAACTCGATTTACAATCGTCCCCAAAAGAAACTCAAGATGAGCATCACCCAGACCTACTTCCTCGCCCACAGTGCCCGCGGCAAGCTCTCGAAAGAGGCTTCCCGGCCTGACCACGACCTGAGGCTCCTGGTCGGACACGCCAACATGCTTGACTCTCTCATGCTCGATCTGGCCACTGCCGAGCAGGAGCAAGAACGCTGGTTCAACAACATCGTCTCCGGATCATCCGCCGCCGACGAGACTGAGGAAGAGGAAGAGGAGGACGAGAGCCGACACGCACGCATTGAAACCATTGTGGAAGAGCCCGAGTTGGACTGGAAGGCTGAGGATGCCGACAGTACCGATGAGGAATCCGAGGACGAAGAGGAGAAGTCAGCCACCAACATCACCACCATTGAGTTGGACTCGGACATGGAGGAAGATGATGAGACCGATGGGGACCTCTCACTCACCCGAACTGCCTCTCGACATTCACCGCCTGAACTGAGTCTGGACACGGATTCGTCCGACTCGGATGACGACCACATGCCTCCTTCACCGCCCTCGAACTCGTTAGAGGTGCTGAGTGAAAAGCAACGGCAAGCCATAGCCACCACTTCCTACTACGATGCCAAAGACACGACCTCATTATCACCCGCCGACTCGGAAGCAATGGAGCAACAAGGCTTCTATCTTCCATCAAGGCAACAGCCGACCATAATCGCTGCCTATTAGAGCAGGTTGATTGACCGCCCTTGACGACATTTGAGCGAGTGATACCCGAGCGTTTCGAGCGAATCTGGCATCGACATTACAGGAAGAAGCATGGTATGGCGCATTTATTTACATTTTCCGTTTGATCCGTTTTGGAAACCGATCAGGGGAATCAAAAAGGAAATCCACCAGGTCTCAAGCATTCGACACGGGAACATCACCTCAGACATCGTTGCCGACCTGGTAGTCGTGGCTTCAGCCAGCACAGGAAAGCATTGAGTCGTGAGTGATGATTTCTATGGAGAATGCTTGCAGACACTGGAGATTGATTTCAAAATGACTCTACTCTATGTACTAAAGATAGTTCTCCCTCTGATGAAGAGGTTGAGACTCAAAAACATGATATCTCCAAACATGTATCTCACTCCAAACATGAGTCTGTTCTGATGAAGCTGTGAACATCGTGAAGCTGTCAACATCGTGAAGCCCTACACGGTAATACGGTAATCGGCGGATTTGTGCCTGGAGCCGATGCAATTTTTGCCCGATTCCCCACAGAAAACCCGATGGCCCGATGGGCTTAAGAGTGAGTCACGCTGATCATCGGCCGAGCTAGCACAAGTACGAGTAATAGCGAGGCCAAACCCACTAAGCAGGCTAAGCAGGGGTCTCCGCTCGGGCTCGGCATCGTAAAAAGGCGCTCGAGGGACGGAAGTGCGGCCTTGGGAGAAGCCGGACGGCCGAGAGAGCGAGCGAGCGCGTATGACTGTTGGGTTGGCTTGGTTTAGTATAGTTTGTTTGATTGGTTTGGTTTGGTTTATTTGATTTGGTTTGATTTGGTCTGGTTGATACGATTTGATTTGGTTGGTATGGTTTGATTCAATTTGACTATATACATGTACGGAGCACACAGTTAATTGTGTCCTGTGATGATTACCTTATTGGAGTTTCTTTCCCACGTTCCACTGGAGTGTTGGTGTTGGCGTGTTGGTTTGTCCAGTGTTCTGAGACCCTAGTATGCGTACTCCATACCTACTCTGTACAGTGTACGCTGCAATAATCTCCAATAGTATAATCACAACCATCAATCATCAATCTAATCCATTCATATTTTGACAAAGAAGAGTCTAGATTCCAGACTCTGACTCTGACTCTGGACTCTAGACTCGCTGCCAGGACGGTGGTACGATGTCTAGGCCAAATACAAATACGAATACTAGTCCTCGATTTATTTGGTTATTGGTTTATTGGTTTATTGGTTTGTGGTTTATTGGCCGCTCAGGGCAACCGGCCGGTCGTGCCGAGGTCCAGGCCAGGCCAGGCCAATACTGTGGACTTTGGGCTGGAGTAGGTTACCTAGATAACTCCGTCGTAATTTATCTCCGTCCATAACCCTAACCCTAACCCTAACCCTAGATTGTAGTCGTACCTAGGTCGTACCTCACCTGGTATTTTATTCATTGATGTACGGATACGGAGTACGATCCTATCATGGCTTTCAGTACGGAGTACGGAGTACTAATTCAGACTCTGTCGAAGTATTACGCCAATGCCAATACAATTCCATGCCAGTGCCTGATGGCCGTCATTGTCGTTGTCGATATTCGCTATATGCACTATTATCGTTGTGTTGTTCGTTGTTCGTTGTCACTCAGGCTGCACTATTATTGTGGACGGACGGCCGGACGGACGGACGGACGGATCGATAGTCGGCTGAAGGTCCAGCCTCGGGGCCGAGGGGTTCTAAGTTCGGACTTCAAACCACATGTCCTAACTACTACTGCTGTAGAGTAACCTACCCAGTTACGGTGTATGTATGCACGAACTGAAAGAGATGCGACGAAGGAAGATTCTGGTTTCTGGATACAGTGTCCGTATTCTGTAGTGTTTTGTATAGAGATCTCTACCAAAGACGGAAGAGTCTGGCTTGCGCGTGGCAGCTGCACTATATTACTGCATTACTTACTACATTACTGGGCCAGAGTATGCTGGAGGCTGGATGCTGGAGGCTGGATGCTGGAGGCTGGATGCTGGATGCTGGATTCTGGGTTCTGCCACTCTTCTACTGGTAAGTACGAAGTACTAATGTAAGTACGTACTTGCAAGCCATGATTGTGTGTGTGTGTGTGTGTGTGTGTGTGTGTGTGTGTGTGTGTGTGTGTGTGTGTGTGTGTGTGTGTGTGTGTGTGTGTGTGTGGCTCGTTGGCGGGGGACATCTAAGTATAGAGCAGTACTGCCCAGCAAGGCACGTATCTCAGGTATGATGTGTCGAGTGTCCAGGCGACCACATCCAATCATTGTTCGAATCCTAGACGAGAGTCAAGAGTCAGACTCGGTGAGGAAGTATAATCAGAGTATAGGCAGTAGTAATCAACTCCTGATCAATTACGAACTACATATCCGTATACTCTGGACGAACATACATCATACATCATACACATAGTAAATACTACGTGCCGTATAGCAATTACTAGTGACAGTGGCAGCACCCAGTGGTCAGGTAGTGAAGTAGACTCTTTATCCTTCATCTTTCGCCCGAAGTCATAGGTCTGTCCGAGAACGTCGATTGGAAGCATAGGAAGGAAAGCAAAGCCAAAGTCTTATTTAATACCACCATTGCTGGCACCGGCACCAGTCATCCTTATGGCGGTGAAATCAACGACTAGGGAATAATGTGTAAGGGTGAAATCAGCCACCTGGTATGTGTAGGGCACCGGTCAGTACCAATGAGGCTGCACACTGCACACATGCCCAAAGCAATAACAATATCCGTACTCTGTACAAGTACTCCGTACTCAAACACTCTACCAGACTGATATTATTGAGCATCGACGTGGGTGTTATCTATGTCTCCCAGTATCGCACCATAGTGTGCACCAGTGTGCATCCTCGCTTCCATAGACGCCCATTCCTCGTTATTTACATAATTGCAAAGAGCTCCAGAGCACCTAACATCCACTGCCTTGAATCTAACACTCCTCGCGAGGGTCAACTTGTCGAGGCCAGAAAGGAAAGCTAAACTTGAAGTCGAAAGAAACAAGCCCAAGCACAAAAGCGCTCAACTGTACGGGAAGATATCGTTGCCGTGATGCCAATATTCCCTCACTATGTTCCAAGCAGCCATGACAGCCATGACTTCGGTTGCTGGTTGGCATTGGTAGGATTGGCCACCGGTTGAGATTGGCAGGATTGGCAGGATTGCCCACCAGCTGAGCACAAGGCGGCAGAAGTTACTCAAAAACCCGCGCCACCGCAGAAGCCCTTCAGCAGAAGCGCTTCATCAATTACAAGGCAATACCAGGCCCCGGTCCAAGTTTGGATGGTCCAGCAGGAGAGGTGCGTCGATCCTGGAAATTGCTAGCCGAGTTGCTTCGTCGTCGATTCACCACAGCCATTGGCGCAGGTCCTCTACCTCCGTACGGATCTGGTGACATGCTGCGCTTTGCATGTGATCGAGGTCCCGGGGACAATGGTCGAGGAGCTTGGTTGAAGTGGCCAGGACTCATGGGTCTTGCAACGAGAGGCATGGGACTCCTGGCACCGGCAGGGCTCATTGATCTTGCACCAGCTGTCACCGGGCTCTGAGGAGGCATACCAGGTCGCGGGCCGTTAAAGTTGGGGCCGTTCCGGCCGGGCGGGCCACCGGCTGGTGACATGGGTCGGGACATTGGACCTTGCCCTGGAGGGGGTGGACGAGCATACTGGTTCAGGTGAGATGGTTTTGGCTTGGACGGTTTGGCTGCAAGGCAAGTTCTCGGGACGACGCCTTGCTGAGAGCGGTCAAGTCGGATACAGAGAGCCTGAAAACAAGGTAAGCTAGTGTACATTTCATGCATATCAGTGTCACCTACCCATCCATCATCATATTCGTGCAGTAAGCGAACGAGTTGGCCATTTTTCAATTCGAGTTCATCGTCCATGGAAGGCTTGAAGTCCATCAAGACGCGGTAGACGTTGCCGGACGGTGGCTCAGCGCCCTCTGCAACCGGAGCTGGCTGGACCGGTGTTGAAGGAGCTGTGGATGAACTTTGTCGCCGGACCGACTCAACTGGTGCAGCTACAGCTGATGGGACGACAGCCGGACTAACTGCTGCGGATGGTTCAGGGCCTTTTGCGACGTCTGGGCTAGATGGCTTGGGCTGAGTTCCAGCAACAACCGCGGTAGCAGCAGAAGCAGCCATGGCGGCCGCGGCCGCTTCAGCAAGTGGAGCGACCGGGGCAGGTCTGGCAACAGCTGGGGCGACAACAACCGGTTGGGGAGCTTGGATCGGCTTCTCAGGGTCGGCGAAAGGATTCTGAGGGTCGGCGAATGGGTTGCTGGGGTTCTGGTCTTGAGACAGCTTAGGAGTAGGGCTTGGACCGCGCGGTTGAGGGGATGGAGTCAAGTTTCGAGATGGAGCAGCTCGTGACTCCCCGATTGTGTTCAAAAGGTTGCCGTTGCTAAGTCTACCCTTCGAGGCGTTGCCCATGAATTCTGGCATCATTCGTGACACAGGCCGCAGGCTCAGTCGTGGAGCGGCAGTACTGGAGACCGTTGGACTCCTGTTGACCATCTCGGTAGCAGCACCGGCACCAGCGCCGTAGGTGGATTTTTCATTGTCTTTGTTCGCTTGAGCTTCACGTGCTTTCCTCTTCTTTCCAAGAAGCCAGAGCAAGAAAACAGCGAAAAGACCGACGACTGCAATAACACCAATGGCGATGCCGGCTTTCGCGCCGGTAGACATTCCACCACTGGATGAGCCTGACTTGTCTGACGAGGAGCCCGCAGTGGCAGAAGCAGGGGCAACAGACCCTCCAGCAGTGTTGCTGCCGGAAAGGCCCGAGGATGTGGTAAAGGCATTCAGGGAGGTGGTCGCCGGTGAGATGAGACTGCTCGCCGAAGTAGACGAGTCCTGGGCAAATACAGTTTCGGTTGGAGCGGTGGAGAATTCGAGTGTTGGCGATGTCGATGCCGCACTGGCTGCCTCTGTCTCACTGGCCTGCGCCGATGCATCTGTGAGTGTTGTAAAGCCCCCAATAACGCCAGTGAAGGTAGGCGACGCCGTTACATAGACGACGGAATAGACGGTGCCTCCGACCACACTTACGCCCTCCTGCCGTCTTGCCAACTCGGCCATTCTCTCGTGGAAGAATTCGTGTGCGTGTGCGTGTGCGTGAGCCATATTGTGTTCTTGATTATCGGATCTCAGATCTCTTCAAGCGGCCCGTATGGTGCCAAATGGATGTTTCTTGCCGTCACCGATGAAGAGGGAGTTGTTTTCGATCTCCGGGGGACAAGCTGATAAAGGCACAAGAGGCGTTGCAGCGCCGCTGATGATTGTGATTGTGATTCTGACTGCGAATTGAATAGCTTTGAGTCAGGTGTTAAAGAGAGTCGGGTCGGGTGATAAGGAGAGACTGGGTATTGTCGATTAAGGAGGGGCGACAATACGACTCGTGAATTGAATTGAATGAATAGAGGAACAAAAGTTGAAAGAAGCGCTACACAGTCCGATGGGCTGTGCGAAACACGCAGAGCAAAACCGGGCAAAGGCGCGGAGCTGAAGAATTGAAGTGCGTTGCAATTAGTTATTTCAGTTAACTGACGCGGCGCTGGGGGAAGTGGTTTGATGGACGCATTTCAGTGTTGGACGAGACGCAGTTGCAAGAGATTCGAGAAGCGAGAAGCGGAGCCGGGGTGGGCAACGGGAATTGACGGTGGATTCAAGTCAGGCAGCTAACAGGCAGCTAACAGGCGGGAGGAGGAGGAAGGCAGCACCTAAGAAGCCTAAGCAGCCAGGGTTGGGCGCCGCTGATTGGGGTTCCTGGATTAGAAGCAAGCCACTACGGCGCCTAGGCCTGGAACGGGTTTGGCGGGCGAGGTACCTGCAGCATTTAGTGAGATTGCGCCGAAGATGGCAGCAGTGACATTCGATCGCGATGACCATGTTACAGTCATTAATGACCTTCACCACTCGGGGTCTGGAGTCTGCACAGTGGACAGTGGACAGTCGACAGTCGACACATATGAGCCATCCGACGAGATACATGACAGACAGATGGTGATCGTTGGTGAGACCTGTTCGTTATATGGATATCAGATGCCTGTTCAATTTGCCTCGGAGGCCGTGATGCATCGGACTTAGCCTCCTAAGCCCTGCGACAAGCCGTCATAAGCACAACTCCTACTAGGGACCTAATGAGTCCCATGGTGCCTGGATAAATCAAAATAATAGTGATTCAGGGGTTAATTATTACCTAGTAGGTGCCCAGGTATTATTATTGCATGCCTGCGCCCATCCATCCATGGTCTCACTTCAGATTCGCCAACACACCATCATCCTCGATGTACCGGCACCCTGTGCTCGGCGTACTACATCGTAGTGGTTGCAAGAAGCTCGCCTCTTTAACTTGGCAGACAGTTTGACAAGCATCATTATTTTCAATAATCATAACCATGGGGTGCATGGCTTAACGGAGATCGGCTGCCTGTTGGCTGTCTCGACCACCAATTCCCTGTCACCACAAGATTGCAGATTGCGGGTTGCGCTCTTTCACAATCGCCATCCACTCGCTTTCCGCCTTCGTCCCACACTCTTGTGTACCAATCTATCCAAATCATCCACTGATGTCGCGTTTTTCGCCTGCTGCTGACCTTCATCTGTCATTTGAGCTTGTGCACGCTCTCGTGCTGGTTGTTTTTCCGCTCATGAGGTGTCCACGTCCTTCCTTCTTCCTACCGATCTCCGATTGTCCTAATGACTGGTTGAGGGCTGGGAGGTCATGACCGGAAAGAAGGAGGACTGACTGTGATGCACCCAAGAAGCTGTTTCTGCTTTGAACTCCGGAAAATGGCGGCAGTGTTCAGAAAATACCTCACAAAAAAAGACCAGGAAATTTCTCTGGCCTGTCGGCTGTCAGAAGCAGGCTTCCTAAGCTGTCACTCAGCGCTTGGAATGATGGCATTTTATTCTTTGCGAATTGCCTCCCTTCCACAGCCAAAATCTACCATTGTGCAACTATACGAGGCTCGGTAATGACAAAGGCTCAAGAGGACAAATTTGACAGGACGAGTCCCGCTGCTATCCCACTGCTTGCTAGTTCGCTGCGTAGGCAATACCTCCCATCTACTCTGTATAGCTTTCATCTTATGATTTGAGAAGCGAGTTCATGCTCCAGGGCTTGCTTAGCAGTCAGCCTCCAAGTGGACTCATAGCAAACAGTCTTGCTGACAAAATCGATAGCTTGTCCTGTAGCACCCAGAAGGATATCTTTCCAAGGTTTGGCAGGGAAGGCCTGGAATCGCATTTTGCCCCAGTCAGGATATTTCCTAGCTGACGGCCACCCATGGTCATCTGGTGTGCCAAGCGTGGTGAAGATGGACTTGATCAACCCAAGTTCACTTCCCACGGGCCCTGCATCAAAGATGGGCTCGTGGCCCTCCCTGACAATCTCTGCCACAACACATCCTGCTGCCCACATGTCCAATGAGGTGTCGTATGATCGATCACCGAACAGCAGTTCGGGTGGTCTATAGCAGGTTGTGCCGACGTCGGTAATTTTGGCGTCTGCTGCTTCGGAATCTTTGTCGTCTGGCGACCACGCAATCCCAAAGTCTGCCAGGTAGACGGGACCGTTCATTGTCTTAAGCAGGATGTTAGACGGCTTCACATCTCTGTGAATGATACCTAGAGCATGAATATGTTCTAAAGCCTTGAAGAGCCCAAGCACGATCATGCTGGCCTGCGCTTTGTCCAGGCTTCCCGACCGGAGAAGATTCTCCAAATCCTGCCGAAGAAATGGGAAGACGAGAACAAACCGACCGCCAGACTCGCGAATTGTCTCCAAGAGCGGGACGACATGAGTGTGACGAGCCTTGACGAGCAGTCGAGCCTCTCTTTCAGAATGGTGTGGTGGTTTCATCATCGCTGGATACGTGACCTTGAGCGCCACAATCTTTACGGCTGCCATGCTGTCCTTGGCCTGCGCCTTGAAGATGGTAGACGTCTGGCCAGCAGCGTGAAATGTGGCATATTGATAACCTCCAATGCTGGGCCCTTCAGTATTCAATATCTCAGGCCCCTCGGGCTGCTCATGTTGCTCCGGACTGTCTGACGGAGGCCCTTGCAGGCCCGTGATCGCTTCTTTGATGGCGTTCTGATACTCATCCTGTAATGGTCAATAGGCATTCCGCGGTTCTGTCTCAGGGCACCGTACAGGTGAAGAAGCGGCCTTGAGGATTTCGTCTTCGACCTCTCTAGCTGCCTTGCGAGCCTCATTTGCCTCTTGGCCGGCAGATAGGAATACATTCATCCTGTAAGAAATCAATATCCACATGAAGTAGTACTGGCTCTTCTGCCTCCTCACAGTGACACTATGTTGCTCAGTCTATCGGCGAAGCTGATGTCAACTGGCATCTTGATCGATTCTGCCGATTACTTATCGGTCAGAGTGTGTTCAGGCCACATATGTCTTGTGCTTTTAACGTTGATTCAATGTCAGGATCTGGTTATTAGCGTTAACACCGGCAGCAAGTGAACACATGGTGGGCAAGAATTTCATCTCATCATCTGGTCAGCATCTTGAATCAGACAAGACCACCGGCAGAGACTGAAATTGGATTGACGCTCCGCACGAAACGAAAGCGCGCATGTCTCAGGTACCGGCACCGAAGGGAAACATACTGCCTATCCGCCTATATACTCCACCGAAATCCTTCCCCTGAGCCCGATGCTGCACCGTAACTTTAGGTAATCCAATATCCGGACTGGACCGACAACAAGACTCGATGCATCTTCGATTGTTTGCGACGAGTTCGGCCACGCCATTTTGTCCCACATGCTCTGACAATCTAATCAACTCTTATTAGAGCTTGAAGGACACCTGGGCGACCTTCAGCATGGAGTTCTCACGAACAGAGTATCCAACTCTCCTGGTCTGGCTTTTCTACCACCACCCGCAGGCTCCGAATCTCCAACTGACTCTCAATTGCGCCAGGCCTCATTGCAACCGGAGCAAGCCATAACGCTGCTCAACGATCGCGTCTCTATCATCTCAAAGATCAACAACGATATCGCCGACTGGCTCCAGGTCAGCCTATCTGGTCGGGGTTCGCAACGGCATCCACTAACCTCACATTAGGAACGTCGAAAAGTCGAAGAAGCATATGTCGCGGGACTGCGGAAGCTTGCGCGCAGGCCACAACAAGATGGGGCCGCAGCCCTTGGGTACGGCTATACCTCCTGTACCGTGATCTTGTACTGAAGTGTGCAGTATTTTCCAGACGCCATGGCAGCGCATCGTTTCCGGCACGGAGAACCTGGCCGCCTCGCACGAAACACTCGCGGCCAAGATTGAAAGCGACGTCGAGAAACCGTTGAGGAGTTTTGGCTCCCGAAACAAAGAAATGCAGGCGCTTGTGTCAACCCAGGGCAATCTGAACGCCATCGCCAAAGAGCTGATTCATGCCCAGAAAAGGGCTGCAAAAGGTGGCAGGAGAACTGATACCGCAAGCTCTGCAGTGGAGGACGCATCGCGTCAGTGGGAGTCACAGGCGCCCTACGTTTTTGAGCAGCTTCAAGCATTGGATGAGACGAGAATCAACCACTTGAGAGACGTCCTTACACAGTTTCAGACCCACGAAGTGGACGCTATTGAAAAGAACAGACTGAGTGCGGAGTCCTGTCTGAACGCACTCCTCAACCTCGAAACTGCAGATGAGATCAAGGCCTTCGCCACAAGGAACGACCGGGAGAGCAGCAGTACTATGAGAAGACGCAGCTCTGCGGCAACCAGTGCAAGACCTCCCAGCTCTCAGATCCGTTCTCCACCAACACCACCTCCGCCGCGACATGCAGACGACAGACATAGCCAGCGTTCCAACTCTGTTGCGGCACAGGACATAGCGACTCCACGTAAGTCCATACGAGAGACTCATTAAATAGTCTAACCATTCTATAGTTCCTGATACAACTCCACACAAAGAGAAGCACAGGCTGGGTGGTCTCAAACGTCTCGGTACAGTCATGGGCCGAAGAAAGAGTGTGGTGCCTCCAATCCCTCCGCAATCAACAGAGGAAAAGAGGAGGACAAGGTCCTTCGCCCCGTTTAGACGGGGGAATTCCTCTCGGAGTTTCCAGGACTTGGAAGAGACAGGAGAAGACCTGGCTCCAAGTATATCCCGGGGTGAGCGACCGGCATCATCAATTTCGCACGACAGGCGGGGCGACCTACCTATCAGACACGAGCTGCCAATCCACGCTGAGCCGGAATCGCTGATTCCCACTCCTAACGGTGTAGAACCGTCTCAAGCTCATCTGGAATCGAATGCGGAGGTTCCTCCTAGTCAACCAGCACTGCTCGACGCAGGGGGCTCGCCATGGACCCAAGTTCCCCCATCTCAGTCCTCTTCGGTACAACAACCTTCCTCGCCAACTCCAAGATCTCCAATCCAGACACAGCCAGATTCGTCTGTCCCGCATATTGCTGTGGATGATTCGGCACGCAATTTCAAGATTCGGGACGAGCCAATACAAGAAGACGAAAGCGAGGCTCAACTCGCCATGAATAACATGGCCAACCAGCTCAGAACCCAAGCGCAGAATTCAGGTCTCAATCGGGTCCAAGGCAGCGTGAGGGGCCGACGAGATGTTCGAAACACCATATATGTGCCCAGTCACACCGACACTTTTGGAACTCCGTCTTCTGCTCCACGCGCCGGCCCACCTGTTTCCATCCCGCCGGGCCCCGGTTCGCCCGACAATGTCCTTGCTTCCCCCATACAACGGGCACCTGCCCCTGCTATACTTCATGAGGAGCATGGCGTAGGCTCCGACACGACTTCCATCCATTCTTCGCAAAGTCTTGTTGGTCCAAGTCAACATGTTGACGTTCATGAACCGGGTCTCAACGCCTCGGTGGTTGAAACTGTCCATTCATGGTTCACCGAAGCAGGCATCAGCAAGTCTTTTGTGCTTGGCGAAGTGGCTTTTGCCTACAACGCTTCCGTCTCTTCTGACACTGAACACGAAATCGTCAGATTACAGCACTTCGAGCGGCTGGACAAGATTGCTGCGAATCCGATCTTCCTGACACATATCAAGCCCCCTGGTGAATCATTAGCAGAGGAACAAGCCGGTTCATACACTATATCGACGCATCCGATTCGGAGACCGACCCCAATGATTGGCCTCAAATACCAGCTGCACCTTGAAGAGAGCAATCTTGCACAATACAGCCCGATCTTAATCACTCCAGCCTGGCAGGTTGTTGAAGGGCAGGCCAGTGCCATTGTCTTGTACAGTCTCAATCCTGTTTTCGGAGGCGACTCGTTGACCCTCAAGAATGTGATTATCACTGTCAATCTAAATACCTCGGGCGAAGGGACCGGCAAAGCAGCTTCGGCCATGATGGCGCCAACGCAAGGCGCAACGTTCCGCCGCAAAGCGTCAGCCGTGGTATGGCGCTTCAACGAACTCACCATCAAACCCGAACAGGAGAGGCTGTTGATCCGGTTCATGACGCAAGGCGGCATGCCGAAGAAGGGGACGGTCGAATTGAAGTTCGAGATTCCCGGGCGGACGGCCAGTGGGATCGGAATTGAGAAGCTGCTCGCCGGAGGAGACAAAGACACGGAGAAGGATGCCACTGATCCGTTCGCCGATGATACCGGGGACGGCAGCGCCCGGGGGAGCGCAGAGGAGAGACGATGGGAGGTTGTCCCGACCACGACAAAGCTGGTCAGTGGACGATACACTGCTAGCTGAGTCCCTTTTTCCTTTTGGGGGGAGAAGATGCAGAGAAGAGGCAGGACGATTCTACGAGTGCGCTCGCTGTACAGACTTGGATTTCGACAGACCAGAAATGTGTAGGAGATGGATAGAGGGTGTGGCATCGGAGATTAGTAGGAGCTGGTGGGAGCTCCGTCGCTACAGGATACTCGATCAGTCCTCCCCTTGCCTTTTGCCTTTTGCTTTTGCCTTGATTGCGATGGTGACTCTTTGCCATGATTGCGATGGTGACTCCTAAAAGACTTGGGATCGGGATCAGGCTTGGAAGTCTGAGTCGGCTTCGAATCATGCACCAAACAGCTTTCAGCCAATTGTTTGTTTCTCAACCTAAGCTGGGAGAAGGAAAATGGTTAAGACCAAACAACCAAACAATCAACCAACTAAATAACTAAACAACCACATGACGGTGTATCTACCATACCTATAGTACAGACAGACTGCAAATTGATGCCTGAATACACAACCACAATCACAACCAGAACCAGAACCATAGTTCAAGTAATAAGATCCATGATCCATGATCCATGATATATACATCATGATACATACATCGTGATTTATACATCAACTACTTTTGGCCAGAGAGAGGGTGCACGCTTCTCTGGTCGATTCAATTTGATTCAATTCGACTCGATTCAAGTCGATTGCAGCAGCAGTAACAGTAACAGCAATAGCACGCATGCACTGCTCGAAAGGGCTTGATTGATTCAACATCCAAAAAAGGCCAGATTAATCCGCCGAGTCTAATGCGAGAACCAAGACAGAACAGCAGAGACGGTACAGCAGAGACAGAACAGCAGAGACAGTAGAGACATCAAGACAGCAGAGCCAACAGAGACAGTAGACAGCCCCTTATACAATTTCCATCTCGACTTGACCGTCTTCTTTTCTCACACATCCATCCGCGCCATGTAGAGCTCTCATCAGCTAGTCTATCCCTGTCCCTTCATTTCAATACCAACACCCCTCTCTCCTTATCCATACGCGCCACTTCCCGCACCAAGGCCACGAAATCCGCCCGCCGGTCCTTCGGATGTGCCACGACTTTCATCAAGTCCTTGATCGCTATACCTTGGGACGGAATGGCGTTTTTGATGTCTTGCACCGACGGAAAAACGGTCGGACTCATGGGTTGCTGGATAGGAGAGGGTGCCCCTCGCGGTGCAGGCGAGCCGGCGCGTGAAGAGGGCTGTGGCGTCGACCTCCCTGTTGCAGGCGGTGAGACGGACATCTTCAACTTCAGTCGCCTGGCCCGGCTCGCGTCCGACATGACCCCGCCATCGCTGAGCATGGTGTCCGTGTCGGATCCCGCGCCACTCCCTGCAGCGCGTCGGCGTGCCTTCAGGGCTGCTGAAGGCTCGAGAACGTCTGCAGGTGACATTGGGCGAGACTGGCCCGGCGTCGGTTGTACAGATGATATATGTCGTGACTTTAACTTCTTTCGAGTGGACGCGTCTGTGCCCGAAGCCTCAGACAGGTTGGGTGAACCCGGTCGTTTTAGCGATCTCGAGGACGAGGACTTCTTCATCCCACCTTCGCGATCGCTTGCTGTGCCGGCTCTCTTCTCCTTGCGGCCCGATGGCGAGTTCGTCCCGGACGACGGAAGGGCAGACTTCTTGCCCTCGGCTTCTTCTTCTTCTTTCTTAATATTGGCAATACGCTCGCGCTCCAAACGCTCGCGTTCTTCTTCAGAGTCGGTCTGTGATTCATTAGCACGGACAACGGCACTGGCAGATCAACAAACTCACCGTTGACTCGTATTCCGAGTCGCTAGCATGGTTGAAGTTGCGCTCCCTTCGTTCGAGAGCCTTCCTGAGCTCTCGGAAATTCTTCTTGCGAGCTTCTGCTTCGCGCCGCTCTCGTTCTTCTGCCTCGTCATATTCCTTCAGGTCCTTGAAGTCAAGGAAATTGGCTTGCAGCTGATCTTCTTTAATCCGTTTCTCTGCGAACTTCTCATCCTCGTCCTTGTCAGCGAAGAGATCCCCCTCTTCGTCGTCGGCGAAATCATCTTCAAAGTCCAAGTCAGCATCTTCGCCCGTTCTGCCCGCAAAGCTTTCCGTCTTGGCGGCGCCTGAAAAAAGTCCCTTGCTCTGCCTTGCGGCTAGATCTCGCGTTGCGTCGGCAATGCGGCTCTCTCTTAGTCGGATCAGCCATTCAGGATCTGAGCCCCGCTTCTTCATGGCCGCCTCAGCTTCCTCGATAGACATTCGCTGGACGATTTCGCGCTTGGGTTTAAACTGGTAGACCTTCTCGATGGGAATCAATCGAAATTTCCCAGATTCGGCCCCAGGCTCGTAGACGAATGCCACGGTAGTGCCCATCGACCCCATCTGATGGTGGCCAATGAGGCAATGTTTGTTGTCGAAATCTTCGAGATGCCATGGCAACTTTTCCTCATAGTTGGTCTGAATCCGACGTTTTTCCTCGGCGGAGAAGTCTGGCCGGAAGACCTGTTGCGTCTTCTTCTTGAAATTGATCTTTTTCCCTGCCCCTTGCGAGGGTGCTATCTGAGCCAAATTCGCCTCGCGCTCCTTTTGCCGAGCTTCTTTCCTCATATTCACCTCTTCTCGCTCTGCGGCATTCATGCCATCTTTTGGATCGGGCAATGCCTCTTCCTCTTTGTTCTGTTGTTGTGGATGACCCGGTGGTGGTGCTCTAGGATCACGCCGATGGAGGCGGGCAGGCTTTGGGAATTCGGTCTCGTTATGGATATCAATAGGCTTCTCACCCGCTAGCTGCAGAAGATGATATCGCAGACCGTTCAGGAGGTCTTTCTTTGATGTTACGAGCTTGTAGTCTTTGTAAGGAATTCCCTCGGCAGTGAGACGCGGATCACTGAACCCGCTTACACGCTCGACGTCGGGTATGGCAGGTTTGGAGGGAGAGGCAGATGGTGGACCACTGGGCACAGGAGTCCGCTTAGGAGGAAGTTGACCATTAATGGGAGGTGTGGCATGGCCGTTTACTTGCTTAATGCCGGCTGGGTTCTTCCTGGGGCCTTTCCAGAACGGATCAGATTGAGGCTTCTTGCGGCGCACCACAGGAGCAGCGCCTGGCGGTCGGTTCGCAGGTCCGCCTACTGGGACGGAGCCTGGGTTCATGCTGCCTATGATGGGGGCATAGATATGGACCAGGCCACATCCAATTTGTAGGCGATGGAGTTACAAGACCGGGGCTCGGGTAGGTGGATTGAGGCACGCGTTGCTGTCTGGTCGATCAAGGGGAAAGGGAGATTGGGGGTTGGAATGTACAGAGGGTACTAGGTATCAATGCGTACAGAGTAGAGCATCTCGAGGACCAGCGGCGGGAACGGGCGAGTCCAGAGTCCACGCGTTGTTGAGTGCAGTCCAAGGCAAGTTCAGGTTGCAACGGCGGATCCGATGCCAAGGCTGTTCCGCCCGCGGTCTCGGTCTCGGATTATCTGTTGTTCCACTAGTCATATATCACGTGATATCACGTGGTCTCTTTCTCGGGCGCTTCTTCTTCTCGTCTAAGTTCGACCTTTGCCCGGGCAAGTGACACAAACAACCCACCACATACACCTTAAAAGGTCCTCAAAGGCCGCCCTCCTCCCTCCTCCCTCGTCTCTCGGGCTCCTAAAAGTGACTTTTTCGTTGACTACCGTTCACCACCCTTCATTTGGTCTGCTCAGTGACTGCCCGCCCTGCTATAAAACACCGTTTGTCACCCAACCCAGCGTTCTCTTCTTTCCTCATGTCACGGCAGGTCCGGCACAGCAGCAACACCAACACCCTGTCACACCTTCCCGGGTTCACATAATAGAATCCTACTAGTATTACTAGAGTTATTTAGAGATAGCAATGGCTGCACCACAGAATCCCCCCGGCTTTACGCCTCATGTCTGGGATCAACTGCAGCAAAGCTCACATCACTTGGCGCAACAAACCCGAGGCAATCGTCGCGGCCGTGGCCACAGCAGAGGTCCAGCACCTCATCATCACCGTCAGCAGCAGCATTATCAGTACGCCGCTCAAAACCAGGCTGCCTCTTTCCAAAATCAGCAGGTGGCGCCGCTGTCAAGCAACAATGAGGCTTTCCCGCCTCTAGGCACAGTCCCACCACCAGCTTCAAGCAACGTTTCACTTCAGCCTCATTACCCCTCACCACCACCCTACCCTCAATCCTTCCAAAACTTCCGTCAGGGTACCGCCCGAGAGTATCAGGACCTTGCCAGAGGTGGTCATCGCGGACGGTCGGGACGTTTTGGCCCGGCCCAGCATTTCTATCCAGCGGCACAAGCTGTTGATCAGAATCAATATTACGCCTATGGACGACCTCCCGCACGTCACGCCAACCTGTTCAACCCAAACGGCAGCATGGGTTTCGGCACTGTTGAACAGCAGCGTAGTATGAGACATGTCATCATGAAGCAGTCTGACTATCTCAACAACGTCGGGAAAAAGGCCCATGGTGTGCATAGGCTGAGCAGAGACGAGGCATTGGCCAAGGAAGACTTCCGAAAGGAGCTTGAAGCGGTTGCAAAGGAAGCTCTCAAGGCGAAATACCCCGACTTGAACATTGACGAAGTGAAACTGAAGTGCTACGGCAGCCTTGCAAATGGGTTCGCACTGACCGGATGCGACATGGATCTGCTTCTGTCATTGCCGAGTTGGTCGAAAGAGAGAAACAGTGTGACGATGGACGACGAACCGGGTGTGCAGCAGGAGTCAGAATTTGACGACGATGACGAGGAGCTCTCGTTCAACATGGAGGTCCGGCGTGTCCTGGAAAAGACATATCTTGACCAGGGATACGGCGCACGACTTCTCACCAACACCAGGGTTCCCATCTTGCGCATCTGTCAAAGCCCGAAGCCCGACTTGCTCAACAACCTGCGTGAGAATCGCGCCGCCTGGGAGAAATCTTCGTTTGAAACCCCCGCCGCCGAGGTCAATCCCTTGCCTGCAGATGAAGCAGAAACCAATGCAGACATTGATGCTGTTGAGCAAGCTCTGACTGACCTCAAGATCGCCAATGCTGTTCCCAGAGCATCCATCTCCCGCGGTAATACCGGCTTGGAATTTACCGGGGATTGTGGGATCCAATGCGATGTCAATTTCACCAACTTTGTCGCTCTTCACAACTCTGCACTGCTCAAGCTCTACAACACCTTTGATCAGCGTGTGGCGGACATTGGCGTCTTTGTCAAAATCTGGGCCAAGTTAAGAGACATCAATACCCCTTACCGCGGCACCTTGTCCAGCTACGGCTACATCTTGATGGTCCTTCACTATCTGATGAACATTGCGTCCCCTCCTCTCATCCCTAACCTGCAGTACCTGGCCAAGATCGAGGATGACTGGAACCCGGGTAAAAAGGTCGAATTGTTCGAAGGATTCGACGTTCGTTTCCTCCAAGACCCCAAGGAGATTGACGAGTTGCGTCGAGACACGTCAGCCCCCAAGAATCATGAGTCTGCCGGACAATTGCTGCGAGGCTTTTTTCAATACTACGCCACCCGTGAAGGCTTCCATTGGACCCGGGATGTCATTTCCATCAGACACAAGGGCGGCATTCTGTCCAAACAGGAAAAGGGATGGACTGAGGCCAAATGGACCCAGAAAGGGGACAATAATGTGCGCCTGCGCTATTTGCTTGCCATCGAGGATCCTTTCGAAGTTGAGCACAACATTGCGCGAACAGTTGGCCACAACGGTCTCGTTGCAATCCGCAATGAATTTCGCCGGGCATGGTCGATCATCGAAAGGATCGGTGTCGGTGAAGAGGTCTCGATTGACGAGTTTCTTGAACCCGTCACAGATCGCGTCGATACACTGAGGAAGGACCTGGAGTTTCACAGGCAAAGGCAAAAGCAGATGAAAGAAGAACTTGAGGCCCGAGAGAAGAGCGTGCTCGAGCAAGCCAAGGCACTGGGTGTTGAAGATGCTGATGGTCACACAGATGGTACGTCGGGAATTTCTGACCATGCAAGCATGGAATATGCCTCCTCTATGCGGAGCCGGCGCCAATCCCCAAGTTCGAAGCTGACGTCGACAACCCCGTACCAGGAAACAACCCCATACCAGGAAAAGAACAAGCGGCGCCTATCGAGGCCCTGGCTGCGTCATAGAAAGGTCGAGGCTGAAAGCGACGACGACGAACCCCCTCTCGGCGGTAGCTCAACCGGTCGAGAGGGGCAAGAGGGTATGCCAAAAGATGACGCCCGCATCAACGACACGTCAATCACGCTCGGATCGCAGCCTACGACAACTAAGCCGAGTCGAGGCCTTTGTTCACCTGGCGATGTGCTCCTCGCCAATGGCCTTGATCACTGGGGCAAACCTGTGGCGTGGGATATCGAGACCCAAGATGGACGCTGGCTGCATTGGAGGGACAACAAGATCAAAAATGGGACATATCGCCAGTTTTCCAATCCCACATTGCGCGAACTCGACGCTCAATGTCCTTTCGACCCCAGACGACCCGACCCTTACATTGGTCAACCTTACAATAGCCGTTTGGAGTCGCTGCAACGTCCCCCCTGGCCTGCCAACAGCTCTATTGTCTCCGCATCGAGCAATCTTCCCACCAAACACGATACGGCTGACGGCAATGAGGTCGCGTATCCCTCAGGATTGACCGGATCTGACGGGAGCAGAGCTCTGTCCTGCAGACAGCTCTCTCAGCCCCAATCACAACTCTCTCAGCCCCAACCACAGCTCTCTTCAGCATATCCCGTGGGAAATCTGATCGAATGGGACCCGACAACAGTTGGAGGGCACTTTCTCCTTTATCGCGACAGACGTATCCGTCAAGGGAAATGGCAGCATCATCAACGGTCTCGATTTACGGAATTGGACAGCGCTTTCCCCTACAATCCCATGATGACACGTGGAGAGCTTGAAGAGAAGAACAGGGTGTTGCGCACATATTACGTCCACACTACCTTTCGCACAAGAACCCCTCAGGAAATCACATGGGATGATGCTCGCAAAGAGGCTCCAATGCCCAACCTCGGCGTGGCGGAGCCGGATACAGCGAACAGTATTGTTCCTCCGTCCCATGGCGAAGTCTTCCCAAGACAATTTCAGCGTGATTATACCTATGGCCAGCCAGCTGTGGCAGACACATTTGATATGCAGGATGAAAAGTCGGTTACAACTTCTGCCCCACAAGCTCATGAGAGCACTGCAGAAATCCCTGCCGCGTCGGTGCTGGTAGAGCCTGACAAACCAGATGCAGACTTCGTTCGAAGTCAACGGTTGGCGTTCTTTACCAAACAAGCCAGTGCAACTGAGAGTGAGGCTGGGACCAATTCTCGATTCTATCAGCAGAGCATCAGTGAGGAGTTGGAAAACATGGACGATGACCCTGGTCAAATTCCTGTATATTCTCATGAGCGGAGCGTCCAGCCCCTTGCTCAAGGGCAGTCTGAACCAGAAGATCCATCGCTCAACGAGCCGAGCCTGGTACACGACGAAGGCGAGGAAGGAGAGTCGCAGCCCTTGGAGAGTGGCTCTTTGGAGGACAGGCGTGACTTTGACCAACACGCCGCGATGGGACTCGCGCCGTTCAAGGTACCTGCCACCCTCTACCCGGGTGTGGCTTCCAGCGAGCGACCAAGAGATGAAGATCCCCAGATCATGCCGATTCCTCGAGAGTTGGGATTTCAGTTCGACCCCCGACAGCTCCGCGATCTGACCATCATAGCGAAAGGAGGAAATGGCTGTGCCAGGGAAGGGGCGGAGTTCAGCATCGAGGAGGATTATGAATGGGGCGGGGGAGGCATGATGGGCTGGAAGACCAGCAGCCCACATGCTGTCTTGAGTGTGGGAAATACGTCTTACGAGGCTGGCCAAGGGGACCGAGAAGGGTTGCTTGCCGAGCTTCCCATGGACCTTGACTGAGTGGGAGTCTTTGCGCGGCGGGTATGCGTTGGCGTTGACGTTGACGTTGACGTTGACGAACTTGGCCTCTAAGGTTTTGGTCCACTACCGAGGGCTCCTGAGGCATTGCTACTGCATCATTATCATGGAATGGAGTCCATCCGGGCGCGAGCTGGTGGTAGTAATAGTAGAACTCTGGGTGCATGAATTAAGATGTCATGCTCATGATTATTACAGCCATGAATCCAAGATCCCATTCGGTTATGGGCGAAAATGGTCGCTTCGGTAAAGGTGGGAGATCTCAGATGCCTATCCGTGTTGGTTGAATATGGAGTAATAGAGAGTTCTGTACGAATGTATAAGGACCTTGTTAATAAAGAATACGGGAATGCTTCTGTCTCTAATACTTGTGACCCTCTTCCGTCCTCTGTCTTAGAGCACTTGTCACAGTAAATCAGAGTACTTGTCACAATACACACCGGAATCACTAATACTTTCCAAGACGGTTCTAGTTCAAAGAATATATGATAAAGTCGAGGCTCTGATCTCCTTCTTTGCCGTTGACCGTTGGTGGCGACTCCTTCGAAGAACAATCAGGCTTTCCCTTCTGAGTATTTTCGTCGCCGAACCGAACCGAACCGAAGCAAAACCCAGCTTGAAGCGTCAAGAAATCCCGCGCCGCGATGATGGTGAGACCGGCCGAGTTGCATTTGCATTTGCATTTACATTGCCTGGGACGTCCTAGTATCGTGGCGCTTGTTGAGAAGGGAGAAGGGTACATGTAGCTGTCCCGAGACAAGAGACACGGTTGGACATATTGGCCAGACTGTAGACCTACATGTAGGCAAAGGGCCGAGGCTGGCTGGCCTATTGCTCATGCTCGCTTGGTGTCAGGCACTGGCATGTTCGTCGTGATCCAGGTTACATACATGTAAAGCCAGAGTGGAAATCAGATACAGGCCTTGCAATGATCGTGAGTGGAAATCGGATAGAGCCCTTGGAATGATTGTGAGTGGAAATCGACAGCCCTTGCAATGACTGTGAGTGGAAATCGGATAACAGCCTTGGAATGATTGTGATTGTGATGGTCAGGAACAGTCGAACAAGGAAACAGGGCCGGCAAGAAGCAAAACTAAAACCAAAACTGACCGATTACTGTACCAGCACAAACCAAACTTGCCGGCATACTGTAACCCACGTCTGGCGGGATTCTTGCGACCTCACGTGGACACATCATCAGATAGCCAACAATAGATAGCCAACAGCAACGGGGATGCAGTATCATCAGATACCATGGCCAACACCAACGAGGATACAGTCTCATCAGATACCATGGCCAACACCAACGAGGATACAGTCCCATCAGATACCCAACACCAACACCAACGGGGATACAGTATCCAACTCCGACGATGAAGACGGCACGCCACGCTTCCTGATAGTATTGGAGTACCAAACCAGACCTGGAGGGTGAGGGCGAGGGAGAGGGTGAGGGCGAGGGAGAGGGTGAGGGCGAGGGAGAGGGTGAGGGCGAGGGAGAGGGTGAGGGCGAGGGAGATGGTGCCCGGACATCTACTGGGATAGGATGGTCATAGTTGACCTTCAGGGAGTAGGGTTTAGATGTTACCGAACTCGCCTTCGCCTTCGCCTTCGCCTTCACCTTCGCCTTCTTTGAGTTCAACGTCCTCGTCAAAGCCAAACACAAAGACACGAGCAGTCAAACTGCCCCCTCTACATGGCAAGGAGCACCCTGGGTACTCACATCACTGCGGTCGAGAGTCGAGAGTCGAGAGTCGACATGACATGACATGACGAGAGAGATAGATGACCGAGATGGGGAGCACATACTCCGTACAGTATATGTCACGAGATAATACAGTACTCCGTAGTAGTACATAGGTCTGCCTTTGCCTTTGCCTTTGCGGGCCCCCTAGCCCCCTTATTTTTTCAGCCTTGCTGACTACGAACGATGCGTAACTATAACTACCTAGACCAACGCTAATGAAAGGAATAAGGGTATAGGTACCTAGGCATAGTAGGACGTACCTTGGGCAACCTAGATACTAGGTAGATACTAGACAGCAAGATAGGTAGAGGTAGCCAAGCAGAAGCTAAGACAGCAAGACAGGTAGGCATGCTAGATACTAGATACTAGACAGGTAGAGGTAGGCAGGCAAGCAGAAACTAAGACAGCAAGACAGGTAGAGGTAGGCAAGCAGGCAGAAACTAGATACTAGACAGCAAGACAGGTAGAAGTAGACAAGCAGGCAGAAACCAAGACAACTGAGTTGCTTTCATATGATGGCTCTTGTCTCCTTCTCCGACCTGGTTCTAGTCACTTTATCGTGGGATCAGCTCTCCTCGCTCGACGGATAATGGCATCTGGATTCCGGGGGAGCTCTTAAAAGAAACAGAAAGGAAGAGAAGATGAGTTGATTTCTTTTTGTTGATGGCAGCATGCTGTAGAACCGAGAGCTTAAATTAAAGATTGAATGCGCAGGAAGTAGTCCGTAGTGAATAAAGTACGGACTACTTCGCTAGAGCAGGAACCTAGCGGGAAGTATCTTAATATCCTTCAAGTTTCACGCAAGCTATGATAAAGCAGCACAGCCCACCCGGTGCGTTCATCTAGCTCAGCCCTCTTGGATCTGTCTAATGAAGGTTGAAATGTTCCCTATTCTCCATCAACGGGTCGCAGGGGGAGCGCATGCTATATAGTATAGTATAGCCTAAACCAGCCTCTCTGCTTAAAGCACAAGGCTGGGAATGCCTGAGCTTGACGGGATCCTGCTTCCCGACCACTGCCAGGTCACTTCATGAAGCAGTTCACCCACAGGCTTAGGCCCGCATGGCGAATCGCAGATAGTCGAGACTGAGTGACAGCATATGTATGACAGTTCCGCACTCCTACTCGAGTGACTGTGACTGCGGTGGCATTACCTGCAGCACACAAAGCAACCGCTGAGTCTATTGAGCAATCCATCTCTTCTTCCTGGTATACGCTACCGCATCCCGAGTCAGCTCTCCAAGGAGTTCCTGCTTATATTTACCAACCGGCCATCTATTACTCGTATCTGGTTCGACACCCACGTTACAAGTTACTCTGTACGCCTTCGCTGCTCTATCGCTCTAAAGAACGCTGGCCCTTCCCTTCCCTTCCCCTCCTGTCGGGAGAGAATTGCATAACCTGCCTAACCTGCCACTTTCAAGGGTTGCTGTAGAGAATACAATGAATGAATTCAATTACTCGCCAGCCACTCGCACATGGTCCAGGTCCAGGTCCAGGCTAGGCGACAATGTCAATGTCAGTGTCAGTGTCAGCGTCAGCGTCAATTGACGAATCGACCATATTCATCAAGATACCTGTGGGTATGGAGAGTCAAAATCAAAATCAAAATCAACCTGGACATAGATAAACAAAGACAGTCTAGACGTCTGTGTCTAAGACACCTGAATCCCACCCGGAACCCGAAGCGAAGAAAAGAGACTGGATGACTGGGATGTAGGTACATACTGCTGTAAGTAGGGAGATAGCTGATAGTCTGGGATTTGTGATGCTGTTCGTATATGGCGGATTGCCAGATGGAAATAGTGCTCGTTCTGGCGAGAATATGAAACGTTGCCGAGGCTCATGCTGGCTTCTGCCATCTGTATTGGAAAGGTTAAAGGTTTGTATTGTGGAAAGGTTATAGGTTATAGGTACAAGGTTGTCGATGGTTAGGTTATAGGTTCAACGTTGTCGATGGTTGAGTTGGGTGAAGCACAGCACGTCAAGATTGGAATGTTGCTCACCTCGGAGAGAAGCGTGCCAGAAAGTCTCCCCCTTCTTTCCGCCACGTCAACAGCCCGGGTGAAATAGTCGACTGCGGGGATGAGCATTCCTCGGGCTTCCACGTAATCTGCAGTGTGTGCTCGGGCATCGGCGGCTGCTCTTTCGATTTCGTCTCGAGCTGCTTCCGCCGAGTAGGAGTAGGAGAAGTTGTCAGTCTCACTTGTCGGTCTCCTTCCACTACTCGCGCTGGAAGAGCTCCCTTCAGTGCGGTGAATGCGAGCGAGGATGGCTTGTGAGCGAGCTAGCCATGCTTGGCCCAAACCTATGCAGTATGTATCCCTTGAGAAAGGTCGAAGGAGATTGATGGCGTCAGCCTCAGCTTGGAACTCACCTTGGAGCGCAGCGATATCTTCAGCATTCGTCTGTAGCATGGCAAGCCATTGCCTCGTGCACCACTCCGCAATGTCCGGGATCCCATCTCCGTCAGCGTCATGATAAGCCAGTCTCTGCAACGAACTGACAACCAGTGTGCGGTCTTCGCTGCGGTCGGGGTATTGCATGAAACCCGTGTCCTCCAGCATTGCAATGGCTGTCCTTGCGCGACGGACCCGCTCATCCCAAGACACCTGTGAATGTGAATGTGGAGGTGAAGGTGAAGGTAATTCAGAGATGCGGCGGATCTCAAGGATGGCTGCCTCGATTTGAGTCTCCTCCATGTGAGTCAGTCCATTCTGAAGGTGAGTTTCTCGTTCGCGTTCTTGTTCTCGGCTTTCACTGGACATGTTGATCTTGATCTTGTGCTGGATACTCTCCGTGGTCAGTACTGGTCTCCCGTGTTTCTGTTCGGAAAGTAGGTTCGGACTGACCGTGTTCAAACACGCGTGGACAGAAGGCCGTGGTACCGGGTATATATAGGGATCGGACTGGTGGTCAGCAGAAAACGAAGCCATTGAGCAGGAACATCAGCCGGCTGCTCCCAGAGGCAAGGCAGCTCAGCGTTAGCAGATTCGCACCCCTGGATCTGATGCTTTTGCTATGCTGGAAATGGCTATGGCTGTGGCTATGGCTACGCTCGAGATGGGCAAGAGTTCCAGTTGAATAGGCGCACAGGGATTAGTGATGAGAGGCGATCGAATGGTGGGAGTCATTCCAAGGATCAGAGGGTTTCGTATTCTGCCGCCTGATGCCTGGGCGAGATTCAAGGATGACTGAGCTGCTGAAGTAGTAGCACGTAGGATAGTGGCCCGTCATGAGCCTACAGGTGCAGGTGCAGGTGCAGGAAGCCTGAATCTTGCAGCTGGTGTGTGGCAAATTCGATATCTAAAGTTGGTGTCGAGGGCGATGTACGACAGAAAGCATTGTCCCTAGGCCCACGATGATTGACAGCGGCTGCTTGGGCCGAAGCCGTCATGGAGAGTTGAACTAGACGCAGGAAGAACGCCCTGCCGAAAATGTTGCAGCCTTGACATTGGACTCACCTGCAGCTACGGATACGACGGCTATAGCAAGGTCTTCCAGACGTGTGGCGAAACTGCTGAACAATACAGTTGTCCAGGTTGGCCGGCGCCGGGGGATAGGGTATGGTATAGGGTCTAGTGAATGGACACTAGTCCCGCCGATCTCAAGATCGGGTTGTGAGGGTGAGGGTGAGGTTGTGAGGCTGTGAGGCTGTGAGGAAGGATATCGGACACGGACATGGCGGAAGGTCGGTTGATCGGGCGGTACGAACGCGAACGGGGCCGGGAATACTGTGTACGGAGTACAGAGAGAGGAATAGTTCGAGGAATGAAGACGCCGGTCGTCGGTCGTCGGTCGTCGATCGTCGTTCAGTTCAGGGTGCGCCATTTTCCATGTCTGATGAAGCAGTAGCAGTCTTCTAGCAGACTTCTAGTATCCCACGGAACAGGGAACAGCGAGACCGGACCGATGCTCCGATGTCAGGATCACCGAATTAGGTAGTACTGGTAGTACTGGTGGTACTCTGTAGGTGCTGACACAGTTCACACATATACAGGCAGCCATGACGTACTTCCACTCCGACTACGCGTGTACGATTCTGGCTCGGGGCCGGACCAACCTGATGCGAAGCGAGGCCGGCAGCGTCGGATACCGAACCCGTGACCATTGACAAGAACTTGAACACCATCGAACATTCTGGCGTAGGCGCCTAGGCGCGCAGGTGGGAGGATGGGTGGATAGAACACAAAACATGCCAACTCCCTAATTGTAGCGATTACGTGAGGCACGCGCTATTGATTCGTTTTGTCTTCTCGCTGATACCAAGCTACCTGAAGTGTCTTACGGATGACTTTGATAAGGGGGATTAAGGATAACCGGTCCAGCACTCCTTCCGTAGCAAAATGTCCACAGACCCCGTTCGGTTGAGTGCCCTTATTCGGACAATATCATGGTCACATATCGCTGGATGTTAGTCTCAGTGGAAGAGCCACGTCCAAACTTCACGAGCTGAGCGCCTTTCTGGTTCCGCAATGTCGCTAAGTTCCGGTTTGCTTGCATCACTTTCGAGCCTCGAGCGGTAGCTTCTGACATCGGATTGTGGTCCCTATGATCGCCATCTCTTGACATTGCTCCTGAGGCAGCATGCACTGACGCGGCGGAGCCAGGTGTATTGACCGGAGTTTGGCTGTCATGCCGCATTCCGTCAGCATCTCGTACGCCTTGAGCAGATTCATGCCCATCTGTTGATGTGATTTCTCGAGCGTATAACTTGCGCAACTGCCATAACTGCTCTAGTTGAGGTTCTGGGATTCCCACCACTGTAGGCTACCGATGATCTGGAAGGCGCGTCTAAGTGCGGCCATCGGGGCGCCACACCACAATCCTGGCTCTTGGAACGGACCCAATCCCGGTATGGCGCTCTTGACCACATGTATGGGGAAGAAGTCCCGCAGGGTATAGCGACAGTAGAGGCCGCCGACTGCCTCGGAAGACACGAGCCCTTCTCTTTTGAGATAATCGGAGTACATTTGTGGAGTAGGGACCAATCGGCGAGGGACGTCACCATGCCGTTGTGCGATTTCGATTCGACTTTGGTAATCCTTGACCTCAAAATCGATGAAATAGTCCAGCGCGGTCGGGATGAAGATCAGCCCTGGATTGTTGAGATCGTCGAACGCCTGGTGGCAAGAGGGACATAGGGGAAGACCGTTTTGCTCATCTCCAAGATGATCAAATGTCAAGAGGCCGGAAGCAACATAGTCGCGGAACTGACAACAGTCAGTCACGAATCAATCACTGATGATTCAGGCCATCTTGTTGCCCCGCTTACCGATCCGTCTTCTCTGCCTATTACATGGGCAATATGTGGCGCTCCTGCACCGCAATGCCAACAATGCTCGCCACCATTTCGCTCCACAATATTTTGCTTCGCCTTCCTCGAGAATAGCGACGACGACCATGTACTAGAAGCAACTGTACTTTCTACATCGCTTCGCTTCCTTTTGCGACATGGGCTCGATAAGCTTGATTCGGTCGACAATGGAACAGGTGGTGACAGCATTGCAGCCGCCGGGGAAGGGGGAGGACATACGGAGACGGGATCTTCCAAGGCTTGAGGTGACATAGTGGTTGTTCGCCAGAGAGACACTGATTGATGTTGAGTTGAGAATGTTGACCTTATGAGTGTTGCTTAGCTTGTCAAGTTCACTGGCAGGGGCGTTGTCTGAAATACCACCGCCCCATGCCAAGCCTCGTTAAGCCGAGTTATCGGAGTAAGTCTTGAGCATCCCTCGTTGTCGTGTAAACATAGGCTGGTAAAAGGCAAAACGTGGTCTTACACCCCGTGCCTGACCAATTCCTGCATCAAGTGGGGTAGAGCGGATCTGAAACTCGCACAATACCGTCGAGGATGGACGAAAGCTGTCAGGTCGGCGTGAGAGTAAGGTAAGAGAGAGGAGCAGCAACAGAAAGTTGCCGAGGAGTGCTCGCTTGTTTCTTCAGAAAGGCGCGTTGCGTGACAAACTGCGTAGCGTAGTAATAATGCGATATTGAGGGCTCGTACAGGAGGTTTTGGTGGTACAAAGTTTTTCAAGTGCCGGTTATCATCCGACGATCGCTCTCAAGCGCCGGTCTTGAGTGATCATAAGGTTGGGGAGGGCGGGAAGGGGGGCAAGCAGTGACAACTGCGATGTTGAGGGCTTCATGCTGAGGTTTTGGTGGTGGCAGCGCGGGTGCCGCCAAAAGACGCAATTCTGGAACTGGGTTGAAGAGAGAGATGTTTGAGCTCGACCATCGGAATACCAGTCTTGAGCATGCATCGTTGTCGTGTCCCGCAGGACAATGTCTTTGCGAAAACAAGTTGATAAAAGGCAAAACGTGGTCTTACAGTACTCCGGACACCCCGCAATTCAGAATTAGGTAGAAGGGATATTTGAGCCAGGCTACATGTACCTATAGGAAGGCTGTCCGCTTGACGCGTTCGGGTTGCCAAGCAGGCAACAAACACGCCAAGAATACCAGAACGCGTCATAATTTCGCACGTGACTGAGAGGAGCCGCGACACCAACCCCTTACTTGACACGACAGTTTCACCATCTTCCGCTGCAACTTATCTTTCCCTTCAACTCGTTCCTCCATTCGATCAGTTCGCCTTTCAGAGCAACAACGTCCTGGGGAGGTCGAATAAGGGCAGATGGGCACCTAGTGCCTGTCAGGATTCTTCGCGCATCTCACCCGGATTTATAAAGAAATACACGGTATTTAGCCACCACTTGGAATATATAGCGAAATCTGTATATAATACCTAATAGTCGCTATGGCTCCATGTTCCCCGAATCACCTCGAAATTACTCTGTACCGGTGGAAGCACCACCCTCTCCCCTACCGTCCAAATGAAAATGCTTCCAATGTCAGTTCAGTCGGCTGAAAATCGCTCATTCGCTTGCGCTTGTCTATTCTGTATTGTATTGCTCAAGCTGCTCCCGAAACTCCTTCCATGTGTTTCATGAATCATGTTTGACCGGACCACGGCCATCTGGGATATGTTTATTTCCAAGGCCTGGGTCATGGTTGAACCCGCGCGTAGGACCAAGACTCCCTGACGCTGTCAATCATATCGAGGTGACCCGTTTGTCGGATCGGGTTGTGTTGGGGCGGTGCTTGATAACCATCTGCAGTTCCCGCAACATGCTTGTCGTGTTCTCGGCATGCTCCAGCAAGGTTGCCCGCTTTTTCCGGTCTTCGTGCAGTTTGCCCAGCTTTTCCTCTCGACTCATGTATGCCCAGGACATTCTTTTGCGTGGCAGAGCCACCGCTTCAAACACTTCTTCATCCAATCCTGCGGCATCCGAGGCCCCGCGCTCTTCGCCACTCAATAATTTAAATGCTTCTGCAGGACCTCCATCCACGATCGTCAGGCCTCCCAGGCTGCTCGGGGAAGGCGAAGCAGGGGATCGAATATCGCTGGACATGCCAGATAAACGACGATTGTCGAAATCGCCGCCTACCCCCAGAAACATGGTATTCCGCCCCTTTTCCCACTCCACCAGGAGATTTCGTATCTCAGGGCCTAGAGTCTCGTAGTGACGAGAGATTTCCGTCCTGAATTCGGCCACATCGTGATTGCATGATGACCGGTCAATGTCTTCTCGGATAAGATGGACTTTCGCATTCAAGACGCGAATGCAGTTTGCCACAGCTTCAAAGCGGCGCATTTGTGCTTTGGCATGTTGCTTCTGGGGTGTGGCCAATTCGGTGTCATGTTCGATAGCTTGGTCGGCGTCCGTTGACTCTTGGAGGCGTTCGCCGACATCCTCCCTGATGACCGCGGTATGCAGATCCTGCGCTCCGTGAAAAATGGTTGCGTCGAGGTCTTGCAAGAGCTGTAGCGTCTTTCGTGACTGGGAAATATTGTACCATGTAGACCCAGAATGGAGTGCAAGCAGGTCGCATAGAAAGACCTTCCGAGCAATCCAGTGAAGCCGAAATAAAACACGAAGCTCTCTCAGGGAATGGTGAGCGTTGGCTTGTGTCGTGTGTGCAATAGTCACGGTGTCCAAATAATCCTGCATGGTAATGTTGTATATGTCGTGATATCCTTGCAAATCAGAATCCCTGACAAAAGGTTGAATCGCATTGTGGGCGTCTACGCTGCAACGGATGCTGGCCGTCAGGGCGCTGCCAAGTGTCGCCCGCAATTCACGGCAGCGACTTGACGGGAGTCTGTCTTCGAGCCGGCTGATCGGAGGCAAGGGTTGACTGCTGTGAAAGGTAAGCCAAACCTGTCACTTGCCAGGGGACCAAGCCTTACATTTCATAGCCCCGAGAGACAATCTCCACCTCCTGCACGAATCGGAGCGCTTCTCCAGCAGTAGCGTCGAACCGAGCCCAGTTCGACACCGCCTTCCTCAGAGCCGAGCCAGCAGACCGCCGGATAAAGTCGAGGTACTGACGGCGAACGAGATAAATCAAAAGGACACTGCCTCCTAGCAACAGGAGTGTGTAGGTCGAGATGTCCGTCCACCGCAGGGACTGTGGTGTCGTGTATCCCCGCCGTAGCAGATGTACAACAAAAGCTATTGAGAAGGAGATCCCAGCAGTTATCACAGCGCCCTGGATCGAGAGCGGATGCGTGTCGACCCCCTGTTCATCTTGCGTGTATCTTCTCGGCTTAGGATCGTCGTACAATAGCTGTGACGCGACAATAGTATAGCGGAAACGCTCGAGAAACTGCTCGTTTGCAACATCGGTGACCGAGGCAGCAGTCTCACGAATGGTCCGTAGTCGTTCGCGTAGCTTCGGCAGTCCCCGAGGCGCAAAGGTCTGGGCGGAGGGCGTCGGTGAGGGAGGATCTGCGGACTCGAAGGGAATGGCGTCTGCCTCTAAATATTCGGCGATCGGTGATTCATTGTAGATCAGAGCTTCCATGACATGATCGGTAAGATGTGATTGAAAGTAACAAAGAAGAAGTGAACGAGAGAAGTGACGCAGGTCGCAGGTGTGCGAGGCCTGGGACAGTTGGGTTCAGATGAATCGAGGAGGCAGGAGAGGCGCGTGCGTCGGGCACGGGGGCACGGGGGCACGGGCAGGATCTTGGAATCCGGGTACAAGCGAGCGAACGTCGAAAAGGTTGACTTGTCAGAAGCACGAGCCACAGGACGAACAGTCGCGAAGGACGGACAGTGTTGATGGAGTATGGAGCACGGAGGACCTTTGCGTGTTTGTGATCTTCGAGTTGGGATCTGGGAACAGTATCTTGATTACTATTCTAGATTGGTCCTAGCTCCGGAGTTTTCGATCTTGCCAGGACAGGCCTAGCGCATGGAGAGATGATACACGATATACGATATACGGATATAGGGGACGATGGAGTATCCGTACCTGGGACGGAAACAGACTCAGGAATCTATTCCAACGGGCCTTGAGCGAGTAATTGACATACTGTACGGATATATAAATTGTAGGTTATGATGCATGATGTAGCTAGCACCGGTCGCCTTGCCACGGGTACATCTATAACGTCGGCACATTACCAATCACCGTCCAAGTCGTGCCATCGTCCGCCACCGCGAACTGCTTTAGAATCCCATCAGACACGGCATAGACTCGCTGATAGAAATGTGCCGCCACGGCCGAGGCGCCCGACCCTGTCTGCAGCGAGGTCGGGGAGACGGCGTTGGCCCAGGCGTTGTCGGACCAGTCGAAGACCGTAAGACCAGAGTATGAGCCGGACGAGCTATCCCAGCCGGAGGTGACGGCCTGGACGTGGGCGGGGCTGCCGTTACCATCGTCGCCAAAGTACAGCGTGGCGATGGACGAGTTGGCGGCGATCTTGCCCACGTTCCCGTTGTTCCCGTTGTTCTGCCACCCGACCGTGGACGTGAGGTTGAGGTTGTGGTCGCGCTGGTATTCCCACGAGAACCACGACGTCAGTTGCAGGTTGCCGTCGCCCGTCTGGTAGTAGAGATTCAACTGGTCCGCGTAACCCCGAATGCTGTACGGCTGGAAGCTGACTGACGAGCCGTTCGCTACCGAGGCCGAGGCGGAGAGTGATTCCGATCCCTCGAGGTAGATCCCGCCGTTCTCCCACGCTTCCGGGGCCGTGTGGTTGTAGAGCACGACGCTGCCGTTGGACGCATACGCCACCAGCGACGTGTTAGGGCACAGTGCGCACTCCAGCAAGTACGCCGCCAGTCTTGCATTCTTGTCCTTCTTGTCGAACGTTTGCGCACTCGAGCTAGGAGTCGAGCTCCACACTCCACTGGATGAAGAGATGACCCGGAGGTCAAGGCTGCCGTCCAGGTAGTACAGGTCAATAGACTACACGTTGTCAGCATTCCATAATGCCCCACCAGTATTGGATCGTAGTAAGTACCACTGAGTCTGAGCCCGAGTTCGACTCCTTCGGCGACGCGGCTGCGATCGACGTGCCAGGCGACACTTCAGAGCCATCTAAAACGGTACCCACCTGCCATGATCCGGTCAAGCTGTCGTAGGCCGATTCCTTGATCGCATTGTCCTCGTCCTGGTAGTAGACGCGGTATTGATAGCGAGTGTCGCTCACTGTCCATGCCAGCGCTGCAAGCTCCGAGCCCTGCTTGATTCCCCTCTTCGCGGCTGTAGACGTCGCTGCCGAGCCCGAAGACGTGGTTGCAGTTCCAGATCCTGCCGAGCCAGAGCCAGAGGGATTGGATGTGCTTTCGGTTGAGCTTGAGCTATGATGGCGAGTTCCACCGATTGCTCCCCCGATTACGGCTCCGATGACCAGCAGGACGACACCGACCACGACCACGACCCAGAAATCCCGCCGTCGAAGACCCAAGATGGTCCCCTTTCGTCCAGGCTCCTCGTCTGGGCTCTCAATATTCTTTTCCGCTGCGATAAGTCCTTCAGCATCTTTACCTACGCCTGGATGGGTTGGCATAAGGCCCTGGGATTCCCCCAGCCCGATCACGCCTGGCTGGTATGCTTGAAGGTTTCCGGACTGAATGCCTTCCAGGTGACCATGGCTCGGAGCAACCTCTAGGTCCGAATAACCATGGCCGTGGTTGACGACCTCGAGGCCACTGAAATGCTTGCTTGGAGCCACTTCGGGGTCTGAAAGGTGCTTTGTCTGGTTAGACTCCAGCTTTGAGTAGCTGCCATCCTGCCCCGTTGATCTCACAGCCGTTTCTTCCGTTTCATTTTCGTCTGAAGATGGAACTTGTGTGGATGAGGTCTTCGCCATCAGCAACGAAAAGTTGCCACCTGGTCAGACTTGTAGGCTTTGGGAGACCGCTGAGCCAAATGTAGCTGGAGTGAGGAATAGGCGAGAAGATTTATCGACACAGATAGAGAATAACAGTAGATATACTTAGACGTTTCAAGTCATCTTCTGTACAGGTTGAGGGAAAGACTATCCACTGTACTGTCGTAGTAGTAGGTAGTATGTACGGAGTACACGTGGCGGATGAGATCGAGGGACGGACACTACATGTACTTAGTAAATGTTCGCGTTAGGCATCAGTAAAGTGTTCCAAGGGGCCAGATCAATGTCGAGGTCTCTGCAGCGGCCAAATCTTAGGTGCAGTAGCACTTGTTAGTACCTACCTAGGCAGTTAGTTAGTAGCCTCCTAAGCCAACCCGTTAGGCTTGGATCAACAGACTAGGTATTAGTCCCGCCGATCATATGTGGTCAGTTGGTCAGTGGTCACTGTGCTGTCCTCCAGAGGACGGACGGACTCGACTGTTGACTGTTCAAAACTTCAAACAGGCGCCGGGACTTACAGAGTACGGATAAGTATCTCGTCCCATCGAGATACGGTATACCGATCACTCTGTTCAGTCTTCATTTCGCTGCCACTGCCATTGCCGGATCACAGTGACATGGGCTTATAGGGCGTGTTTCAGCCAACTTGTTGGTCAAAAGACAGCTGGCTCAGTTTAAGGTACAGGCTTATTAAGCGAAAGTAACGTTGGAGTAACATAGCAACCAAGCCGCAAGCAGGGGTGTCCGGGGTTGGCCTCAGGCCTTAGGCCCCTCGACCGCGTTGGCGCTTAGATCGCCCTACAAGGCTCAGGAGCTAGATATAGACACTGGACAGGACCAAAAGCGGCGAGGGGATTGGGCGTGGCTTGGCGGCAAAAGATGAGTAAAACCTGCTGCCCTGTAGCTCTAAGCTCACGTGCGACGTGACGTCGGCCCGACTGCGCCACTTTTATAACGACTACGGACTACCTGCGCACTCACCTTGCTCACCTTGACACTTACTTACTCTGCCTAGCGTTCCCCTCAGTGCCATGTACCGTTCTAACGTGGTTCTGCTTCGGGTTTCCCTCAACCCAGGACCCCCGAACCGACGACCCCGCGGCAAGCTGGCATGGTCGACCCGGAGTACCCCTAGCGAACGGCGTTAATGTTGCCCTCGGTTTCGGCGATCGTGACTACTGCTGTCCATGGACTGGGGCCCGAAGCCAATAACAAAGCGTCTCAGTGGCTACGAACAAAGTCGAGGACTCATCAACAGCACCAAAGGAGCTGTGGTGAAACAGAACCAGAACGGCCGACTTTCATTCCCTTGAATGTTGGACTCTGACCATGCAGTTTCTGCTTATGTTCCATGTACAGCGAAAATCGTATACTACTGTATTACGTCTCCGATGTCTCTATTAAATCAAGCCATTGAACTCACCAATGACCACAATAGCATAAGCATCTGCGTGACGCAACCAACCCAGGCAGCAATCCAGTGGAACAAAACGCTGATCCCTACGGCGCTCAGACATATGAACAAGATTGAGATACAGACGCTGAAAGTGACACCTGACGCCCACGCTGGACAGCAGACCAGATGTGACCAAATGCAGTAACACAACCCGGCCAGAACCCCAAAAGTCTACAAAGGCAACTCAGCTCTGCTTTTCTCCGGGAACAAGGCTTGGAGCAACTCCCTCATTGCGGTTTGGACATCTCTCAACTCGTGCTCGTCGGTGGTGGCCACATCGTCGTTCAGACACAGTTGGCCCGGCAGCTGCTTGTGGTTGTGGACGAAGGGTCGGTAAAGAGTGCTATCGATCTGATCTGCATCGGTGACCATGACGAACAGGGTGTCAGAGGGGTCGACCACGACGTATTTATAGCGCATGACAGCCTTGACCACGAGCTCACGATCTTGCCGCTGGGATTCGGTTTCAGCATGTGGCAGCAACGGGCCCAGGCCGGATGAAGTCTGCTGCAGGAGGCGCTTCACTAGGCAATCGCCACAGCGGGGGATCTGACGGGCCAGGCGATCAAAGACCGCGGCGGAGCTAAAGGCCGGATTCCGCGACGATGAGCCTATCGACTCCGACGTGTCGGGGCCAATGCCAAAGCCCGGCGCGAGACACTCGTCCAGGTCGAACTCGGCACAGTCGGCATCGCGGATGGCCAGCGGACCGTCCAGCGACGTCCACAGGCTGTTTGTGTTGACCTGCGGTGCGCGGAGGCCGGCCTTCTCCAACATGAAGGGCACATGGTAAAAGATCTTGCGGCGAAAGGAGACTCGACGTGCGTTCTGCGCTCCGGCCGCCAGGTCTCCGAGGATGGTCTGCCGTTCGCTCCAGGATAGGACGCCGTTCCGGTCGACATCGCTGCGCAGCATGATATAGCTCCACAGCAGCACTTCCCTGTGGCGCTCGATCAAATAGTGGTACGTCGCATACCAGGAATACAGCTGGAACCCGGGCTCGCCGCGGAAACGCTTGCATGCACTTTGGATTTCGGGCCGCGGGAACGCCTCGATGGCCTCGCGCATGATGCTGCGTGACAACGAGTGACCGAAATGACTCTGGCCTTTGCGTTTACGCGTGCCAAAGCGCCGGTTCAAGAGCCACGACGTGTAGATCAAGTAGGGCTGCAGCACCATGGTCAGAAGCTCTGTCACGACGGACGATACGTCAGGGCTGATTCCCATACCTTTTCCCCAAAGCGACGCGCGTCGACCTCGGTTGGGGGGGATGTCGTGCTATACCCGTTGGTTTTGAAGCTGAGCACCGACCCAAACAAGGGCGAGTAGACGTCGGCGGCAGAATGCTCGCGGGTCAGCAGCATGTCGTCCGACAAGGCGACGAACTACACCAGATCACCATCAGTTCCACCTTCCTTCAGCGCCATCGTCTAACTTACTTGATCCACGTCCGACTGGGTATTGAATATCTGATTCTCGATGGTTAACGAGTTGAACGTGGGCAAGCACACGGCCTTGTCCGCTTCGAACATATCCTCTTGAGGCACGACCTGGACGAAACGAGCCACCTCCGGATCAGCCACGGCCAGCCACGAGGGCGTCTGTTTCCGCACCGGCACGCCGTCCTGATAGATGGAATTGACCAGGACTTTGACCGTGTTGGTGAAGTTCCCGGCGTTCTTCTCGATGCTGCGGAAGGAATAACGCAGCTCGTCCCAGTCGCGGTACCGGTTCACGCCGTGGGAGCTGATCCATTTGCCGTCTGGGTCGTTCAGGACGGACCGCTCTTCCCATACCCTGATGGTGCGCTGGAAGTCTTCTTCCGATCCATTGACCCCTAGATATACAACAAGTATCTCGTTAGCAAAAACCGTGCCCATGAGAAAAGGGCACCACCCAGGGTAGGCACGCGGTCAGTCATACAGAGATAGGCAAAGTCCACCCGGGGTTCCTCCAGTTTCCCCCATTTCTGCTCGTCAAAGGTCCCCGAGCTGACCCATTCGTCCTCCCAGCCTTGGAGCACTTCATTCTTGACTGCTTCGTGAAATGGCACCCACACGAACTCGGGCAGTGACTCGGCCTGCTGTTCGAGAGACAGGTGCTGTTCGGACTCATTGGACTCGTCTTCCACCAACTCCTCCACGGGGGGTTCTCGTGGAGGAGCGGGTGCCGTTTCCACTTCGCCTTCCAAGGGATCTTGTGCAGCTGCCGCTACTGGGACTTTGTCCTTCGTCACTTCGTCCTTAATCGGGTCTGACACGACCGGGTGCTTCTTGCTGTTGCGGGACGGTGCTTCGTCTTGCTCCAAAGGCGCCGAAGCTTCCTCTTCCTCTTCCTCGTCGTGACGAACGGGACCTTGCTGAGAATCTCTCCCTCGCCCATGCTCAACGTGGTTCTCCTTTATCGACGCCATGTGGTTGTGAAGCCACAAAGAGTCTCCGAGTGATGGAGTATCTCCCCCTGACGGTTTCTCCTCCAGGACGACCTCGAGACTTGAAGGTGTTTGATCGGGCGGAACCTTGCCGCCCTCGCTCCTTTGCAGGCTTGTCTTGTACGTTTGGCTCCGTCTATGGTCGACGGATTCACAATTCCAGGCCAGCAGAACCGTGGCCGCGATCAGGGCGGCGAGCAAAATCAGAACCGGCCGACTGCCTCTCCTTGGCCATCGTGGCCGTTTGTCCACCTTCCACGCCGGCTTCTTCGGCTGATACGTCCCATAGGCGTGATACATGTCGCGGCGAATGGAGGACCGATGACCTGGGAAAGCCTCACACCTCACCGGGGGCAACACCAGAAGATGTAGAATGAAAAGAAGCGACGACCGGGGAGACCGAGTGCCTGTCGAATCCGCATGGCTTAAAAGAACGGCGCACCCGTCCAAGCGAGAAAAGGGAGGCAAAATGCAAACTCGAACCAGTCAGTCTGTTGGCTCCAGGTTCAAGTTTCCAATCCAGGACCGCGTGGTGGTGGAGTCTGCAGTAGCCTGCCCCCTACCCACCACATCACATCAACAAGCTTGCGCATGCGCTTGAGCTCCAGCTCCAGCTACAGCTCCGCGGTCTAAGTCGATAGACTCAAAAGAGTGCAGGGCTTGTCGTATCCCTGCAGCACCGGTGTGCAAATAGCAAGCGCCTCTCCGAGAGCGACCTCCCTTCTATATGTGCAGAGAATTCGCGAAGCCTTGGACGACGGTGGAGACCTGTCTGCCGTCACCAGCATGCGCTCAAACCAGAGACTCCGAGCAACCCGAGTTCAGCGGGCGTGCGTTCCCTGTCCCGCCACGGTGGTGGAAATCCCTACTTTCCCTGGCGGACGAGGTTGTTGTGCGGAGTACTGTATCGTTCTGTAACCAGGACAGAGTACCAGATCGGGTACCAGGTACGGTACCTAGTACATGGTGGGTCATTGTCATTTCAACCATTTTCCCTGGTACCTGAAGCCTGCCACGGCAAAGCCCGAACGGAGGTGGAGCCTGAGGAGCCTTCCGAGCCCTGCGCAGACATGTTCATGCAGAACCCTAACCCTGCCGGCTTGGGTGACTCTACCTTATCTGTGCATGTGCCTGTGCCTGTGTTGGTACCGCTGCCGCTGCCGCCGGCCACAGGATCGCCCCACAGCCAGCTGCTCTGACCAGAAGTGGCAAGTGAACACACGAACACACGAGCACACCAACAAACCAGCACACCAGCACATGAGCACATGCTCACATAAACACATGGGCACATGAGCACACGAGCACACGAGCACACGAGACTATCGCGGCCATGGTGAGACACTCCCCCCCACAGAGACTCGAGACTCGAGCACAGCACACCCTCTTTGACCACACCTCCCTCTGGCGCAGAACAGACGGCCAACCTGGAGCTGATGAGCTCGCCGTCTCTGCACGTCCGCAGACTATTGATTCTTGCCGTCGCCGGGCCCACGCCGACTTGCCTGGCGGCGGCGTTATTGCCTACGGAGTACATTGTTGAGTCCGCTGCAACGCTGGTCATCCGCAATTCCACCATGAACAGGCATCGCTCCAGTTTCCAGACGAGTGATCGCGATGGCTCCAGCAGCCGACCGTCTGCGTCTGCGTCTGCATCTTCGACCTCTGCGCCGCCTCTGCGTTGAACGAGTCCTCATGGCGTCGATTGCGTTATCTTTCGAGTGCCGATCATCTTGTGCATGCTGGCTTGCCATGTCTGGAAGCGGAAGAATGTGACCCCAGGAACCACGGCTTCAATGACATGCGGGCCTTTGCGAACTTCCTGTGTACGGAAGCCTTGAGCTTTGACCGTCCTGACTCGGGCAAAGCCAGTTGGCCTCAGCCCACCGTTGGATCAGAACAGTACTTCTCTTGGATTCAGCATCATCTGTGGATAGGAGGACGGCGGCGGCGCTGGAGAAGTCCCTGACTGACAGATATTCAGCGAGCCATCTTCACAGGATCTATTTCTTCCACCGTGTCGCTCTTCGTCGTGGTCCTTTCTTCTTCTTGTTCTATCCTGTCTCGTATATTTAGGTCTTGTCTCTTCTTGTTGTGGACCGCACTTCTCGTGGATGATCCTTCATCATGCACTTCTTCAGCCGCCTCCTCCAAGCGGCTCCATTGCTCCTGTGCCTCTCGGCATTCGCTGTCTTGCCGGTCGACGGAAGTCAAGCCCACGGGCGTGAATCCGTGCAGCTCGACGTGCGGAGCTTCAAGCCTCACTTTTTCCATGCTCAAGTATACCGCTCCGGCGGAAGGTATCACCCTCGAAAGGCCAGCTGGATTGCATTCCATCCCAGCATTGGTGATGCCTATATCGTGGAAGAAGTGGAAGAAGCCGCCGAATTCTACATCAAGGAGGGCCAGCTGATTACCTCGACCGGCTATTACGTCCACCTGGACTTCAGCAACGGCTATGCCGTCTTCCAGCGGAGCACTGAGAAGCAAGACCAGGGCATTTACTACGAACACACTGGCGACTACTTGCTGATTCGTGGACCCGGATTCACGTACGGCAAGGGAGAAGGCGTCTGGTGCGTTGGCGACGACGGGAGCGTCTTTGTCGAAAGTCGGGGCGCCACTCCATTTCAATGTCGCCCCATTGATCTAAGACCAAACCCTGGTATGTCATGTTCATGTCCCTGTCGTCGTGGGGAGATGCTCCTAGGTACTGACTTCTCCCAGGCACAAAACCTCTCCCCCCTCCATCCAGCAGGCCATCGCCGCCGCCACATTCTACAAAGACCAGTACAACTACTGGGCCAACGCCAAACCCCTCGTCTGACCCAGATGTCGACTTGCGCCGACGCGACGAGGAACCGAACTTTGAGGAGGAGGACGAGAGCTGATCTTGTTCCCTCCGAGGCACATGTAGCTGGCTGCTGGAGCTACCGTGGGTTGGCGACGCGGGCCAGGGACGCCACAGGGTGAAGTCATGTCCGATGGGTAATGACACTGTAGCTGGAGCTGGGCGGCTAAGGACGGAGAGTAATTGGGGATATATAGTCGCAAGCTGATGCTGGAGGTATGCGAAAACCTGAGATGGTAGAATTCCATAGTCACTCCTTTTTCCAATTGAACACAGATATCTACCATCAACTACGTACAGGGCGTCTCCCAACGTATCAAGACTAGGTCCTTATCTCCGAGCCATATCCAAGGTCACGCCACAAGAAGACGGCGAAAAGTATCTAGCTGCAGCTGGCCAAGGGGGAGGGGGGACATGAAAACTCGAGGCTCAATTCCATTCCAGGACCTGCTGCTGAGGTCAAGTCTCCAGACGATGGGTTGCCTCGCCGTCCGGAAGGGGTGGGTGGACGAAGACGGCGACTGGCTCCGGCTCCAGCTCCCCAAGCAGTAGATGCAATGGATCCAGCAGCTCCAGCAGCTCCAGCAGGTACAAAGGGGGCACTATTTGCAGTAGAACCAGTAGTTTGCAGCTGCAGCCACTTGCCACTTACCACTTACAGGAGCGACAGGAGGCAGGCAGGCAGGCAGTAGGTATCGTATCACATGTGTTCTGTACAGGCTTGGGCCATTCTACGTCTGTCCTCCTTTGCCTCAGCCAGCCCAGCTACCTAGCACCTGCCTAGTAATTAACTACTTAGCAAGTTTAGTTTTGTTCTCGACCCATGTCTGCATATGCGTCTGTGCGCGCAGCGATGCTGGATACATAGTACCCACTCTTACATAAGGTAAGGCCGGAAGGACCCTAAGACTCTAAATGAAGATGGAGATGGAGGAGATATGTACCGATACCGAGGGCGGAGTATGCATATGCATACATGGATCCCGGTCAGCTTGTATGTCGCCATCACCACTGCCATCGCCATCACCACTGCCATCGCCATCGCGGTGGAGTGTGGAGTCTCCAGCACAGGGCGGAAACGGAAACGAGCAAGCATCAGGTACTAGGTACGGAGTAGTTTGTACAGATACAGTATGCTCCTGTTACCCTCCTAATCGTACCTAGTAGTACCTAGACCTAGCTAGTATCTAACCCTGTTACCCCTACTTGTATGGGTATCGATCTCCGTATCGGTACCTTAGTCCTGTACCGAAGAACTATGTACAAACGTCGGTACTGTAGAGAGAGAGCACACGACACGACACACGACACCGATGAAGCCCCTCCCTCCCTTCCACACCAGCGCCACGGGATGCCCATCCTGGAAATGTCCGGGACTCGACCTAAACGCGAAAAAAAGACAAGACGCTCTGGACTCCATCCCACTTTGAGGGTCCGCCGGGGCCTACTACTACTCATCGATCATACATTAATCCGAATCAATATTAAACCTTGGCCACAGTGGCCATGAGACTATGAGATTTTCGACTCATTTGGGATGAGAAGGGAAGGAAGGGGATTCTCCCTTTGCCCCCCCCTGCCCCTCAATAGCCTGAAGCTCAGGCTTGTATGGTGATTGGATCCATGGCTGAGATTGCAGACCGCAACAGGCAAAACCAAGACCAAGACCAGCCCAGATAAGACCAGCTGAAGAAGAAAAGGGTGTGCACGAAGACTGTAATACTGCTCACTAGGTGCTTACAGGTTGCAAGCGGCTGTGGTTAGGGTGCCATTTCCACTGGATCCGGATCCGTCGACACAGAGGGAAGTTTTACAAGCATTGTATGTGAACCGTTAATGATCCCTTACTCTGCTCTGATCTGATCTACTTTGCTCTGCTCTGCTCTGCTTCGCTTCTATTGGTTTCATCCTGTCCTGCCCTGCTCTGATTTGCCTTCCTCCCAGGTCAACGACCTCGGACTCGACTCGACTCGACCACCTTCCCTCAGCTACCCTATCCTCCTGGAAGCCATGGCGATGAGCGAGAAGAGCCCTTCTTTCTGGGTCTCAGGCGATTCGAGTACGTACACCATAGGTCCTGTCTCTCCTCCAGTAAGAGCCCGGTCACGGTCATGTATCAATGTCCGTCTCCTCTCAATGAAGGGTCCGTCATGGTCATGGACGATGCTGAGCGTGGTTGGTTTCATCTCTCCCACCACTCTCGGGAGCTGGACTCGTTATTGATCTCATATCCGTCCATCATGAGTCCCGAGCATTGGAAATCTGATTATATGTGTATACAGATCACGTCGACATGCAGCAGCAGAAGCAGCAGCAGCACGACGTGGAGAAGCAGGCTGGACTTGAGGCTGCCTCTGCCTCTGGCCCTGGCACCGGCACCGGCACCACCGAACAAGATCGTGATCACGATCACGACCAGCCAGCTCCTCGCTGGGCCACTGGGGAAAAGTCCAGGCCCAGGTCGAACTGGAAGCTGCCGAGTGTCAAGATCAAGATCAGAGACCACATCAGTGAACAGGACGTGGTGAATTTTCTGTGTGTGCTGCTCAACACCGCATCGACGGTGTGTATTGTGTTTGCGAACAAGGTGTAAGTCCAGTCCAGTCCAGTCTAGATACTGCCTCCGTTCCATCCGTTCAATGTCGGCCCTTTTGTATCTGGACGAAGAAACCCATGACAGTGATGGTCCTGCTGCCCCTGCTCCTGAGAATGCTGACCTGACCATTCCCATTCCATCCACAGCATCTTCACCGACCCCCAGTTTCGCCAATTCCAAGTGGGCACGGCGGCATGGCACTTCTTCGCGACGACGCTGCTGCTGTTCGCCGCGTCCCGCAAGCCGTTCAGCGTCTTCCCGGCAGTGCGACTGCCGCTCAAGGAGGTGTTCCCGATCTCGGTGCTGTTCGTCGGCTTCCTGCTGTTCGGCAACCTCTCGCTGGCGCTGAACGACGTGTCGGTGTACCAGCTGGCCAAGATCATGACGACGCCGACGGTGGTGGCGGTCAACTTTGTGCTTTTCCGCAAACGCATCTCGGCCGCGCTGCTGGCGGCGATCGTGGTGTCGTGCCTGGGCGTGGCGCTGACCAACATGGCCACCGGAGCCGTCACCTCCAACCCGGTCGGCACGTACGTGGCCATCGTGGCCTTTGTCACCACGGCCTTCTACCAGATCTGGATCGGCAAGAAGGTGCAAGACCTCGACGTGACCGGCCCGCAGCTGCTGCTGAACCAGGCGCCCATCTCGGTCGGCTTGCTGCTGCTGCTGTGTCCTTTGACCGACACCATGCCGGATCTGCGCTCCGTCGAGCCCGCCATCCTCGCCACTTTTGTCCTGTCGGGCGTCCTGGCCGCCGGCCTCAATCTCAGCCAGTTCCTGATCATCGGCCGCACCTCGGCCGTCACCTTCAATGTCGTCTCTAATGCCAAAAATGTCATCATCATCGTCCTGGGCTGGTATACTGTCCATCGGGCCCCGTCGTGGCTCGACTTTATGGGCGTCTCTTTGGCCTTGGGCGGTGCGGCTGCCTACTCTTGGCTGAGGAAGTGAGAGGTTATGGATATATGTGTATCCCATTGCCATGACGGTATAAGGATATATGTGTATTGCATTGTCAACTGTCATCATGCGGTATATGATACATGTATATCCCATTGTCATGACGGTATATGATATATGTGTATATACTATTGCTATCATGATGTCCTGGGATGGGATGTCATCATGACGGTAGTATATGGATGTTTGTATATACATATATATACACATAGACACACACATATCGCGAGTTATGTTATCAGATCCTACATGTCCTATAATGCATTGTTTGCTTAGTTATGCGATGAGAGAGTTCTTTCAGTGCTTTTGGGTTGGAACCTGGCTTGATACATACAGTCCTTGATATCAGTGTTGTCAACGAAGACGAATGTGGGATATATGATATGATTGAACCCGATTTAGGTGCGATGCTCAAAACTGGCTACTTGCTACTTGCTTGCTACATGCAATATTCAATCTTCATCTTCATCCATCCCCCATGATGAATGGCCTCGTGGATATTTGGCAGGTTGCCTGATCAGATTTCACCTAGTTTACAGAGTACAGTCCGAGAAATAAAAGGGGTTCGAACATCCCTCCCGCCCCAGTAAGCCAGACACTTATACTGGACCTAATTGCGCCCCAGTAAACCACACACTTATACTAGATCTACTTACTCGATCGAAACACACTCTTATACTGGATCTAAGTGCTCGACCCGAGGCTGTACTGTGCTGTCCGCTCAGACCGGCTCGGCGGCATTTTTGGTCTCGTTGTAGACGGCAATGGTCTTCAAGTAGCCCCTGGGCCCAGCAGGGGACTTGTTGGTGGTAAGGGCAAGGTCGTCGAGGTGGAGGGACAATTCGGGCATGTCGACGTCGGGCCACTGGGCCTTGACTGTGAGGAGTCCGCCGTTCCCATTCCCATTCCCATTGCCATCCCCATTCCCATCCCCTTCCTCCGGGAGGCCCAAGGCCTGGACCAGGCGCGGTATGTTCATGATGGTGCTGTAGACAATGTCCCAAGTATAGGCGTGGTGCCATTTGTCGCCCTTGGAATTCAAGTCCGAGTCCTTGGACTGAGGCCCTGCGGCGCGATGGCTCGACAGCAGCGGCGGATAGGGGGCGTAGCAGCGGAACGGAGGCGGCTGGTCGAACTTGGCTCGACACATCTCGCTGATGCTGGCGTCGACCGCCATGTCGCGCGACTGTAGCGACAACGAGGCCAGCAGCTTGCGCGCCCCGTCGTACGTCACCGCATAGCTGTACAGGCACATGCCGCCCGTCGCCTGCAGCACCACCCGCGTGCCGTTGCGCCGCACCTCGGCCGGGTAGTGTTGGTTGCGCCACCCGGCCCACCGGTGTGTCGTCGGCGGCGTCGTCGCGTCGTCGTCAATCACCCAGAACTCTTGCCGGGCGTCGCTGGGCCCGACGCGGCAGTGTCCGAGCCAGAGAAAGTCCCAGTCGCGGCCGAAGGGTGAGGCTGAGGTCTGGGTCGATGTGCCTGATCCAGATCCTGATCTTGAATCATCTTGTGCTTGTGCTTGTGGCGGTGACTGTTTCTGTTGCTGGTGCTGGTGTTGGAGCGCCCGCACTCCCCAGGCCAGTTCGAGAAGCTGGTGTTTGAGATTCACGTCCCAGTCAGCGTCGTCCTCCATGATCAACGCGGTCTGGATGTGGTTTGAAACAATACTAAAAACACGTACCCCGGTCAGCACAACCACGAAAACAGAAACATGACCGATCAATCATCCAGGGGTAGGGTTAGGGGTAGGGGTAGGGGTAGGGTTAGGGTTAGGGGTATCCCCCATCGTCGCCATGTTTCGAGATAGAGACTAGGCACGTACTGTTCCAGCGCGTTCATATGGGCTCGCCAACACCCCAGGGCCCCCGGCGACTGTTTATCGAAACTCCACGTCTGTTTGGGGTCTTGTCAGTGAAAAGGAACCCTAAACCTTTCTCTCTCCCCCGAGAGTGTGCCCTAACCCTAGCCCTTTCTCCCCCGAGACAACGGACCAGCATGGCCATGGCCATGATCATGTCTGACTTACCGGCGGAGCTGCCTTTGACGACACGTCCTCGAAAGCCACAGCGGGCAACCAGTCGATGTCGAATCCGGTGAAGGACGATGCAAGCGTCTTCGCATCGCGTTTGTCAGTGCGCTCGGGAAAGCCGATGGCAAACACTTTCTGAAACTGGTCCAAGGGAAGCCAGGGCACGTCAGTATTGTTTGGTCTTGGTCTTGCCAGCAGGGAGTAGGGTTGGGATTGAGACAGCAGGAGCAGGGCCGGGCTTGAGACAGAGACAGAGACAGAGTCAGAGTCAGAGTCAGAGCCGACAGAGTCAGAATCAGAGCCACGCACCCCGAGAGTATTATTGTAGACCTGGCCGAGGCCATCATCACCATCACCACCACCACTCTGACTGTTCGCCGGCCGGGCCCAGGGCCGGCGCCAAGTCACGAGATTGAGCGTGAGCAGACAGCCGAGGAGGCAGACGAGGAGCAGTTGGGAAGACTTGCGTCGGAATGCGACTTGCACGCCCGAAAGCGCCTTGGGCGTGCTCTGGAAACTCCGCGCCCATTGTGGCAAGCCATCGTCCCCGACCATGTTTCCTGAAGCAATGTGAGAAAAGAGGAGAGGAGGAGGATGATGATGGTGATGATAATGATGGTAACAATCTCATTCACAGACAGTATCTTCGCACAGACAGTATCTTCGCACAGACAGCACCATCGAATCCTGTCCCTCTTCAGAGGTTACTCGGCTAGATGGCTGCAATTGGGAGGGCAAGTCTGATGCCTACAAGGGGTGAGTGGGTGGATGAGTGGTGGTGGTGGAGGCGTCTGGAAACAACCGCCCTCATCCTCATGATATCGTGGCTAGGGAGAATACTACTACTGTACGGAGTACTGTACTACTACTATACTGTAGTTCTTTCTGTGCATGCCATTGTCTAAGCGGTCGATCGGGATATTGTAAGCCTCCTTAGCCTAGAGCCTAGAGCCTAAGCACATGCTCCACTCGGGGTGGACAGTGGATAAGTAGGACGTCTCCCATCATACTGTATCAGGACTAGGCCTTTAACCCTAGAACTTGCCAGAGTGGATTCGATCGCTCGGCTACTGTCGACGGGTCCCAGAGGGGACGAGGGACGCTTGACCGGAACTACCGAATACATACGTACATACTGTACATACCCTGTACAGTGTACATCGTATCCGTACAGTAATGGGGTGCTCGGCGGCGGAGGCTCGTGGGGTCCATGCCGGACACGCCGGTCAATAATCACAGTTAGCACTATACCGTCCTGACCTGACTTGTCTTGTCCTGTCCTGTCCTATCCCGGACATCCACCTCAGGCGAGCGCTGTCAAGGATGCAGGACAGAACCGTGCCAGCATTCCCACTCCCACATGTCTCCTCTGTTGAGCGCGAGTGCCTCCTGAGGTTGGGCTTGGAGTCCCGTCGTGTTGACTCCTAGTCCGTCACGGACCACGGTAGGCGTACTGCACCGCTTCCACGGTCGGAACAGAGGCAGAGGATACGAAAGAAAGGCCTCGACTGTACTGAGTACTGTCGGCCTGCCTCACGACTGACTGATCTCTCTCGCAACCCCTCCAAGCCTTGGTCGTTCTGACCCTGCCCTGCCTTGTCGGCCTCGCCCCCCATGGCGAAGAAGACTCAACTGGCGCTGGCAGTGGTCTTAGGGATCATCATTTTCCAGCTGTCCTTCACGCAATTCCGCCCGACCGACGCCCGGTCGACGCTGACAGACTTGCTCTGCCACGAGAGGTTCAGCAGTTCGTCTGACGAGCAGGGCACAAACACCACCACCACCGCTCCCGGTCGGTCGAAGATTGGCAAAATCACCATGCTGTACGGAGACTCGCCCAATCCGTCGTATGAGCGGGCGTTGCAATCACACATGGTCCATGCCGCGAGACACGGCTATCCCATGCACGTATTGCGGCAGAAGATACTGGGCCGACTCTGGACCAAACCGGCCTGGATCCTGTCGGTGGTGCTGGCCGAGCTCGCAAAGCCGCCCGAGCAGCAACTCGAATGGCTGTTTTGGTTCGACGCCGACACCTTTCTCCTCAACTACGAGATCCCGCTGGAGACGTACCTGCCGCCTCGCCAGGTCGGCCACCCGGCCTTCAACGCAGTCAACTTCCTCTGCGGCAACGACCACAACGGCCTCAACGACGGCGCCTTCTTGCTGCGAGTCAACGACTACGCCGTCCATCTGCTGGCCTCCTCTCTCAGCGTCGAGACTTTCCGGCCGGACGTTGACCTGCGCTACTCGGAACAATCGGCCATCGAGCACGTCGTCCACCACGGCGGCGTCTATCGGCCCTGGGATGGATCCACCTACCTCGATGGCTATGTCGAGATTCCCCAGCGCTGGCTCAACGCCTACATGGGCGCGCGAAACGAGAGCGGAGACATCATCCCGGGCAAGAAGACTCACGCCAATGGAGTCAAGCCAGGTGGTAAGTTTGTCCACTGTCATCTTCAACTCATTAGAACACCACTACCACTACCACTACCATCTGCCATTTATACATGCCTACATACCCCTTCTAGTTACATTCGTGCCTGATCATCTATTCCCCGTCTCTGCTACGCCATGCCGCATCTCTCCTTGATCATCATTATAGAGCTGTTCTAGTACCCAGCGGGAAATGACATTTCCTTCGCTGTTGCCCCCTTTGTTCGTGCGTGGCGGCTGAATGGTTGACACCATGTCCATCTAGATCTCCTACTACATTTTGCCGGCTCCGGCGACACCAAGACACGCAGGATGGACACCTTTGTCGAAGCGTATGACCGAAACCCAGACCAATGGGTCAAGAGCGTCGACGAACTGCCCGAGCTGAGCGAAGAGATTGCTCGATTTTGGCTCAGCTACGGGAAGAAGAAAGAGAAGGAAAAGTCAGCTTCGGTTGCAACGAGCAGTAGGGAAGAGGCCAAGGAACAAGACCAATGAATTCGGGGAAAGGCGGATAAACTACCACTGGTGAAGAAGGGAAAGGTGGTCAAACCTACCACTGGTGAAGAAGGGGGAGGAGTCAAAGGTTGAAATGTTCCATGTTCCCTATCAAAGGTTGAAATGTTCCATGTTTCCTATCAAAGGGGTATGGGGGGAGTCCAGACTATATAGGTGTGCCTATACTGTACCTATACCAATACAACACCTATATCAGCCTTCTGGTTAAAGGGCAAGGCCGGGAATGCCTAAAGCTAGTGCTTAAGTTTGACAGTAACTAAATAGATATGAAGAAAACGACCAACGGCCAACGGCCAAAAAAAATAAGACAAAGTCAACGTATTTAACTACCTTGGATACAGTGCGTTGTTGGAGGGAAAATGCGAAAGGAAGCAAGGACCATCTCTTGTCTCGTCTATCCCCCCTCCTAGCTCCTCTCCTGCTCCTCTCCTGCTCCTCTCCTGCTCCTCTCAACTCTTCTCTCTCATCCTCTCATCCTCTCATCCTCTCATCTTCTCATCCTCTCATCCTCTCGTTCTTGACACAAGCGGCTCTTTCTGCCAATGGATGCAACCAGATATACTAGAGGTTCTGTACATCAGCAAGCGATCGCCCGCCCCCCTACCGCTCCTCACTCGGCAACTTCAACGTCAACGTCGTCCTCGCCATCGAACTCGCTCGACGAAAGCGAACGTTTCTCCACCCACTCCGTCCAGTCCAGGTCGCTGGACGGGTCAGGACCACTGGGCCCGGTGGAGGTCGGTTGTTGGGTCGGCCAAGATTCAGGCGCCGAAGGCGAAGGCTTGCTCGGGTGCGTGTATGCGTGTGTGGCCTTGGACGTCTTGACTGGTTTGCTTGGGTACGTGACGGTGATGGTAGTGGCCGTGGCCGTGGCCGTGGCCGGTACAGACGTAGGCGAGGTGGTCCAGTCTTCCCAGGCTGGGATGCTGACCAGCGAGGTCGGCTGAGGCTGAGACTGGCTGGGTTGGGTGTTGTGGGCTGGTGGCGGCTGCTTGGGTTTAGGACCGGGAGCTGTGGGAGGAAAGACGAGTCAGTACTCCGTATCAGTATAGGAATCCACTTTCTTTTCTCTTTTCTCTTCTCTTGTCTCTTTTGTCCTTTTTCTTGGCACGTGTATAAATATATAGAGAGATATATAAGCAGACAGGGATTAGGGGCTGAGGCTGAGGCTGGGGTTCCTTATAATGAGACTCTTTTCTCCAAGACAAGACTCCTGTTCCTCCCTCCCCCCTTTTCTGGGATTGAATGGACATCGATAGTGGACGGACGCTTGACTTCAACTTACTTTTTTGCGGAGCCAGACCGACGTCTCGACAGGCAAACGGCGGCTTGTTCTGGGCCTGGACAAAGAGGAAGCCGTCGTCACTCAGACACAACACGGCCTGATTGTCCTGGCCGAAGGAAAAGTCCAGATTTTGGATATGCAGCCACCCGTCCTTGCCGTGGGAATACTTGGGGACGGCAGTCTCGGCGGGCGGGCTGCTCTCCAGCTTGAAGACGGCATAGCCGCTGCTGAAGTCCAGATGCACGAACTTGTCGCCCACCTTGAGATGATGGTCGGGCGAGATCCAGAACTCGGCGCCGTCTTCCCACGACTGCGTCACCGTGCCGTCGCCGCCCTGCGAGAAGGAAATGAAGCTCGACTTGCTCTTGGAGTAGTAGCGCTGGCTGGCCACGTAGGCCTGCAGGTGGAATGGGACCACCACCGTGACCACCTCGACGCTGGCCGAGCTGGTGGTGGTGGTGTTGTCGGTGGTGACGTTGTGGAAGCCCTGTGCTTTCCACGAATTCACGCCTCGGGCTTCGACCTCGTTCGACGCCAACCCTCCATTACTACCACTACCACTGACCCGGAACGCTGATGCAGATGCTGATGCTGACCCGATGACTGATAGGCATGATAGCGCGCTGACCAGCCCAAGCAGCGACGCTCGCGCGATATTGGACCGCGCCATCTTCTGGAAGATACAACTTTGGATCTTGGAGGGATGAGGAGTGGCTGGTGATGGTGACGGTGACGGTCAAGATCGGCACTGCTGCGTTGCCGTATAGTATTAGGAACGAAGGTGTTGTAGTTGTAGTAACAGTAGTAGTGACGAATAGATCTAGCTGGCGATCTTGTAACGAGTGTGTCGAATGGATAAACAAGACAGAGCCTTAACCTCAAACAAACGAGTGTGTTCAAGTTGGTGATGAACAAATACGACTCAACAAGAAGAGAAGAAAGAAGAACGCACTTCCACAAAACAGGAGGGCGAGATCAGACAGCGACCGAGTTTTTGTAAGTCCCCTCCGCCGAGGATATATACCGTACGCCGTGGGATGGATGGCCTGGTCCTACTGCTGCATCTACATCTACGTAGCATGCCAATCATGTCCATCTTCTTCCTCCTGGATCCGAATCCAATCCCGTTCCTGATCCAGGTCAGAAACAGCTCCTCCCGGATCCAAATCCAATCCAGTCCCTGATCCAGGTCAGACTCTGCTCCAATCCCCCTCTCGGTGCATTCCGTGGGCCCCCAACGCGACTTGTCCGGCGGTAGACCAAATTGCCGGTGGGTAGTATAGATGGGTGTGGTGGTGGGTAGTATGGATGGGTGTGGCGGTTATTGTGGTGAGCTGGAGGTGGAGGTGAAGGTGTCGCTGAACGATGTGCTCCAGCATCACATCGATCGTGTGTATCTGGACCCGCGAGCTCACCACCAGTATTCAGGGAAATGGACGACGGTAATTGACCCTGGGCAGGGAGTAGGACTTGGACCGTTGGTGAATCAAAGAACCTCCCTGGCCACTGGCTAGTAGTATGTTTAACCCCCGTTTACGCCGTAGAGGGAGTTCCACATCACCGACCGACCTTTCCCTGAGACACATGATTTCCGAAGAGAGTCAGTACTCACTGGTCCTACAGTCCATCGGTCCATCCATCCAACAAATTTTTCACCAGGCTTGGATCGGGAGATGGTGAGAAACCCACTGTTCATACCAATTTGGCACCGAGGACCCATGGTAACATAGAGGGGCATGCAATATACACCTTGCTGGACCGACGTTGGGACTTCTACCGCGACATGTATCGACCGGGGGCTACCCCTGCAGTCAAGCCAATTTGTCCGGGACGAGGGATCCCTGGCAAAGGTGTGGACAAAATGGGCGATGGTCGACATTATTGATCAGTGGACTTGTACTGCATACTCGGGTACAGAACGCGCCCTCGTTTTTCTCGTGTCCACATGCTTGCCATACCAGACCGGGCACTATATGTAAGCCCACTGTGGAGCACCGACCGGCACTTGGACGTTTGGGGAATTTCCCCACGCGACAGTGTGACTTCTTCAGCTGAAACGAACAGGAGTTTGATTTTTGTCGCGCACCAACTGTGGTGCTTGATTTTGCAGGAATGGCGACAGTCCTCAGACCTGGGAAATCACTCACCTAGTCAGCCACCTAGTCAGTCACCTAGTCAGTCATTTATTCAGTGCTGGCTCTGATGAGTCAGTGCTGGGTCTATCGTCCTCCCAGCGCTCCCCATACTTCGCAATGTTGTAGGTCATCGTGCCATCTCAACTCAGGCTCACCCTCAGTCATCTCTGAGAAGGCCTTGAGCCGGCGGTTTTGCCGGCCCTTCCCAGAGAGAAACTCTGAAGCGCCTGCCGCCATCCCGGAAGGACCGAGGGACGATCTACCGGCGAACGAACCATGACTGTGTTGGTCTGAGCTTCTTGGTCTGAGCTTTTGGGCCTTGGCTGAGACCAACCGCCGTTGTCGGCTTATCTTCAAGGGCAGAATTATCACGATTAATTATCATGATTCCCTTGCTGGTCGCTTCCGAAGTACAAGAAACGGTAATCCAGCTGAGCAAGGAGCGAACTCCATCACGCTAGGGGGAGCGATTCTAGACGCCATGCGGACGCTGCAGCGACCATGGTTGCAGACTACCAGCAGGAAGGCCGGCGGCGATGAGAGTGGGTGTTGAGGACAAGAACACCGTTGATCTGTGCGGCGACCCCAGTTAGGAGGGCCACGATCTTGACCAGTCTCCGCCGGTAAGACTCTATAGCTTTTCTTTCTGTACGGTGACGGTACGCTGGTATTCCAAGTCAAAGTCGTCCACGTACAGTATTGTACTGGTTCGGGCGGGGGACAATGCTGCCTGCCATATCAAACCGTCCGCTGACTGATACAGTATCTATCTCCCGCAGCAGTCTGCAGCGCAGGGCAATGAAGGGAGGTTTGCCTCGTATGTGATCTGTTAGGATGACATGATACCAGGATACATTATTGGAGCTCATTCACGTCGCAACGTAGTAGGTATACATGGTCGGAATCGTGAGTGACCTACCAGGACTCGAAATACCTTTCTTGCAACAATCGTCCAAACCGAACTATTCGTCTGTCCAGCCTGTGGAAATAGTCGGCAACCCAAAAGACCGCCAGCCAATTTAAGATGGTGATTGGGACAAAAGCCCAGGGCGAGTTGTTAAGATGAATCTTCACAAAAGGATATAGGGCCTTGTCCCAAAGAGTCCTGATGACGATGTAATGCATCACATAGATCCCGAACGAGAGATCTCCCAGGTATCGGGAGAAATTCCAGAGGAACGGTTTTTGGAGGAGGTGACACGAGTCCACGCTCCAGATGAGAAGAGGCGACGCGATGACGAACCAAAAATGTTCCTGGGCCCCTTTGTCCCAGTAGGAGGGAACCATGGCCGAAAGGTACGGCCAGGGGAAGAAGGCTTTCTTCGGATCGGCGGGCATGTCCAGCAAAAAGATGGAAAAGAGGAAGAGGCAGATGTAGTAGCCCACGTAGGGGCCTCTGAAGGCGGCGGGCTTTTGTGAGAGGTCCTCGGCCATATCGTTCGGTGGCAGCATACCTCTCGTGGACTGATAGCGCTCAGGATATCTGATCAGCGAGACTTCGGCCAAGAACATGCCGCTCAGGAACAGGGCCACATAGGTCGCCTGCCACGCCATGGACAGCAGCACGATGCCGCCACAGACGATGAGTCTGTCCCTGCTGCGCAGCTTGGCCGTGCCGGCACAGACGACGAAGACGACCATGGAACCTCGAAACTCGACAGGAATGGTCCACAAGGGGTCGAGGTATGCGCTGGTCAAGACACCCCCACGCGACCACCAGCCCGTCAGATCGGCAAAGGGGTTGCTGAAGCGTGCAAAGTCAGCGCACCAGTCACAGAACTGGGCGAAGAAGCTCTTGAGACGAGGGGCCGTTTGCTTCGCCCCCATCCAGGACACGGTGCACATGGACAGGAAACTGGCGACCGCACTGGGGATGTAGAGGCGCAGGTATCTTCGAAAGATGGACGAGGCAAGGCTGTCCATCAGTGTCGCCTTCTGCCGTGCCCGGATTTGTTTGAGCATGCCCTGGCTGAGCACGAAGCCGGAGATGACGAAGAACACATCGACCATGCCTTTCCCACGGTGGATGGTGCAGATGAATGGGAGCTTGAATATCCCCCATTGGCTGAGCTGGAATCGGTGGTAGTTGAAGACAATCCAGGCGGCATACCCACGCAGTGAATCCAGGTACGTCGTCGGGTGTGGCCTGCCTCCGTACTCGAGCCCGCCGGGTTGCAGGTAGCGAGGGAGTAAAGCTCTCATATACGGCCCCAGGGTTGTGGCGTATGCGTGACTTCGTTCGGTCTCTTCCTGGATTTGATAGCCGTGCAGGAGAGGATGGGCTTGTTCCACCATGGTCATCGAAACAGGCATTGTTTGTCCACGCCTCTGAGTTTGAATGCCGTGGTGTCAGGTGTCTGTGGAAACCACGCAAGATGCAGTCATGTCGTCAAGAAAGTCCTGGACCATTCAGACTCTTGGATACAACTCAGTCAGACCAGACCTTGACCGGAAACCGGTTGTACTCCGTATTTCCCTACCGGTCACTGCAAGACCAAGATAACGGTGGCTAACCGTTCGTTCATTACAGACCACCACCATACTCGTAGTCTGGACCTTGTTCTCCACTCATGCACAACATGTTGAGTTCAGCTCGGATCTGTCCAACTCTGTGGGGTAGCTGAGGGAAAGGACATCCGTTTCTGCTCCAGGCACAAAAGCTGGAGCTAGCCAATGGACTCTCCGTTCAAGCTTCTTGTGACGGGGCTGTCTGATATCGGCCACTCGGATGAGCCTGGAATGGGCGGATGGATCTGATACTGGCGCGTTGAATGAAAGCCGCATGTGGATCAAAATTTACCTGGAGGTAGGTCCTGGTAATATTACGCCTGTCATTTAAACTGTGACATGCCAAGTTGCAAGACGACCACCTCATGTACTACTAGTATGGTACCCGGTAGTAATTAAATTTACAGGTACATGGTATTGTAACAATGATGGGATATGCTCATGGTAACAATTCCGGTCACGTCGGGAGACTGCCCACTCTACGGCCTCTCTAGAGAAAAAGTCGACTCTTTTATCATCTTCTATATCTAGGAATAGTAGGTGGTAATCGAGTTAATAGGAAGCCTCCTTGTAAGCCTCCTAAGCCTCCCGTGAGCCCTTAAGCCCCGTCAAAGCGGCGAGGGATCGGCGCGGCTGGCCTACCCGATCGGGGGCGGCTCGTCGTAGTAGGTTTAGGCCGCTATTTCACCGACATTGAGAATACAGAGTACTCAGTACTCCGTACTATTGCTGATTTCCAGTAGGAGGACAATCCTCTAGCATCTAGGTCGATATCATGATAGTAGTGGTACCGAGACGCCCTAAAGCTTCGTCGTCCTCCAGCCTTTGTTCCGGAACGAACTACACCGTATTGAAGTTGCTCCCGCCAAGCCATTGTCAGGCCATCGATGCGAAGCATGAGACCCTTAAGCCTTCCTCCTCGCGCTATGTACTTCTCCAGTCCTCTGTTGAGTCCGTTGTCTGCCATTGATGCACCGAAAACAAGCTTGTGGCCATGGCTGGACATTGACGGCGATGACTTGTCCGGGAAAAGCTCAAGCTCCGCCTTGGTCAAACTGCGCAGAATGAGGTTCCAGGCTCAGCCTTGCTATGATTCGCATTGCAGCAGACTCCGTATTTATTCCTTTCGTTGACCAGTGATCAAGGTCTGGATGAAAAAAGGTAGGATGGTCTGGAACAAAGAAAGAGGCCTTAGAACTCCGACCAGGAACTTAGCGCTGCTATTCCAACAGGTAGGAAGACAGATCGTGAATCACAAGCATGGTTCAGGAGCACGCCCGGTGTCGACATTCACCGCTCTGGCAAAACAAATACCGCGACACACTGAGGCGCGTCTCTGCCCCGTCCACATTCATCTTCACACTTTAGCTTAACGCAACTGTCGCGACAAGTCCACCCCTTTGAATCCCCCATAGCAGATGACGGATCAAGTGATAGAAATGTCAAGTGACGAGACGGCAAGCGACGAGATGGCGCCACACAGAATGGCATGTGCCGACACACCACAGCGTTCTGCGATTCCGGATCTCGGCGACACCCCTAGTGCCCAATTGCGCAAGGTCCGCGATCAGATTGTCAAGAACTTGGAGTCAGGGGGGGAATTGTATTTCGACATCTTTCGATCTTTGCAGATTACCCGGGACGGATACCAGCGATTCTTTGACGGGGTCATACGCGTTATTCGCAACAAACACATGGACGATCTCAAGCGCGGTACAGAAGCAAGTCTACAACACCTGACTGATCTGACTCTGCGGGCCTTTGGCTACATTGTCTGGACACCAGGCTCACCATGGCTTATTCACGACGATGAACTGCCAGAGGACGAAGTGAGATTGATGCATGTGAGGGGCGCTGGAAAGGAGAACGACGAAAATGCCAGGTGAGTAGAGTGAGCGCCTGATTGTTATCTGTTTGCCCTTATGATTGGCGCCGTCAAAATAAGGTCGACAATGCGCAAAGCCCTGCAATGCTAACTCTCCCGTGTGCTGTTTCAGATTTTACCCTATCTTTGAACAACTCTGGCTTCTGATGCGCAACGTACTGTTTGAGCGCCGACCCCCGCGAAGACCAAGAGGACAAGCTCCACGACGACGCCGACAAACTCAGCCTAGCACACCTGCAACTCAATTCGACCGCGAAGACGTTGGCAATCTTGCAGACACCGAATCATCCTCATCAGTGGCAGGTCCAGCGACAATGACTTTTGAGCGTAACCAAGCAGAGGTCACTCGCCGAGTGGAGACTCTGGGAGAACGAGTTTCGTCTAGAATGCCGCCTGCCACGAACCGCGTGATGACAGCCGATGAGACCGAAGAAGGGATTGTCGACTTGGTCGTCCGTCTCTCTCAGATCCGAGCCAGAAGCGACCCGCGCATTTTCGCCGCATTGTGGGAACAACACATCATGCGAGTCGAGGAGTTTGATGCGATCGAAGCAGGTGCAGCTACTACAGGTACAAAACCTCAAGTTCCCATGAAAAGTAGTCCCTTGTTATCATCATTGTTATTTCCTGAGACGTGCTATACCTAAAACTGCTACGCATCTGTGTGAATGCTAATCTTCTGTTATGTTTAGAGAGAGAGGAATCCGAACCCACTGCTGCGACCGCTTCAACCACCGGCGATTTCGGAAAAGACCCAAACGCCTCCCAATCTCACGAACCATGGATCTCTAGGGGCAATCCGATCGAGCCTGTTTTTCTCGACTCTACTCTCCTGCGACCGATCCGCCCGTCAGTCATGTCTGTCTACATCAGTGTTCACCACGTCGCCTCACCTGTCTTGCTCCCGGAGAACATCAATCTAGTCCTCAACCCGACCGCAGCTGCTTCGGACGTGTCGCAGCAAGCGTACCACTGGCTCGACGCCCCGGTGGAGGAACATACCATGCACCGCTTCTTCACCGGCATCAACTGGCGAATCAAGGACCATGCCTCCAAGATTCTTGGCTACGTGTTCAGCTATGGTTGGAACGACGCGCTGCGCTTCGTCTCTACTGGTCGTCTCGAGTTTCGTGGTCTCGCCGAGTTGGACTATAAGGTGGCACAAGAGCAAGGAACCGAGAACGGTGGAAATGAGGACGCGATGGACGTTGACGACTGTACCGCAAACGCGAAAGGCAAAGGGAAAGCCAAAGCGAGAGCCACAAAGGAATCCAAGGTCTCCCAGTCCGTCGAATTTCACCTGGTGCAGTACCGCTTCCTCGGCATGGGCTGGCAGCAACTCCAAGAAGACCTGGCTCATGCGGCAAAGAACGGCGTCCGAATCTACAGAATGAAGGTCGGTGTCATCGCTCTCGCACAAACTGCTGAGGCGTAGGCTGGTCAGCACGTTTTGCCAAAGCAGAGACAAAATGATGGCGTGGAAAGGCACGAGTTGCGGATGGTGAGGCCGGAACTAGTTACCTACTGTGAGAGTGTAGAATGCCTATGGTGGCTCGAAGTCAATGCGACTCCCTGTACGGAAATGCGATCATGGTGAGCACAGACTGGAGCAAGGCTGGGCCAAAACAATGATACTCGATTCAACATGTTGTTCTAGAATTCTCCCACTACAGAGTACTCTGTGGTTGACGGTAGAGCCTGGAGTACGTGCATCCAAAGGACGAGCGTTGTCCAGTGTTGGTGTCGTCTCAACAGTCGATGACGTAAGAACCATCTGAAATAAATCCGTACTCCGTATGGTCACGTGATCTCGACTCCAACCATCAATGCCAAGAAATCAATTACCCCCGAAATAGACTAGTGTTGACGCGCTCGCGCTCGCCTTCACAAGACCGTGTTTCCGTGTCGACCAAAATCCCATCTCAGAGCAAACGAGACTGCACTGATTGAGATCAATCCATTCCAAACACCCGATCTTCTGAACCGTCCTCCTTTCACCCCTAGGTACAAGATTGACCAACCGCCAAAAGTAAGTCGGCATGCTATCCCTGAGAAACACAACTGCTTGCTGACCCCTGCGTTTCCAGTGTTGGAAGCACGCCTTGAACAAGCATCTGCGTTGAAGAAGGTACATCTCGCGTCCTCGTGTTCAGTGGAGGATGATGACCAGAGCTAATTGTGTTCAGGTCGTCGATGCAATCAAAGACTTGGTGCAAGATTGCAACTTCGACTGCAATGACTCCGGCGTGGCTTTGCAGGCCATGGACAACTCCCACGTCGCCCTCGTCTCCATGATGCTCAAAGCAGAGATGTTCTCCCCGTACCGGTGCGACCGCAACATTGCGCTGGGCATCAACTTGAACTCGTTGACCAAAGTGCTGCGCGCGGCCCAGAACGAAGACATCCTGACCCTCAAAGCCGAAGATGCACCGGACGTGGTCAACCTGGTCTTCGAGAGCAGCGAGACGGACCGACTCAGTGAATACGACATCAAGTTGATGGACATTGATCAAGAGCACTTGGGAATCCCAGACACTGAATATGCAGCTACCATTGAGATGCCGAGTGCCGAGTTCCAGCGCATCTGCCGCGATCTGATAGCCTTGTCGGAGTCAGGTATGCAGCAACACCCAGCTTCGATGGAAAGCCTGCTGACTTTGTAGTGGCTATTGAGGCGAGCAAGGATGGCGTGCGGTTCGCTTGCCAAGGAGACATTGGAAGTGGCAGCGTCACGCTTCGACAGCACAAGAACATCGACAAACCAGACCAGGACGTGGCCATCAATCTTTCGGAGCCCGTGTCCTTGACATTCTCACTCAAGTACCTGGTCAACTTCTGCAAAGCCAGCGGCCTCTCAGGGCGAGTAAAACTGTGCCTGTCTCAGGAAGTGCCGCTGTTGGTGGAGTACGGTTTATCGGGTAGCAGCTACCTACGCTTCTATCTGGCCCCCAAGGTAAGTCGGCTCCAGAAATGGAGAAAGCAGGGTGATGGTTAACCAACTTTTCTTGCCTACAGATTGGTGATGACGAGTAACTGTGACATTGACGCGCGACTGTGACCACGACTAAATGGAGTTAAGTTCATGATGGCCGGCCTGCGCCAGACCAACGGGGAGCATACTTTGAATGGGCCGGTAAACGCTCCATCACTGCAGGGCAAATCTAATGCGAGATCAATGGCTGGGACTGATGACGGGAAGTTGGCTTGTACGATGTGTGTGTTGTGTGCCATATGGGAGTGTGTGGCTTGACACGGCGCAGTTGATATCAGCGCAGCCTTATCAGCAAGGAGGCTGGGTGGTGGCGTTGTGGCTTGTGGCTTGTGGCGCCATGCCCAATTTTCGCCTGCGCCTGTGCCTGCGCCCGTGCCTGCGCCCTATCGTGTTTTGTGGGACTCATGCCTCTTTTCCAACCGCAATTCTAGGATAAAGATAAAGCCAGTTCAGTCCCGAGTCATCATCATCATTATCATTCCAGTTTCTAGTTGTGCTTACTCCTTACTCCTTACTCCGTATCCTTATTGTGCTTTCATTCATCCGTTCCTTCTTTTCCGTGTTCATTGTCAGGACGGGAGTACCATCACCAGTATACAGTACCAGTACCCAGCACCCAGCATCCAGTACGGAGGATTCTTTCTTCTCCTCTCCATGCACGACCCGTGCAAATGGCGTCCCCTTTCCACGAGTTGTCGATCCCCGAAACCAAGGTGCTAGCCATTGCCAGCCATGTACGTACGCGCTTTTCATTTTCCTTTTCCCTTCCTCTTCCATGTCTGTGTCCGTGGGAAAAAGATACGTTACGGTGCTGGGCTGGTCCGTGGTGAAAAGATACCTTATGGTGCTGGGCCGGTCCCTGGTCCCGGTCCCTGGTCCCCGGTCCCAGAGCAGTACCGTAACCATAACCAAACCCCTGCAGAGTAGAGCTGAGCTCAGCTGACATGTGGAATTCGATTGATTCAAAAGGTTGTTTATGGGTAAGTCAGGTCTTTTTGTTCGACTCTGCCTTGCCTTTGCCTGCACCTGAACCTGCAGGATCAGGGCCTTCGGCTTCAGCTTGGGCTTCGCCTTTGCTTGCAGGATTAGGGCCTTCGGCTTCTGTTTGCCTTTGCCTTGCCTTCGACTTCGGCTTCTACGACGTCTCTCTCTTGTGCAGGAAATTAATCAAGATTGCCTTCCAGATATGTCGGTAACACCATGGCCACTTTTGTCCTGCAAACGCTCGGATGCAATGTCGGGGCCATCAATACCGTCCAGTTCAGTGAGTTGCTCCACCTCCACCTCCACCTCTCCCTCCACCATTGTTGTGTAGTGTGCAGTGTGCAGTGCAGTTCCTTGCCTTGCTTTTGCGTCTGGTGTTTCTTTTCTACCTGAATAGTTCTGGTTCTGGTTCCGGTTTGGTTCTGGTCCTGGTTTTGGTTTGGTTCTGGTTTTGTTCTCGTCTAGGTGAATGTTTCCCAGCGCGAACGAATGTCATGACACTAACAAATATATCTCTTCTAGGTAACCACACCGGCTACCGACAAGTCAAAGGACGGCGAACACCGGCATCCGAGATCCGCGAGCTCTACGACGGGCTCAAACAATCGTACCTGACCGACTTCGACGTGTTATTGTCTGGGTATGCGCCGAGCGCCGAAGCTGTCGAAGTGATAGGCCAGATCGCCCGAGACCTCCGGTTCCGCGCGACGGTCAAGCCGGGCCGCTTCTTCTGGGTTTTGGATCCGGTCATGGGCGACCAAGGCCGGCTGTATGTGGCGGAGGACATCGTGCCGGCGTACAGGCAACTGATTCGCGAGGCGGACCTCGTGGTCCCGAACCAGTTCGAGGCCGAGCTGCTCAGTGGGGTGAGCATCTCGAGTTTGGCGGGCGTGGCGAATGCCGTGCGGACGATACATAAGACGTACGGGACCAGTCATGTCGTGGTGACCAGTGTGGGAGTCGACGTCGATGTCGACACGGCGGGTGGCACCTCCACCTCGGCAGATGCGAAGAGCAAATCAAAAGGCCCAGAGACCTTGACGGTCGTGGGTAGCAGCAAGACGAAAGACGGGGCCGCCAGGCTGTTTAAGATTCAAGTGCCGCAACTGGACTGCTATTTCAGCGGCACGGGCGACATGTTTGCCGGCCTGCTGGTGGCGAGGCTGCGCGAGGCCTGTGCGGCCATGGACCTGCTAGACCGCGCCTCGTGGATGCCGGACGACTATGTCCAGGCCGTCGATCTGCCGCTGGCCAAGGCCGTCGAGAAGGTCCTGAGCAGTATGCAGATGGTGCTGGAGAAGACTCTGGCCGCGAGGAACGACGAGCTGCGCTCTTTTGGCCAAGGGCCCGGCGCCAGTATCGGCGGTGTCGAGGGCCAAGTCGCTGTCGCTGTCGGTGGCGGTGGTGACGACGAGAGCAAGAGAAGGTTTCTGGCCGAGACCAAGGCCGCCGAGGTCCGAGTCGTGCGGAACGCGAGGGATTTGACACACCCAGAGCCCAGGTACAGGGCTCAGGCTGTGGAGGTGTGAGTGCAACAGCCCGTAGGGGTGTGAATGCAATTGTGACTGATTGTCATTCTACAATTTGCCCAACAGTTCCTCCAAAATCTGAGAAAGTAATCCTTTCTGAACCTTTGTAGTGCAGAAGAGGTCGCCGTTAGGCGTCACGATATAGTCCTCGTCCTTAACTTGGATAATGCTGTAGTGCAGCGAAGCAGGTTTATTCCGTACTGCGCTCCGTCCAGATCCACGCCTAGAGTCGGGCAGAAGAGTGAAAATCAATCAATCTTGCCTACCTATCTATAGCCAGGAGAGTGGAAATCAATCAATCTTACCTACCTACCTATCTATCTATAGCCAGGCACCTACCAAGGCTCTGAAACCGCAATGGATCATCATGGCCATGGGCGGCCTGACACCGAGCTCAGCCTGCTGTCTCGGTGTCTACCTACGTAGGTAGGTACCTATAGAAAGTACGTAGGTGTCAAACTTAGGCGCATTCCCAGCCTTGTATGGAGTACTTTAACTACAAGGCTGGCTTAGGCATAATATACTATACTATACCACAATAGCCTGCAATCTCGATCTCCCTGCTACCCTATGATAGAGAACAAGGAACCTTTTGATAGTAGGTAGGGTAGGTACCTATAGAACGTACGTAGGTACCTAGGTAAGGTACTCATAGAACGTACGGATACTGGTTCATAGCGCATCCACGGCCCTAAGCCTTTGGTCGCTGCTCAAGCCTTCCAGGTTAGGTATCTAGTACTTATCACCATCACCACTAGGACATACTGTAAGTACTTACTCCGTCTCACTACTACTACCACCACCACTACTACCCAGTCGTCCTCATCCTACCTTGGGCACCTATACGGTAGGTATATGGTATACCGCAGACGGATAGCGGATAGCGGATAGTGGATAGCGGATAGATCAGAAAGTAGATAAGATGGACAGTATCGAACCGGGACTGATTCGGCGTACTTGTACTACTAGGAGGCAGAAGATCTTCAGATGCATGTACGTCCTCAGGATGAGATGTCCTGCAGTCCTCCTCTAGGGTACTGGTAAGGGTAAGGTAGGCATTCACTGGTCTCTTCTCGAGATCCATCCATCGCATCGCATCGCATCGGGTTCTGGCTCCAGTTCGTCGAGTTGGCGTCAAGAAGCAACAGGAACAGCAACAGTAACAGCAACAGCAACAGCAACAAGAACAAGAAATACATTACACGCCAGCACCAGGACACGGTCCCAGATCCAGGTCCAGAACACTTGAGGCAGAACACTTTCTCTCAACGCCGGCCAGTGAGTGTCCAACTCTATACTGATCCAAATCTATGCTGATGGATGCCGTCTCTTTCCTTTTCCTTTCCTCGGATCTATGTCACTGAATGAAACAACTCCCAACCCCCCAAAGAGTTCGTTTGTTTTTCTCGAATTGCTCATCATTCTTTCCTTGTTTCTGCTGTATCTATCGTTCAGCAATTCGATTTGATTCACATTTTCAATCCTCGTGTGGCTCATGCTCATGCTCATGGTATGCTGATGGCTCAAGCTCAAGCTCATGCTCATGCTGGCTCATCCTATGACTCATCCTGTACTTCCAAACCCCCCGGCTCCACGCACACTCTCCTCCAGACTATCGACCTCGACAATGTCGGGGGTATAAATACGTTCCAGAACAAGCTGAGCAATCCTGTCACCCTTATTGACGGCGAAATCCACGTCGGAATGGTTGAACAGCAACACCTTGACTTCGCCGCGGTAATCGGCGTCGATGACCCCGGCGCCCGTGTCGATGAAATGTTTGGACGCGAGGCCCGACCGCGGCGCCACCCTGCCGTAGGTGCCCTCTGGTGTGGCGATGGCCAGGTCCGTCGACACCAGCACCTTGCCTCGCGCCGGGATCGTGGTAGGCTTGGACGCGTACAGGTCGTAGCCTGCGGCGAATGCGGACCCGCGCGTCGGCGTCGTCGCGTCCGCAGACAGCTTCTTGATCAGCAGTGGTGGCTGGGTCGATATCTTGGCCACTGCCGGCGTGGTGGTTGAGTCGGTCATCTTGGTAGGAGCAGGGGAGGAATTGTCGCTTTTCAGTCGTTTGGCGGCCGGTGAGGTGGGCTGCGATGGTGCTCGGTGGTGCTCTGTGTTGTGTTTCGCTAGAGGAGTAGATGTAGATGGATCCGTAGATGTAGGTGCTGCGGTCATTTCTTGGGGAATTACAGGAGATGATGTCTGTATGGAAACATGGTAACAGTCCGGAGTACTGTGCTCTGTGCTCTGTCTACGTATCTGAGAAGACCGCACCACGACACACGAAACACGCAACACGACGCGTAAAGTGCCCACGGCCCGCGGCGTCGCGTCTTGCGCTTCTGCACCGTGTGCTCCGCGGAAAGAATAGTACGGAGTACTGTGGTCCGCGGATAGAATACGTTGCGGCTGTAAGTACTATGCTCCGCACCACAATCTCCGCAAAATAGCCGCGCCCCCGGGTTATTCGCCCTCACCGATCGACCTGGACTAATGGACCTCGGTTCAGCCTGTGTCTGCTCGGAAGAGTCAGACAGAAGTTCCTCGGACGGAAACGAAGCGAGGAAAGCCATAGGAATTCCGGGCGCTAGGATGCGATTGTCCATGCACTGACAACGTTCCTGGTTCTGCCAGTCGTCTCTCTCCGTCCAGGCCTTTTGTTCTTCTTCATCTCCCTTCCTCCATGAGCAGAATCCTAGTCGAGGGTTAGAGGACGAGCATGGCAGGGCCCGTACGACAACCCATCGATCTGGCCTCCTTGGAGCGCTACATCGACAGCAATGTTCCCCAGATCAAGACTCCGCTGGAACTGAAGCAGGTACCGTCTACCGTCTACCGTCTAACACCACCTCCCCAGCCCCCTCTATCCCTATCTACCCCGGTCCGTTTTTTGGCTGCGCAGTCGTGCTGATTGATGTTGTGTTCTGTTGCAGTTCGGCTTCGGCCAATCCAATCCTACGTACCAGATCACCGATGCAACAGGCAAAAAATATGTCCTGCGCAAGAAGCCCCCGGGGAAGCTACTGTCCAAGACCGCACATCAGGTAGATCGGGAATACAGGATCATCAACGCTCTCGGCCAGACCGACGTTCCTGTGCCGAAAGCATATGGCCTCTGTGAAGATGACAGTGTCATCGGCACCGCGTTTTATATCATGGAATTCTTGGACGGCCGAATGATAACTGATCCTCAATTCCCCGACGTCACCCCGCAAGAGAGGACGGAAATGTAAGATATACTCAATAACCAAAAACATCTCGTTGCTGACTTCAGGGCCATAGGTGGCGCGACGCCGTGCGAACACTGGCCAAGTTTCACCGAGTCGATTTCAACAAGGTTGGACTGGGCAATTTTGGTCGTCACGGAGGCTTCTACGATCGTCAGTTGAAGACATTTGGCACATTACAAAAGGCTCAGGCTGCCACTGAGGACGTCGACACCAAGATTCCCGTAGGACAAATACCTCATTTTGATGAAGTGGTCGACTTCTTCAAACAAAAGTCCACCCAGCCAAAAGACCGCGCAACCTTGATTCACGGCGATTACAAGATCGACAACCTGGTCTTCCACAAAACCGAACCCCGCGTCATTGGCATTCTGGACTGGGAAATGGCGACCATCGGGCACCCTCTGTCGGATTTCGTCAATCTCACATCACCCTGGGCCTGGGCGGGGCAAAAGACCGGGTCAGCCGTGGCAGATAAATCAAATGAATCCTTTGAGCCTGGACGTACCCCCGGGCTTCCCACCTTGGATCAGGTGGTGCAGTGGTATGCTCAAGAGTCGGGTTACGATCCGAGGTCCGAACTCGCCTGGGGCACAGCCTTTGGAGGATTTAGAGGGGGAATTATCATGCAGGGTATTGCTGCTAGGTATGCTCGACGACAAGCCAGTGGCACGACTGCCAAACAATATGCTGCCCAGATGGGCCCCTACGGCGAGTGGACATATGGATTGGTCAAGAAGCTGAAGGAGTCGTCCGAAGGGAAGGCGAAGCTGTAAAGTGGTGGCAACAGGCAATGGTATATATATCAAGAAGCGAAGACTTGTAAAGCTCGGTTTGTGACTCAAATCCTCGTTTTGTTGTGCTTTGTGATGTGTGTTTGGCACACCGAGGCTCTTCGATTGTACACGGTAGAGTAGAGAGACCTGCAGAACGCTTCTACTTTATACTCATCTTTTTCGTTGTTGTAGGTTTGGTCTTTGTTGACAACTTGTAGGGTGGACAGACACTGTAGCGCCGCGAGCAGAGAAGGGGCCAACGCGGCGCAAAGACAATTGAATGGGAACAATTTCACAAAGCGGGCGAGGCCCAAACGGAGACCGCCTTTGTAGAATCTTTCTGGTCAACTTCAGATCCAGCTTGCTCGGACATATCCTAGTACGACTCAAGTGCTGTGTTTCTCCAATATGCTGTCGACCCGACGCTATCGACAAGAGGTATGAGGCAGAGGGTACGGTCCTGCGTTATGATCATCGTCGACTGGTCTTTGTATTAATGCGCGCCGGGAGTTCAGTCCATTATTGCAATCAAGGCTCAGCAAAGTTTGCTGCATGTTCTTTGAGGCATAGGATCGGCGAGGCCTATAACATACAAGATGCTTCGTAGGAGGGACAGACTGGGACGACAGCCAGGTGGTGGAAGATGAGTATCCTATGCTGTTACGCCGTCGCACCAGCCTGCTAGTATCATGCTTCTCCTCGTCCTTCCCGATCTGTGCAGGAGCAAAATCATTTACCCGCTTTCCGCCGTCGTCGCCCGTAGTGAGGGCGCAGGATCGCGGGTACCTATGCAGAAGTCGGCCGAGGCAGGGCGTTGTACTAGTAGTTAGTGGCTTCACATGTAAATTGAGACTCCTTCAGAGACGATGAAGAGCATACTGATAGGCTTCCAAGCTCCGGCCTACCAGCGGCGGCTTGTCCTCGAACAGGGCCCGAAGATACGAGGTCGACCCAGCAGACCGAGTGGAGGGGGCTGAATTCTGGGTTCCTGGATGTGAATGAATTAGTCACAGCCTTCAGTATGGCGCACTAGTCTGAGACAGGAAAGTCAGAATGAAGAGGATGGAAAATTTACTGGAGCAAGACTTGTAACCCGGTCCATCGAATTGGACGGTGGAAAGGTGGAAAGGTGGAAAGAGAAACGCAGTCCAAGTGCAGTGTACGGAATAGCGCAGTGCGGGACAAATCACAGCCGAGCAGGCCAGTGCCGAACATGGTTTAGCGCGGTAAGGTATTGTCGATCCCCTTACTAACAGGCCGCAGGTACCTGTGATTCTACCTACCACGTACTACCTGGGAGGTACCTACTAGAGTACTAGGAAGTACAATACGTTATACAGTACGGAGCACGGAGTACTTCAGGTACCTTAGGTACATGTACCAGGTAGGGACCTAGGACGGGACCTAGGGACTTGGAGACCTGGGAATCTAGGAACCTAGAGACCTTACTACATCAGGTAGACACTTACTACCTAAAACAGCTCAGCCCTAGTGGGGGAAGCAGAGGGGAGCCATTCGATAATTAGCAGAATTAGCAGATCCGCTGCACCGCTGGAATGGAGAGGGAGATGGATCAGCCTAGGTAAGTATCCGTACCCTATCTACTGCTGCTATACCGAACCGACCCAGGCACTGCAGATATTCCCCGGTAGTCCCCAGTAGGTGCTATACATACCTTCAAGGTTTGTCGACAGATCCATCCACGGCCCAGAGAGGATTCCACCTGATTTCAAATCCCACACGTTTTGGATTGTCATTAATAATACTCCATACTGCCACTGCCACCTAAACAGTAAGATACCTACCTAGTCAGATGGCCAGGGTTGAACGGGAGAAATCCGCCGTGAGCATTGACTGACTGCCTCGCGGCCCATGATGCCGTAATGCAGTAGTCGTGGAGCTGCATAATCATCAACATGCGATGTAACGTCCTGCCCACCGCCCGAGCCGTCTTCTGCCTTGTGTGGCGCCATGATGACACAGCATATCGGAGAAACACAGAACACAGCAGCTGAGTCGTCCGAGACTGCAGTGCCCTGCAGCCCTGTATCTTCGCACTAGTACCCTGAAACGAACACGGCTTGGGCTGCAGGTGAGAAACCGGGGTCCAGACTCACCGGTTCACCATTGATTAGATGTCGAGCGACGATATCAGAACTTGAATGACAAGACACCTACCTCCACGAGAAGATTTCCACGCTTGCGCATGCGAGGAAACCAGCGTGGCTCGTCTTTCCGCACTCGGAAAAAGGAAGGAATATCATCCAACTATCTATTTACCTACCGCATGGTCGATCATCAGATAATCATCAGATCATATGGTCAGATGAGGGCACCGGGCGGAGAGGATGACTCAGTCACCGCGCCTGGACTCGTAAAATGGCCATCCCCCCACAAAAGGCCACCGCCGACACCGACACCGACTACAGGGATCCTGTCTACACGATACAGCCCTCGCAAGTGATGCCGGATCGGTCGACGAGGACGATGATCGTTTCTTACGCACGCTATGTACAGTAGGTTTGCAACTCGGCGGAGCCATGCCAGCGCTCTCCCAACGACTCTTTGTCCGGCGTAAGCGAGCCGCTTTCCTCGACATGCCCATGTCAGCCTCCTGTACAATGCCTGCAGCACAGACAGGAAACAGGCAACTGCCGATCCGTCATTTCTTCAGAAAGGTGATTGCTTCCAGTCCCCAATTCCGGTCAAGTCAAGGAGTGTGGGCATGTTACATGTGCATCTTGTATCTGAACGCCCGGGGCCGGGGCCGGGGCCGGGGCCAGGGCTGGGGTCGGGGCCATGATTGCTATCGTGGTTCTACAGTAGCAACAAGGTTGCTTCTCAGATGCATTTATCCCGGCCCCAAGCCCCTGGCGCCTGGCGTCTGGCCCCAACCCCAACCCTGGTCAGCACCCCTGGAACCACGGGCTGCGAACCCAATACGTGGTCCTCCTCGTGCCACGGGCCGCGGCTTTCACCTTTCACCCTTGATCATGAAACATTTCTCGCGGTCGATGTTGTACGACTGGCTTCCAGATCACTTTTTACGCCCTAGACTCTAATGTTTTAGACTCACCGGTGTGAAGCGGGATATTTATGACGCCACTGCGACTCTTGTCAAACCGGTGCATGAAACTAACGCAAACAATGTGAGCGGTGTTTCGAGAAGGACGATATGAGTATCCGTACACGATAACGCAAACATGAGCGGTCTTTCGAGCCATAATCTGTTACGGATATACATCTCCATCTCTGAGTGGTCTAATTGTAGCGTGAACCTGAACATTACACTGAACACCACTCTGAACATCACTCTGAACTTCCACTCTGAACCACTCTGAACATCCTCTCTGCACATTCCACCACTGGGATACAGCTCCAGGTGGAGTGGGAAGGGTTTGCACGCTTGTGCCATGTGATGGTGACAGCGTCTGAACTCCGTTCCTGTACCTTGTACTATACCTTGTCCCTTGTACCTTGCAGTAGGGTTGACTGTGAATGCGAGCACCGAGGAAAATCGAGAAGAGAGAAGCAACAATCGGCAGCGTGGAGGAAAGACAGTGCCATGAATGATGGTTTAGTGTCTATAGCATAATATCATGCGTTCGTCCACATTGCACATTGCACATTGCACATGCATGCCTTGTCCCACTCTTGCCTCTTGCCTCTTGCCTCTTTGCCTCTTTGCGGACTATCGACCACCTGCTGGGTTTGCTCTATCGCTACCTACCTTACTGGCACCAGGTCGGTCGCTACCTTTCATGTTCGGTTTAATTCCCGCCCAATTGCATTGCTCGCCAGAAAAAAAAAAAGGTTCGATGAACGGCCGCAATTGTTATCGGCACGCATGAGTCATGACATGCATCTACGTCAGACATCTGGGTTAGTATCCGTACTCCGTCTATAGTACCTACGTATGTATATGTGTCGGTACACACACGCTTCGTATTTCGTACTCTGTAGACTGTATCATCCTTGAAAGTCATGACCTGGCCTGAACTGACTGAACTGAACTGAACTAATCTATACTGACCTAACCGACCTGACCTGATCTATACTGCCCTGCCCTGCCCTGACTTGACCTAACCTGCCCTGATACCGACACAGATAAATCACGTACAGAGTCGATACGGATACGCTGTAGAGATACGCCACGAGAGGACGGATACGCCACCAACGCTATACGGATACGCCATACGAGAGGAGAGGACGGATATGTGTATGCGTACCTATGCATACTACCTACTACCCAGGGTCTAAGGTAAAGTGTTAGATACTTTAAAGTGTTGATAAGGACGTCCAGTCGAATCGCATACAGTACTCCGTACACGTGTTGCGGCATGTGCTCGTGCCTAGGCACGCCTGCAAGTATTCCCGTACAGAAAGACTATGTCCTTCTTGCTCTGGATCGACCACACGTACTGTAGGTACCTACCTAAGGTACGGAGTATATCTGTACGGATGGGATACCTGACAATTGCTAACAGATGTCGCTATTGTAGCAGTAGTAGTAGCAGTTGCAGTAGCAGTAATAGCAGGAGCAGCAGAGCAGTAATAGCTGTAATAGCAGTAGCAGCAGTAGCAGCAGTAGCAGCAGTAGCAGCAGTAGCAGTAGTGGTAGTGGTAGTAGTAGTAGCAGTGGTAGCAGTAGCAGCAGCATGATTAGCCGTGGTGGGACGTGGCAGAGCAGTGGCGTGGCTGTACGGATACTGTACTGTAACCGCACCGACCCAGCCCCAGACCTTGCTTGCCCTTGCTCTTGCCTTTGGGCCCCGTATCCCTCCCTCCCTCACTCCCTACCTAGCTGTACTGTACCTATATGTAACTTACGGGGTACCTTAGTTACCGTGCAGAGGACCATACGAGGCAGGGCCAGGAAGGGCGGTTCACAGTACCTGGTAGTACAGTACACAAGTGCATAGACATAGGTCCTGAGATTTCCCTACCTGGCTTACTTACATGTAGGAAGTGTGGCTTACTGTAGGCCAAGGCTGAAGGAGACCCAAAACTCGTTGGGGCTGGGGCTGGGGCCGGGCGACTCGCACTCGAAACGATCCGATCAGGTAAGTAAATACACCGTCCACCGTCCACCGTCCACCTAGCCTCTATTGATTGATGAGGAAATGAGGAATGAGGGATCAAGGATCAAGGGATCATTTTGTTGATTTGGGGCTTAGAGCCATAGGGCACAGTCCACAGGGCACAGGCCACAGGGGAAGGGGAAGGGGAAAGGGAAGGCAAAGCCGATCCCCAACGGCGATCCCCTAATCCGCTCGACGCTATACCTAGAACCGGATATCATCGCGAGGATGGCGTACGTACTCCGGAGCACACTTGTACTTGTACTTGTACTTAAATTTAAACTTACTTCTAGGTTAGGGTTAGGTATATCTACAACTTACTTTTCCACTGCCTACTGCGGGTATAGTATAGTATAGTACGTACTTAGGTTGCCGACTTGAGAGCCAACGCTGGGCCACGAGATTGTGGATTGGATTGGATTGGTTTTGTGCCGACAATAATGACCACTCACTGACCACTGACCACTGCTCTGTCGAGCTTACCTAGGTCCCGTACCTGCCGTACCTACCCTACTACCTAAGGTACTACCTAGTACCTATACAAGAGTGGAGGCTCTGTAGGTAGTAGGTAATAGGCAAAATGTACAAGACCCGAGACTCCCCTCCCCAACAGAGCGAGTGCGTACGTCACCAGTGACTGTGACTAGTTAGTGACTATACCTAAGGTAGATATTGTACCTAATAGGTGTCGGATTACTCCGTTACGTTGGTACCCGTACAGATGGTAGATACTACAGCTACAGCTACAGATACTACAGCGACAGGTACGGCTAGCGACAGCAGCTACCGGTATCCCTACAGAACAGACAAGAGCTGAGCTGAACTGAACAGAACTGAACAGAACTGAACTGAACTGAACGGATTAGGTCTCAAGCCTCAAGCCTCGATTCTCGATTCTCGGTTCTCATTCCTGGAAATCTTGGAAGATAAAAGAGGGGAGAGAGACACACAGACACACAGACACACACACAGATAGGAGACTCGCAGCCGTGGAAGGAAAATGTTGATTCTGGCAATCATGTACCGTATATCGCTGGAATACCAAAACCAAATAGTGTAGCCTGCTGCTCCTGCTCCTGCTCCTGCCAGTAATACTAACACTTCAATTGTCTCAATGTCTTTGCCGGGCGTCGAAGAAAGGTGGACGGGCCCCATGCAACTTTTATCATCCTGCATGCCTGCATTTCTTCCGATCATTTTCTTCGTTGGCCGTCTAACGCTGCTGTCGCTCATATGTCTGGTCGTGTCGTTGTCGGCCCTTAGACCGCGAGCAGACACTCAACTGTTCATGGTTCATGGTTCATGCTCATGGTCCATGGTCTAGGCGTTCTTCGGAGAGGGAGATTCGTTGATCCGTTCAAGGATCTCTTCTTGGTTCCCATTTATCCGCCCTGTTCATACACGATCGCGAATCGGTTCATCTCCGACGCGGACCAGAGCTAGAGACAGACCCGGAGCCGGAGCCTAGACTCGCGCTTTGAGGCTCCTGCTTCACCTCTTGCTTCAGCTCCTGCTTCAGCTCCTGCTGCTGCTGCTGCCGCGGAGGTTGGACCTTGTTGTGAATACGTCTGACGTGATCCTTCATATTATCCATGCGCGAAAAGACCCGGGTGCATTCCTGACCATTGGTCCCGCGCCATTCACATTTGATGCCCGGGTTGTGCTTGGCCTCGTGTCGAGCTCGGTCCTTCTTGGAACTGAATCCTCCGCTCAAAGGCTGGTCGTTGGAATTGGCTCGCGCGGTTGCTGCCCCTTCGCTCTGTGGACATCCTTCAATTCGACAGAACAGGTGCTTACTGTGTCGGTTGTAATGCTTCCTTAGGTCACAGCCACGCGTAAACGTAGCCCGAGAAGTGCACCCAGGAAACGCGCATCTCCAGGATGGCATCATACCGCCGCCTGCTTGGTGGGCTGGTGAGGAAGTCGGACTGAAAGGGTTGTTGAGCATGGTGGCTCGGTCGCCCACGGGAATGCCGTACGTGTGAAGGGAGTTGCTGGACGACGTCGACGTTGACCGAAGGGGAGGGCGGAGCGTCGCTGGCTCCCTGGAATGAGCCCGGCCAGCGGCATCCGGGACAGATTGGACTGGACTGCATGACCGTGACAAGGACGGCACGCTGCTTCGGTGGCTACGGGAGCTGCGGTGCGAGACCTGAGAGAATGATGGTGAGGCGATTAAGTGACGATTCGTGGGCAAAGTGGTGGAAGGTGTGTTGAAGTCAAAGGCCATGCGCATGCCGTGGTTGATGTTGTCGCGAGGCGTTGGAGGAACGATGTTGGCCAGACCATGCGGCGTCGGGGGATGGGGGAAGCTGGTGAAGGGGGTCTGGGAGTTCGGGTCGTACGGCAGCAGAGGGACCGTTGGGGGGTAGTTTGAGTAGGAAAACCATTGGTTCTGTGCGTACATGGTATATGGGTTGGCCGCGGAGGTCGCGATGGAATAGGATGCCATGGATGATCCATCTGAGCCAGGCGGCAGTGGGAAGGAGCCTGAGTTCGTCGAGCTATCCTCGAAAGACAAGTGTTGTAGGTCGTGGGTCTGACCGTCCGACGACATGGACACTGGCGGTAGCATGTTGAACATGGAATCCGATGGCACTGAAGAGGCGTGGCCGCGCTGTGAGGGAGCGGGAGAAGGATAAGTCAGTCCAGGGAGTGACGGTGAGCAGGTCAGAAAGCTGTTTTTCTCAAATTCGTCCAAGTCGCTTGACGGTGGGGTCATGCACAAGATGCGGTCCTGGCTGTCAACGGCCATCGTCGTCGGGGCGGTAGCCTTCTTTTCTTCTTTTCCTCTCACTCACTTCGGAGGCTGGATTGGTTTGGGATTGGAATCAGAAGTCGGGGAGGTGGGTGGTGCATATATATCTGGCTACTCCGGTCCAGGCACTGGTTCCCATGGAGGTCCAGGATTGATGATGCGGCGATTAGGAGAAGACAAATGGCCAGGTTCGATGGAAACGTGGGAGAGCAGAAAGCAGAGAGCAGACAGCGGACAGCTCACCTGGGGGCGAAGAAGGGCATATGAATAGTACTGTAATAATGTATGCTTCGGTCGAGCAAAGCTAGAGCCTGAGTGGTGTGGTGTGGTGCCTGTTCGCCAACCGATGACTCGGTTTAGGGCGGATGGGCAACCTCGTAGGGCTACGAGGACCCCGGTTGATTGCTGACAACATCCTGGTGCCCTGGTCCCTGGTCCCTGGTCGCTGGTCGATCGCTGGGACGGCACCGCTCATGGCTGAGCCAGGAAGGCTCTGAAAGGAGGGCACCGGCGCAGACTCTAGCGGTCTCGCGGGCTGGAGACTCGAGGAGGAGAGAGTGGAGGCCGCGTGTGGGAATGGGAAAAGGGACATTTGAAGAAAGGTGGAGAATCAGATACCAGAGATGAGTGGGCGACTGGAGAGGAAGGCTTGACTGGCTCGTGCCGGTAGGCTGATACAGACGCAGACGATACTCCGTATCCGTACTGGTGTGCTGACTCTGAGCCCGGGAGCCGGTGAACGGTGCGGTGAGGTGTTTGGGTAACACAGGAGGAGTAGTAGTACTCCGTATCGGCATGGGTATGGCTATGGGTCTGGGTCTGGGTATGCGTATGCGTATGCGTACGGAGAGTGTTCGGCAAGCTGGGCGTCGTTTACTAGCGCCGCCCATGGTCATGCCCGGCTGCGTCTCTGCCTCCCTGCCTCCCTGCCTCTTTCTGCCTCTCTGCCTGTCTGGCTCGCTGGTGGTGTCGAGTTCACCGTGAGTTCACCGTGAGTTCACCGTACAACCAGGATGCGGAATGGGTGCAACTGTACCACAAAGGCGGAGGGGCCCAGCGGTGTCGGCAGTGCAGTAGCGCAGACGCCAGGCCACGGGTAGGGCTAAATTTGACAGAGGCCCCTGTAGGTGCCCTGTTCGCTGAAGGAAAAGGACGGCCGGTTGATTGGCATGGTGCATGGCCATCATTCTGACTAGGCACCCACCAGATCAAGCTCTCTCTGGCCTCTCTCGCGCTTCTCTCTGGCTTCTCTGGCCTTTGGCCTCTGTCCGTGATGCTCGGCCGAAGAGAAGTGGTCCTCTTGGACTGTTGTGGTATATCCACATCCCCCACCCTGCCCTGCCCTGCCCTCGCGGCGTGCATCTGCATCTGCGAAGAATTGTTGGCGGGTCGGAACACAGCCTGCTTGCTCACTCGTGGCTCTGGCTCCCCTCCTTTCCCACCAGGAAACCCTGTTGGCCTGTTGGTCGTTTCAAGGTTGCAAGTTCCAACCGGCAGTGCTCCAAGCCCAAGCCACCGGCTGCTGGCCCTGCTCGAGAGTTTCTGTGATGATTGATCTGCGATCGGCAGAACTGGACAGTGGACACTGGACACTGGACAGTGGGACACCGAATACGAGTCACCACTCCACCACTCAATTTGGCCCCGTTCCACTCTGCAAAAGTCCACCCAATGGCCCATGCTTGGTCCGACTCGGAGACAAACGGTGTTAGCAATTCTTAATGTCGCCGTTCCCCGTTCCCCGTTCCCTATTCCTGTCCGCATCACTGTCACCGTCACTGCTACCATCACTGTCGTCGCGGGTCGGTTTTCGAGAGAGGCCATTGTCATTCGTCAAGTCCTGCCACCAGAACTCATTTGAAGATGTGTTGCTGCGCACCGTGGTCATGCTCACTCTAACTCCGACTCCGATCTGTCTGTCGTGTTGGAGACGATCTTTTGTTGATACTCATGCTCATGCTCACGATCACGATTCCTCTTGTCAGCAACCAGCCGCTGTCTCTTCCAGCTTCCATCTTCGGGAGCCAATCAGCTGGTCCGCCGTCCACCAGGCGTCGCAAGTCTGTCGGATACAGAGTTCAAGGTTTTAGCTGCGACTGGACTGTTGAGTTGCCGTAGCATTCACTGTCGAACACTCTACAGTCCCGCGAGGCTCATTGACTCCAGGATATTTCAAGATAGGGCCGCCGAGCTAAGTCTTTGAATCAAGCCGTGACTAAGGCCAGACAATTTTCCAGGGCAGGCTCCGTAAGTCCAAAACTCTGGGAGGTGCCACCTTTTCGATGGAAGACAGCCGAGATCGTGGGAGATAATCTTTCGGACATCTATCCAAGTTGAACTCTGTGAGAACTCAGGTGACATACAGAGACAGGTATATTCATAGACCGAGGTTCCTGTTCTTGTGCGAGCAGAGCGCAAATGGTACCTGGCAACTGTCGATGACAGTAATGCTTACACCGAGACGTGGCAATCGACCTGATAGAGCCGTCTAATGTAGAAGGCACGAGCTTCCAAGTTGCCTGTCCCTGGTTGTGTAACCTTTGACGGGGATTCTAAACAAGCCGCAGGGTTTCGATCGCCGCTTCGTAGAAGGACAGACTCGGGGGATGACCACTGGCTGGGATACTCTGTAATCAATCGGTCGAATAGCCCCTTTCCTAGAATAACCCCGGGCTTAAGCAAAACTTTGGGGTGTCCTTCCTGAGCAGGCTACTGACAACTACTCCGTACCGCGATCACAGAATACTGTCCAGTTTCCAGGGGTTCGGAACCAATGACACTGGATATTGCCGTTTCAGGCATGCTAATATGCCAAGAGCCTCAAGGTAAGCCGTCCAGACTGTCCAGATTGTCTATGTATAGCTGTGACTGCGGCTTAATTGTGGATGACTGTCGATCACGGCTTCGAGTCGCCACGCAAATCGATCGGTGTGGCTCGTTCATCGAACCGTGGCCTCCGGGCGGTGGGATTCAAAAACTCAACTCGACCGACGTCATTCGAAGGCCACGCTGAAGCAAGGTTATAACAAACTGTGCAACAACTAGATCGCAGGGGTAGCTCGACCACGCCCTGGCGAAGGAAACATCAAGAAACCGTCCCGTCTGGCTTTCGGTTTCTTGGGGTGACAGAAGGACCAAACTTGTGGGTTGAGGCATATGGATCATCACAATTCCCGTAGGCAGAGCCAGTCAATCATCTGTCATGCACGGGCGGCACAATAGACTTGCAGCCGGACGTTGCATCCAGACAGGCAGGGTCAAGCATGGATGGATGCCTGCCTAGGGTACCAGGTACAGGCGTCGTAACAAGAGTTTGAGTCATCAAATCCAAGGATCCGCATCCGTCTCTGAGGATCTCGCTGAAGTGGCAAGCTCTGATGCCTGAGAGAGTCGCCGACTGCAGACTGAGCACAACTACAGTCATGCTCACGGTGGTGGTGAAGTTCAACTGCGATCTCGAACTTTCAAGTTGAAGGTGAACCTGGCCTGGGCATGCGGTTGGGGTTAACCGTTTCGGGTTAGCCTCGCGAGAGGACTATCACGTGACAGTTTGGCGCCTTTGGCATGTTTGCTCCCCGCCAGTCGCCTGTCACCTGACCCCTGTCACCTGACCCCTGACTCCCTTGGGGCGCTTCAAACGCAGACGGCGGGCGCGTGGCCCAGGCTCTTCTTCGTCCTTTTCATCCATCAAGATGTCTTGTTTGAGAATCGTAATCGTCGTCTGATTAATGTTCCCCTTGTCGTTCATCTTGATCCGCGTTTGATTCGACTGCTGCCCGACCGTTCTCCTGGTTATCTGTCGCGGCGACCATGGCTGCCCCCGCCCCCAGCAGCGCAGGGATTGTGCATCCTGACGACCGCCAAATCGTCGAGAAGTTGGCCAAGTTGCAGGATATGTATCAACAGGTAAGTCTATACTGTTCCCCTGGCAAGCCGTGACACCGTTTCTGCCCATCACCAGCCGCCCACGGGATGAGGATGCTGACCTTTGGGAGATCGGTGCGCTGCGGACTCTCTTGCCCGAGAAACTGATCAACCCAACTCGGTTCGCACTGGACAACCCCGACGGCTATGATCCCGAGAAGCTTGCTGCTTTTCTGCAGGGTGCCGCCCAAGCAGGCAGTCGCGACATTGGGAAATTCAAGCGGGACTGGCACAGTGAGAACGTGCGAGGACTCTGGCACACTGTCAATACCAACGAACTGCCTCAGGGTGCAGATGCTTGGACTGTCGACTACGAGCTCCTTGCCCGCGAAACTGGCGCCAAAGATGACCGTAAGGCGGCCATCAATGCCGCCGATGATCAGTTTCAGCTGCCTACCCAGGCTGATACCGCCAAGATTGTCAACGACTTTCGAGCCAGGTACCCAGCACTGAAAATAAAGGTGTCTAATGAAGTCGACATCCTGCCGATCGACCTCAATGTTGCCCATCTCGACTTCTGTGTCGACCGAGACCAAACATCGGGAAATGCGCAGTACACAGTGAAGGGTCGTCCCACCAATCAGCCATCCTTGCTCCGAGACGAGATCGTCAAGACCATACATGCCAGTGATGGAGCCACTGGTCTTGCTGACATACTAGTGAGATAGAACCCTGAATTCCCCTTTTCGCAGACTGAACCCATGTAGGACATACTCGCCGCTTACCGTGACATCAAAACAAGACCTTGCGACAAGTGCAGCAAACTTTTCAGCAACACTAAACTGCAACTTCCGTTGATCAGACGGCTGAAGACTGGAGTAGGCGAGAAGGAGCCACAGTTCGTCGCCCTCCACCGAGACTGTGCGTAAGATTTTGGGGGCTCAGGAGACAACCGTGCTGCTGCGGTAGCCGGCTGATCTAAACCTCTTTGACGGCTTGAAAAACTCATGTTTCCGTCGCGGCGCTTCCTGAGTGCCTCATAATTTCACGAGCATGCCGAGATGTGCATTTGCACGGTAGCATCGTCAGGTCTCAGCCGAGGATGACTCGTACCCATGCGAAGGCTGCAAAGCGTCCAGGAAATGAGTCTCTAGACCAAGGAAATAGCGCGGGAGGTAGGCATTTCCACTTGCGCCTGGACGAAGTGTCGATCTCGAGCAATGGTTGGTTGAGAATCGGCTTCAGCCTCGAGATCAGAACACCATGACTTGTGCCCAGGCCCTACAACTCTGGGTTTGGTGTGAAGACTATTTAAATATCTTGGCTGGGTTCCAGGAACTGTGAATGTCGGCGAAGACTCCAGCCAAAAGAGGCAAAGCGTCATAGCCTGAATGCCTCACTTCGGTTCAGGTGAGATGAAGATTTACTGAAGCTCCTCTTACATGCCATCAGAGCATGGACGCAGTCCTGACCATCAGCCACGAAAACAACCAGCCATGCAAGCAAACGAGTCCTCCGCCAGGTCCATGATTTCAAGTTTCGGTCAGCTGAACAGCGTAATACCTTGTCGCGGTGATTTGACAAAGAGCAAAATCATCTCCGGCGCATATCAATCTCAGACAAGGACATTGGACACTATGCTTGACTCCTGGGGAGTTCCCGGCCGGACTCATATCCGACACCAATCCTGGGATGGATTGACGAGCAGCTGTGCCAATCTCTCCATTAATCACCAGTTGTTTACCATGCCCTCAAACACCCGTGGAAAAACAGCGGACAAATCAAAGCAGAAAAGACCTCGAAGAAAGCGACCCGCGGACGGAAACAGGGTGGCTGAACGACGACCTCATCTACCGCAACCGCAACCAACCAGCGAGGGACTATCGGCCAAGGCAAGACTGCGCATGGAGACGGATGTCTTACGACGACGAATTGCTGTGATTGAGAGGTGTGAGCGTCGCAAAGAACTGCGCCGCGTTGCATCCGATGGAATACAGTCTAGCAAAAGGCAGAAGGCGGAGAAATGGACAGTCGTGAAGACAGAACGCAGGATGATCGACTGGGATGAGCCGATCATACGCTGAGGTCGATTGGGCATTTCAAGATGAGGACGACACCCTGGGAGCGGATTTCTGTCATGTCATCTTGACCGTTGTCCTGACGAGAAAGGCTGTGGACTGTGGAATGGCGATATCAGATTGTCATTCGGATACCATCTGTACTAGAGTTCGTGGGCATGGGCAGTCAGGAGAAGCCGACCTTGAAGCATTGGGCTTCGGGCTTCGGGCATTGGGCATTGGTTTCGTGTCGCTGGAGCTGACAGGTAGCTGAGCGGCGCGTGAGGAAGTGCAGAGACTGGAAGAGTGGTGGGCGGCGGGAAACGCAGTCAGACTTACTTACTTCCCATATCCCACACACAGCTCTTCCCTCCCTGTACTCTGTGTGTATATTATGGACTGCCGGCAAAGGCATGGGCAGAGGCAGAGGCATAGCATAGACAACTGTGATGGTGGTTGTCACTGGTGAATGCTGAATGCTGGTTACTATGGAGTGCCAAATTAAGACATGACTATGCCGTATCCGGTTAATGTCCGGTCGTGGCGGCCAAATCGGGGAAGATCCTGAAGCGGCGTCTTTTTGTTGTGGCTCGAGACTGTCGCCAGGGTGAGACACTGACACTCGACACTCGACACTCAACACCAAGTGCAGGCAGGCCATCATCGTTCTTTTCCCTCTCTCACACACACGTCTTTTTCTTCTCAGCGTCTATTCTCTCTGCCGTATTTCTCCTGCCCTTGTGCATCCCCTCGCTACTCTATACCATTCAGTCGTTATTTTTTGATCTTCAGCACAACCAGCTTCTCAACCCACCTCACTTTCGACTGGACCCGACGACCTCCGCCCTGCAAAGCCCCGTGCCCTCGGAGATCCGAAGATGAAAGGCTCTGGCCCCTTGTCGCTCTTCTCGACCCTCCTCCTGTTCTGTATCGCCTTCTCGTCGGCCTGGCCATGGCCGGGGTCTTTTGGCAAACATGAGATTGAAGCCCTGGTGGTGCGGCGAGAAGAGCCAAAAAAGACGGACTCGGCCTCTGCCACAGATGATGCGGCAGCCTCGACGGCAGCTGCTTCAGCATCAGGAAGTGCGGCGTCTGCATCCGCCTCTGCATCTGCCTCGGCCTCAGCCTCAGCGTCTGCATCCGCATCAGGGTCCGCATCAGCTTCGGAGTCGGGGAAAACCAGTGCCTCGAAATCCAAGAGCAAGACAAAGACCACCAGCAGTAAAACAACCGCCATCGACCCTCGTCTCCCTCCAGGCGGGATCTCTATGATCACGCCTGCGCCAATCGATGGTGTCCAGTACTATAAAGTCGGGGACTATGTCACATTCAAATGGAATTACACATCCCTTTCCGTCACTCCGTCGGCGATCGATGTTCTGGCGTCTTGTGCCATCAATTCCGCTACATATACTATTGCATCGAACATGTCGGTGGAAGAGACGGGAGCCGTGACTTGGGATACTGGCGAGTTTCAATCAACAGCCACCGACCCCTTTCCGGTGGCGAGTTACACTTTGATTATTCATGATGCGTCCAAAGACGTGACCGATGTGCCGTCTGCAGGATATTTAGGCGCATATCAGCAATATGTTTTTGGAATGTATACAGGGTAAGTCCTTGTGCTCAATTGTCCCACAGATGTGAAGAAACTCAACGCGTGGCAGGCAACCGTACCAACCCCTGAACGAGTTCAAATGTGCGACCTGTAACGGAGCGCTCTCGATGCACGAAAAACAAGCCGTCGGTGTTTTGTTGATGACTGCAGCAATCACGGTCATGTCTTTTACGTGGTTTGCCACTGGATTTGGCGTCTTTTCATGACCGGGCCACGGTTCCGCCACATATATACTCGCATCTATTCCATATTTAACGAAACACCAATCGGATGACCAATTCTGACGACCCGAGTTGTATACAGCATAGCGATCTTGAAAACATCTTCTTTCGGAGTTTGTGGGTGGCGGGGCCGTCAAACGGACGGCTTCGTGGTAATTTATCGGGAACATACATATTATGGACGGGGGAAGAGGATAGGCGCATCCTAGCGACCAAGCATTTGGAATGCAAAAGAGACGACAAGAAGTCTTTCCAGGATAAGGAAAAATCGTCTCCAACGGGAGTAATTGTGGGTGGACATTTGTTTGAGCATTCTAGGACGGACTGATGGAAACATGTACTCGCTCTATTTGCCCACAGGGTCAATCCACTGTCGCTGCAACTGCAACTGCAATTCCCAATTGCTCGCCGCAACCCGGTCAAGTGCAACGCAAATCCATTTGGCAAGTCGTCGTTCAACTGGTCCATGTGCAGGATTGAAGATACTTTTCTCTGCGTGATTGGTGTCCCTCTTGGGTCCTCTGTCCCCGGGATCACATACTGAGGAGACATGGACGTGACTGGTCGAGTTGGAGATGTCGACGGTCTTTGTCACTGCTGTCCATGTCCCGATTGTCATGTCACTGTCCTGCCTGCGACGGTTGGCCGACGGTTGGTTTCTGACGAATTTGACAAACTTGTGTCTTGTCACCCCTTCCTGTTGCATGTGATTCTTCGCATCTTGTCACCCCTTCCTGTTTGTTGCATGTGGATGCTTCGGATGTTTGTGTGAAATGTGAAGAAGCGTGAGGAAGCGTGAAGGTCAAGAAGTACAAAAAGCCCCTATCTTCTATCTTGTACTCCCTTTGAGTTTCTGTGCCCGATCATCGAGAAAGCATTCCATTGATCCATTGATTCCATTGATTCCACCCCTTCTTTGGTCTCTTTACTTTGAGTGCGACCGCTAATCCTGGTATCCCTCGGTGAAGTGAGAAAGATCCCACCGGTCGGCCATTGCTATCCGTGAACTTCAAGCCTTATCGAGACGATTTTGGAAACCTGCTTTGCGAGACGATTTGGAGAACCTGCTTTAGGCATACGAGACCGTCTCCCCGTGCATTTGGGCCATCCTGTGGCTAGAGACTACACTGAGACCGAGACTGCAACACGACATACCGCATACCGCAGCACCAGATCTTGTGCTTGCGCCACGTCAACCTCAACCTCAACTGTTAACCTCAACCGGTGACCGTCAAACGACAAACTCAACCGTCAACCGTTAGCCGTCAAACCTCAACCGTCAACCGTTAGCCGTCAAACCTCAACCGTCAACCGTTAGCCGTCAAACCTCAACCGTCAACCTCAACCGCTGACCGACGACCTACCCCAAGGTCACTCAGTTTACGACTCAAACCATAAACCGTCAAACGACAAACGACCTAGCCCAAAGTCACTCAGTCTACGACTCAACCAACCACCAGGTTACCTAGGACTGCTATCATCATAGGACTGCAATCATCATCACTGTCCAACATTCAACATTCAACGATGCCTCAACCGTCGTCGTCATCAACCAAACCCATCCGACCCTCCAACTGGCTTCCAGAACACGACGCCTTCATCCGCCGCCACGCCCGACACGGCGAAGACGCCACCACCATCGTCATCCTCTTCGAGACTGAGTATTCCGCCGTCCGGGTGAGTCAGGCTTGGGTGAAGGAGAGGATGGGGATGTTGGGGTTCCATTAGGTGAGGTGTTGGGAGGTGTTAGGTCGTCATCTACTTCGAAACTGGGTATTGGGTATTCTTCCGTCCGGGAGTCAGGCTGGGGTGAAGGAAAGGAGAGGATGAGGGAGTTGGGGTTCCATTAGCTGAGGTGAGGTATTAGGTCGTCATCCTCTTCGAGACTGAGTATTGAGTATTCTTCCGTTCGGGAGTCAGGCTTGGGTTAAGGAGAGGATGGGGTGTTGGGGGTCCATTAGGTGAGGTGTTAGGAGGTGGTTAGGTTAGGTGGTGCTTGGACGTACGCTACGTGGTACGTGGTATGGTACGTGGTACGTGACTATTACCTATGGCTATGGTTATGGTTATGGGTATGGCTATGGCTGTGGCTGTGGATGACTATGGCTATGGCTATGGATGGCTATGGCTACGGCTATGTGGATGGGTATGGGTATGTGTGTGTCCGCCCCTTACTAAGATCAGCTTGAGCCGGACAGAAGCAGAAGGCTGGTGAAAGTCAAAGAGAGAGAGAGAGAGAGAGAGAGAGAGAGAGAGATTGTGTGTGTGTGTGTGTGTGTGTGTGTGTGTGTGTGTGTGTGTGTGTGTGTGTGCTCTGAAGTAGGATGTTGTTGTTTTCGTTTTCGTTTTCGCTTTCGTTTTATTCGAGACACGCTTTAGACTAGCGGACTAGTGTACCTAAGTAAGTGCAATCGAATAGATTGAAGAGAAGAGGTTGAAGACGGAAGACGAAAGACGAACAAAAAACCAACGGTAGAAATATATATTATATCGTATCGTCGTATAAGAAGAGCGATAGGCACGCAGACAGATAGAGACAAGACACGACAAGACAAGACGAGACAAGACACGACGAGATGAGATGGAGATGGATATGGAAAACAGTGGCATGATTCATCTCCTACCTAAGGATGATAGGCCCATGTCTATCTATACGGCATAGCATCTATATCCATCATTGATGTTCGATGTTCGATGTTCTATGAATCCTGCATCTACTTACCTTAGGTATGTAAGGTAGTCTTTCGTACGGAGTCCATGTATATCTAGTTGCTGGTGTAGGGGCAATACTCCTAGTAGACTCGTCTGTCATGTCATGTCTGGTCATGTCTCCTCCTCTCAAGGCACTTGGCCGTGGGAGGATTGATTCGATTGATTCGATTGATTCGATTGATTCGGCTGATTCTGCTAGTTGTCAAGGTTTGACTTCGATTTCGACTCTCTCTATATACTGTAGCTAGTCAGTAATGCTTACACCGAGACGCAGCAATCGCCCTGATAGAGCCGTCTAGCAAAGCTTGACCAGTCCAAGTCCTAGTCCTACCCTGCGGGCTCAGGCTGGGTTGTGTGCTTCGGCCATAGCATTGCATGTACGCATTCGTAATGGGACATGAGATGTCATAGAACATATCGAACATGTCTTACGTGAAACACATCTTACATGAGATGTCATGGAACACATAGAACATTATAAGATCTTGCTTGGATACCGCATGTATATTGGGAGAGTGTCAGGTGAAATATTCTGCAGGTCTGACATGTTGACTGACTGTTGACTGTCGTATACATAGGTACATACAAGGAAAAGGGAAAAGGGGTTGATCTTGCTGATTGGCTTCAATGTTCTTTCCGTAGTTCAAGGACAAGGCAACATTCGTTGGGTAGTCACCCCGACGAGACAGGCCTCCTTAGCCCCCCGGTCCCGCAAACCCATCAAGCCGTAAGGAATCGTACATGTACAGTTCCAAAATCCAATCCAGCATGTTCCATACCCCCACGCTGACAAGGTCGGGTCCAACTCCTCGCTGAAATAGAGCTTCAATGTTCAATGTGGTGTATCGTGTCAATCGTTTCCATACACGTCCCCCTCTTGGATCAGGTCCCTCGTCCACCTTGACTCTCAGGACGAAAATTTCGACGAGATCCAGACCTCCATCTTTCCCATCTCATTCCTCTCCTTTCTCGCTTGACTGCGCACGCTGCTCAGCAGCATCTCGAGATCATCCTGGTCGCCCATGGTGATCATGTCACCGTCATCTTGCATTCGGATCTTCATTTGTTCTTTGATCCCAAACTTTTCGCGGATCTTGCTCTCGAAATCGCCAAAATCTATCACCGCTCCAATCATAAGGTATCTCGTATCTTCATTGAAATGGCACTTGACTCGAATCTTGCGCATGTCGGGACGATTACTGCCGCGTGCAGAACCCGATGTGGGTCGGCGGACAGGCTCAAACCCGCTCATGCCTTCGCTCATTACTTCTTCGTCGATATATTCGTCTTCTTCATTGATGTACACTTGTTGTTCCGGCCGTCCTTGCCGTCTTCGCGGGCTGGCGTACATGCGGTAGACATCATCCACGGCATCGGTGGCCTCGTCGTATGGTGACTCGGTCGTCTCCCGGAACAGGGGTGCAGGAGCCCGTTGCGAGAGAGATCTATCCAGCATTTGACGCCGGGGAGCCGGCCCACGTGGTTCTGATGCGGTTCTTTGGGTTCCATAGCGTGATCTTTCCATCTGTGGCATGGGCCGCTCCACCATGACGGGTTCTTCAGACCAGGGGTTTTCACGTTGCCCGAGTGGTGCGATTCTGTTTCTAGTAGGTGGTGCGTTCCCGCCGACATCAAATGTCGCTGAGCGGCCCAGTATGCCAGGTCTTGGTTGATCAAATCCTGGCTTCGAATAAGACATGTTCCGTGGGTTGCGCATCGAAGCTGTCCGCAGTGGGAGGCTCGTGGATCCGCCGCTGCTCACTCTGGGCTTCTCGGTCTCTGGGGGCGGCGTGGGAGGGAAAGCATTCCGGTTCATAACCGGAGGGGCACTCTGGTCTCTGGGCTGCCTTGTCGATAGGTTGCGCTGCACAAGATTCGTTGCAGCATAACTGATATTCTCGGGTGGGCGATCGTCCTTGGCTGCCATCTCGGTGGCGATGGCTTGCCTCCGTTCAATGCCTTGGAAGCCAGTCCCAGTGTTTTGGCTATTCGAGGTAGCTATGAGTCGGGCCTTGCCCAGGTAGTCTTTCGCCTTGAGATTCTTGACTTTGGCTTCGTTTGGCCTATATACGCAGCCCACAGGTCTGGGAATGAGAAGTTAGTGACCGAGACCAACAGGTTTGTTGCTAGAGCGCAAACTCACATGCTAAAGACAACGTAACCCTATGGAAGTCAGCCAATATCTTTGTAACCTGTCATCGAAGTACTTACTGCTGCCTTTTCCTTGATGGCGTCGTCTATCACATCGTGATCAGGGGTCATCTTTTCCTTCTGCGCAAAACCGAAATCCTGCATGCCGGCGTCCTCCTGCTGGAGATACATATAGCAAAGCCCTCGGTTGAACAGCACTTCGCAGGAGTACAGCTTGAACTTCAATCCCAACTGTTCATAGTCGATATAGGTGTTCCCTCTCAAGTATAATAGAGTGTCATTGAAATTGGCCAATGCTTCTTCGAAATCGCCCAGGAGAAAATTGGACACTCCCTGTTGGAAATATGCCACGGCAAGATATTGGTCGAGCTTGATCGCCCGTTGGTAGCATTCCACCTGCTGCGGTCAGCCTGAGTTGTTTCCGTCTTCTTAACTTCTATAACCCACCGCTCGATCATGCTCGCCAATGGTTGCATGAATGACACCACAGTTGAAGAGGATCTTGGAGGTATCTGCAATCGCATCGAACGTGGTCAAGGCCTCCTCGAATTCCTGATTGTCGTAATGAGACAGGGCCTCAACCCAAGTCTCAATCTCCTAAAAAAGGTCAGATTGAGACGTTCTCGATGGCGTAGAATGCCTACCTGCTTGAGCGACATGGCGCCGCGCCGGAAAGAGTCAAGAGTGAGGGTTCGAGGTCAATGGCAGGGCAGGTAACTTATGCAGAGCGAGGTGTTTTGGCAGGAGCGAGAGGCTCGGCGACAAGGGAGGCGAGGCGAAGACGATATTGAAATGGAGGTGTGGTCACAGACTCGCTTGACTTAGCGGAATTCGATGGCTGCGATTTCTCGAAGGCTGCGAGGGCCGGCCCTGCCGCAGAGACCTTGAGATCCAGGGATTAAGCGCCCAGTAGAAGCGGGAGTGGTGGTAATGGTGGTGGTGTGCTCTAGGGCTTGTCTTCGGCGCCAATGCGTCCAACAGATGGCGCCAATAGCAGACGGCGTCCGGTTGACGAGAACAAATTACGTAGTGACAGTGACGACCCGCGATAGTGGAAAGGATTGTAAAATAGTGTCGGTGAACAGAAGAGAAGCAAAAGAGCGTGTGCAGAAGAGAGAGCGTGCAGACAAGGAAGTGTAAGGGAAGAACAGTTGCGAGTATGAGGACAGGAGACCAGGTTGAATAGATGGGATGGTTGATGGTTTGGCAGTGTGTGTCACAGAGGCAGTACGGAGTTCTATGGGATAGCACATCCTCCCTACAGATAACAGTATTCGATCACAGCGAAAATAAATCCTTGGCCACCAACCCAGTCCAGTCAATGCTCAGTGCTGGGATGTGGGCAGGGTGAAGCAGGGGGGCAAACAACGAGGTGTCAGGGCAGGGGCACCTAAAGAAGATGCCTCCTTAGCCTAGCAGACTGCCTAAGGAGCCTACCGGACAGAGGGAGCCTGGCACCAACCTGGGCTCTTCAGGCTAAAGGGGCCCTTAAGCTTCCCTGCGCGAGGCCTAAGCCCAACTGGAGGTTAGTCCTGCAGGTTCCGATTCTCTCCTTGCATATCCGCACTGCTGCCACCTGCCACCTGCAACTACCACCACCATCACCACCACCAGTAGTCGTGGTTCCCTTGACTGCATCTCTTCTCACACATCCACCTACGTAACTAACTCGTCGCTTCTGCGTGTGACAGAACCAGCAAAGGACGCGCTTCAGACGACTGGCGGTCCCTCCATTGGTGGTACCGTCCTCGTCGACCTCGCCAACGATGCTTGGTACGATGTTATCTCACATTCATTCTGCCTCGGCTGCGTTTCGTGTTCCAACCTCACTCGTCCAGGATGTGACCAAGAATCTCCCATCACACGATGCTATCGGAGCTCGTCAACAAGTGGCCTGAGTCTGTCACCTGAGTTTTCTCCTGCCTGCGGCCGCTCTCGCGGCGCCGTCCACATGTCTTTGCCGTTGCTGGCCCTCGATCGGCCCCTCGGCGTACATATTCGAGACTCCCCGACTCGGGCGGTGGAACCCCATGCGATGCCCACGACGTTTTGGACAAGTTTCGTTTCAGAAGCACATCTGGAGGCCAACCAGCGTGTGGCACTTGGTCACAAAGCCTATCGTGGCGTCGGTCCGTACAATCGGGTTCCTCGCTCCCAATGCCACATGCAGGGGGTTGCTGCAAAAGCTTCCCATCGTCTTACTTTGTACATCCTGTTCAGGCCAAATCAGAATCCTTCGGCATGCGACGTGCAGTGCAAACTCTGCGTTGACGTTTCCGAATAATGTCTATCATATCAAAGTTTGCAATGCTCCATACAACAACGGGTCATAGTCATAGCATTCCTTTTCCGACCTGCTCCTTGCGTTCTTCCCATACCGTCTTTCCCGAGCAACTACAAACTGTCTTGTCGTTGTCCCAAACACCGGCGGAGCGAGCAATGACTCCAACCAAGGTATCCGGATCGTCATTCTGAAACGCCCCCTCTGTTTGTTTCGACACCACCATGCTGCGACCGATAATCTCCCAGATTGACACTGGCCGGTCTAGGAAAACGTTGCCTCGGCCATCCTTCCCTACCACTATCGTCCCAAACACACCACGAGGCTGACCGAAGCCACTAAGGGCCTTGACGGCTTCCCAGATCCCGCCTGTTGAGGCTGCCCCACGTGAGATATCACCTGTGTCCCGCACAGTAGCATGATATGTCCCCGGGGACACACCACGCACGGTCAGGTCCACAAGTGTGTGGCTGTCAGAAACTTGGACCATTCGTGCCAGACCCCGGACAGGATCTGACACGCCGTTTGCGTGAGTCTCTAGAATGCAAACGCCGGCGGAATTCGAGCTCCCGCTCCCGCGTAAGATGGCATCTCGTCCGGTAGATTCGATGGCTGATACGATGGATGAGGGAGGTGCTGTTCCTTCAATATAAACAAGTTGGTCTTTAAGATTGGCTTCCACCTTGGTGATGCCTGCAAGAGTCGCACGTCAGTCTGCTCACAGAGGCGCCAGAGTAGATGATGCAGCCATACCATCCAGTTTATTTAGGGCTCCAGAGACATCCTTGACACAGGAGTCGCAATGGAGCGGAACGGCAAAAGTGGTCTGAGTCCCGGTCAGCGTTCAAGAGTCAATGGGAGGAGAGGAGGAGATGGATGACCAACCTGGAATGCTTGGATTCCTAAACTCCCCATATTGGGTTTTATATCGAGATTGGATCAGCTGCTGTGACAGGTCTAATGGCAATGTTGAATTGAAACCGTATTGCGCGCCTGGTAAAGTAGGAGGTGGAATCGTAGGTACAGATGAATAAAAGCAGAGGTTGCTTTGAAATACGCCATACGGAGTACTGGCCATGGAACATGACTGATGCCCCGAGAAACTCGGAAGATTTCTGGCCCGCACGGCTCTGCGCGTGGCCACGTGACCGGGTGATCTGAGGTCTGTCCGACCTGCGATCATGCCAGTGGTCGGCATACAGGTCCAGCACCTCGTTTCTCATTTGAGATTCTTCTGCCTGACGGTCCAGCCCAGACTCCAACCAGATCCGACATTTCCCCAGGGCCTCCAAACTTCGAACGCCCTCCTCTTGGGTAGCGTCAGGCGATGCAGGTAGCAGGCTACAATGGCCTCCAACTCCAAGTCTAAATGGGCTGTCGACGATGAAGAAGAAGCCGCAGCCGTCGCATTACGGAAGAAGGAGAGAGACGAGAGAAGACGATTGAAGGAAGAAAAGGCTCGACAAGCAGCGATTGCCACCGCGGCAACCCCTTCGAGTCCCAGCAACGAAAATGAACGAGCCGCCAAACGACAGAAAACCTCACCAGAGAAAGAGAATGGAGCATCAACATCCACAAGCGAGGAAGGGGCTCATCTACTACACTTCCCAAGCCGGCAGTTTGGCCCTTGCGGACACGTCGACCAGTTTGAGCTTCTCAACAACATCGAAGAAGGCTCTTACGGCTTGGTGTCGCGGGCGCGCACGAAAGGTTCCGGCGACATTGTGGCATTGAAGCGGTTAAAGATGGAACATACAAACGACGGATTCCCTGTGACGGGACTCCGAGAGATCCAGACTCTCATGGCATGTCGGCACGCAAATGTGGTCAAGTTGCTCGAGGTGGTGATGGGGACCAGTTTGAAAGAGTAAGTCTGCTCCTAGGAAGTCTCTTCTTTTCTACCCTGGAAAGCGCCGATACCAGACGTTGTTAACCATTTGGCTTGGACCGATTTCCAAACAGTGTCTATCTCGTCATGGAGTTCCTCGAACACGACCTCAAGACTCTCCTCGAAGACATGGCCGAGCCGTTTCTGCCGTCGGAAACCAAGACGCTCATGCTCCAGATCGTCTCGGCAACCGAATACCTGCACTCGACCTGGATCATGCATCGGGACTTGAAGACCTCGAACCTTCTACTCAACAACCGAGGGGAAATCAGGTTGGCGGATTTCGGCATGGCCAGATATACGGGCAACCCTCGGCCGAAGCTGACACAGCTTGTGGTCACTTTGTGGTATCGAGCTCCGGAGCTACTACTTGGTGCAGAAGAATACGGCTTCGAGATCGACGTGTGGAGTCTGGGCTGTATCTTTGCCGAGTTGTTGACCAAAGAACCTGTCTTCCAGGGCAAGAATGAAGTCGACCAGCTGTCCAAGATATTCGCTTTGCTGGGGACTCCGACAAACGAAACATGGCCTGGTTTCCGATCCCTACCAAACGCCAAAGCCCTCCATCCTGTTCTGTCCGGCTCAACATCTCCGCCGTCCCTGTCAGCCTCGAAGTTCCCCTACATAACCAACGCCGGCCTTCGGCTCCTGTCTTCTCTGCTGTCCATGAACCCGACCGCCCGACCCTCAGCCAGCGAGATCCTCTCGCATCCCTATTTCAAAGAAGACCCGCGGCCCAAAGCCAAAGAAATGTTCCCGACGTTCCCCAGCAAGGCGGGCCAAGAGAAGCGACGGCGCAGAGCGACTCCTCAGGCCCCGGAGCGTGGAGACGCCCCTAGACTGGACGAACAAGAATTTGCTGGCATTTTCGCCGGAAGAGCCGATGAGGAGCAGGGCGCCGGCTTTTCTCTTAGGTTAGGTTAAGCCCCGGGATCATTTGACTTGGCCTCTACCAGACTAGGTATACCGCTCTGGTCCGAAGAGCACTTGTTTTCTCTACACCGCCGAATCAGACCCGCCACCACAGGCTTCTTGTCCCATCGATGCTCGAGGTCGAGCTCGCCGGCTCTGAAGGCGGAGAAATACCTAATTGGCCCCCAGTCTCTGCGGCATGAACATAAAGGGGGCAGACTGGCCCGATTGAATCGCCTGGCCGGAAAAATCTAGAGAGGCGCCTTTTTCTTCTGCTTCTACTGTTCGTCAAGCCTTGAACTTGTTTGGGCAGAGAAGGAATGATGCCGGCTAGATCGCCTCACTGCAGGCAGGGACCCAGGAGCCTTGCATGTCTCACGATCGTACTGCACTACTACTGCTGCTGCTACTGCTACTACTATAGAGCACGCTGAAGGACAAGGAGCGGAATGAATGCCCGGGGCACACTGGCACTAGCAGCACACGTCAATCCGTGCGTTCTGCAGAACCGTGTGCGGGTGCGATTGCATCAACTTATTTTAGATACCTACAATACAGTGTCCTCGCCTTGAGCCTTCCAAGCTTTCATGTACCTACTAGGTGATCCAGAACTGGCTTTCAAAAACATTGCACTGGTGTAGAATTCCTCGTTGGTACTGAAGCGGGTATGACTACTACTGTAAACCGCTCTTGACTTTGGCAACACACTCTACGGCCATTCCATAGCGAACATACCTATATGTAGCTCTACGTATGGCTATCTATGACAGTGCTTCATCGTGGCCAGTAAGTGCAAGCTATCTAGTTGCGGACGGAAACCAGAACAACTACAACTATGCGTCAGTGTCAATGTTCTCAAACAAGAAGGCCGGCGAGCCCGGCACAGCCTGTTCCGCTCGCGAAGCCAGGCCAGCCTTTTCCTCGCCGACCGTGACAATCACGACATCGGTGCAGCCCGTGGTCTTCTTCAGACTCTTCTTCATCTCATTCAAGATCTTGACTTCGTCAAAGGGTAGTTTGCGGCCAAAGACGGCCTCAGGACTCTCCTTGTTGACGACCAGTCGTTTCTTGAGCGTCTGCACAAACGGCATGGCCTTCTTCATTTCAGGGCCCTTGCCTATCTTGGCCACTTGGCCGTTCAGCGCTTTGTCGTCGTTCAAGGTGGCTTTCTCAAACGACTCGCGCACAAGGTCGACGTATTTGTCCTGCCATTCGGGGAAGCTGGTGGCCACGAAGATGGTGATGCGTTTTGGTTTGCGCGGATCAAACGCCGCCGCTTTGCCCTTGGCCATTTTCTTGGCGGCTTGAGCTTCGGCTGAGGTGATGTTACTGGACGTGCCCTTGACATATTCTCGCACAGCTGTGAGAGAAGGATCGGAGGCGGGGACTTCTGGCCACCGCGCAAATTGGATGGATTGCGGTTTGTGAAGCACTTCAAGCCACATGTGTTCGGCCCAGTGGGGGGCGACGGTGGCAATGACCAGTGCCTGCAGCTCCACGTACCGCCGGATGAGTGGACGGGACAAGGGCGTGCCGCTTGAGAGGCAAGCTTCACGGTAGAAGTCGCGGGCGGATTGGAAGTCGTACAGGGCAGATTTCAGGGCGAGTTTGTAGTCCGTACTGCAACCCCAGAGAAGTTAGCATCAGTGTCAACATCCGGGTATGCTGGTACCAGAGGGCAAACAGGGAGGAAAGGATGTAAGCGTGGGGCAGGACAAACTCACTCAGAGTAATGCTGGTACGCCTCATGCACCAGCAAATTCATCTCGTCGGCAAACAATTCGTCCCAGACGACTTCGCCCTCAGTCTCGCGGAGACTCGTGTCTTTCAAGGTATCCTCAATCCATTCTTTCAAGGTATACATCCGCATGATTGCAGCATTGGCACTCTTCTCTTCAAAGTTGGCATCCTCCATGCCATCTCCAGCATCAGCAAGGGCTATCCGAGTAGCGTCGGCGCCGAACTTCTTTACCGCCTGACTTAAGGTCAAGAAGTTGCCTGTAGACTTGCTCATCTTATCGCCGTTGAGCAATAAGTGGCCGTTCGCTCGGACAGACTTGGGCCAGTATTCTCGTGGAAATAGAGCAGTGTGAACGTAAAGGAAGAAGGTGAGGTGATTGGGGATGAGATCCTTCCCCGAGGATCTCAGGTCGAGAGGATACCAATACTCGAAAGACCGTCTCAAGGTTTGCAGATCTTCAACGGGGATTTTAGAGGACTGCGAAACGCTCTCGACATTGTTCGTGCGGGTGAAGATGTAGTCCCATACATCATCGGTCATCTGTTCAGGCGTGATGTTCAACAACCCAGGCGTCTTGCCGAATTTGTCGCCATGCAAGAAATGAGCGATAGTGTAGTACGACATATAGATGGTACTGTCGCTCAAACTTTCCACCAAAAACTGAGGATCCCAAGGTAACTTCGAACCCAGACCATAGGTTCTGGCACACGCCCATTGATTGAGCCATTCCAAGTTCGCGACGAACTGGTTTTCGGTCTCCTGTGCGTATGTTTCAAGGCCGTTCTTATCCTTGACATAGTTCAGCACGGTCTGCTGCCATTCCTTGTCGTTGTGTCCGTAATTCAGGAACCATTGGGGAACATAAGCGACCACACATTCGTCCGCGCTTCGACTGATGACCTCGGCCGACGGGTCCGCAAAGGGGAAAGCATCGCCGGATTTGATCAGTGAGCTCCTCACCTTCTCCTTGGCCTCCGAGACCTTGTCGCCCTTAAAGTCGCCGACTAACATCGTGCCATTATAGAATCCTTCCTTGTAGGCAAGATCCTTGGCTTCCGCTAGCAAAGTGGTGTCTTTGGGCGACTGAATCTTCATCGACTCGACCAGGTATTTGGCAGCAAGATTGCCATACGCAGGCGTCTCGATGAGCGGGACGATCTCCAGTTCAGCCCATTCTTTCTGGATGCCATAGAACTCGGCCTTTTTGGCCAGGTCTCTCACAGTGGCATAATCGTCGGGACTGTCTGAAGGAACACAGGTGACAACACCGGTGCCTTTCGTCGCCGAGACTGTCTCCATAGGTAAGATCCGAACACCCTCACTGTGCACCGACAGCGGTGCATTTACCAGGGTACCCACGAATGCAGACCCTGGTAATTCCACGACAGGCTGCAACTCGCTCTGATCGCGGGGGAAGTGGTCTTGGTCGAAAAACTTGCCTTGGAAAGCCATGTTCCACGCGGCCCTCTTGGTGACGACGAAATATTCCTTGTCTGAAACCTTGAAGATACCGTACTGGATCTTGGGTCCGAGGAAACAACACGTTTGTCCGTACATGGTTTCCGGCCTTAATGTTGCTGGAACGAAGTAGACACTTGCGTCCTCTGGGATTCTCGACTTGACCTCCTTCGCGGCCTCTGGCGACCACTCCTTGACCTTCAACTTGATAGCGGTGTATTCGGTTGGCCCGACTCCTTCGCCCTTCGTTCGGTCGTGGTCCATGCATGGCTGGCCGTCTTTAGGGCTGTAAATAGTGTATCTCTTTCCGTACAAGATCTTGTTCGACTCATGCAGGCGATTCATCTGCCACCGCACAAATGCATCATAGAAAGGGTTGGCGTCGGTCGTGACGAACTTTCTCCTCCAGTCTATCCGAGCTCCAAAGTCGATCAGATCCTGTTCGCACAGAGGAGGAAAGTACTCGAGCCAATAGTTGGCGTCGGCAAACTTGTGGATTTCCTCTTTTGGGATTCCCATCGCCAGCATCGTCTGGAACTGGTAGTTGGTCTTGACTGTCTTTGCGGCCTGTTTGCCTTTCTTGCTTTTGAACTTTGTGATGTCGTCCTTTACATTGGCCCCCTGGGTTGGCGCAACGGGAACGCTATTCGACTCTAGAGCCTCTTCCTCAACCTCCTCATGGTAGTTCTCGAAATTCTTGCCGAATCTCTTCACGTCCTCCACAAGCTTGTCTGCGCACGCCTTGATTGGCATTCCAGTACAGTGGAAGCCGAGAGGGAACAAAGCACGCTTGCCGATGAGGCGATGAAAGCCCGTGGTGAATTCGACTTTGCTGATTGTAAAGCTATGTCCCGCATGTAACGAGCCGTTCATGTAAGGGTATGCGAAGGTGCCAAAGTATTTGGGGTGCTTGGCTCGAATGTCTGCGGCCGGGATAGAGTCGAACGGAATCTCGGCGGTGGTGGGAGCATCCACCTCGAATACTTTGTTCTTCTGCCATTCATTTTGGTATTTCTTTTCGATGGCAATCAGGACGTCGCGATTATGCGTCTAGGCCAGGAAGGTCAGTGGACATCAGACGAGGGCCAGGTGCGCAACTTACATTTTCAAGCTTGAGAGTGTTGGCCGAACTGACACTCGGGTCCACGGAGATTTGAGTCGCCATGATGGGGGATAAGATTGGTTCTCTGGCCCAGGCCCAACAACGGGGCACTCTCGTTGCGAATGAAGCGGGTGGTGACTCTTACGAGTGTTGGCAATTCAGGTCAGAAATATTTGTTCCTCCACAGCCACCGCGGTCGCAGGCAAAGTGGTGGCCAGCCCTGTCACGTGGAGATTGGAGATAGCGATAAATCAAAGCCTTGTCAGGCCTGTATTCTGGAGTACCGCCGCTTTTAGAGGCACCTACCTACCTTACGAGACTCTCCCCAACTGCACTTCGACCAGGCCGTATCTGCAACCGTACGGAGTACTCGCTTGCATACATGGTTCTCGCTTCCAGCACTACAACCACCTATCATATCATGCTGTCAGAAGTCTTGAGCCCGCAGCCCCAGCGGCCACTCAAAAGAAAGTTTCTGGACGATGATAACCACGACGGACCACGAACCAAAACGAAGCGCACTCCCCTCCATCTCGTTCCTGATCTCTTTCCAGCCTCCGACTGCGAATTACGTTGTCGCTCTGATAGCTTCTTGTTGCGAATAATGTCGCCCAACTCTGATTTCTCTCGACCCAAAAGAGACCGCCGTCCACGTCGTCGATACGAGGGTGAACTACCTCCCCGCTATAACAGCACACCTGTGGAGACGTACGGTTCCCCCGAACTCTCCACATCGCAGATTTCCCTATTCATCTTCTTATGGCATAAGCAGATCACACGCTTCATATCGAGAAGCCGCATCCACCCCTGCAACCACAGCATCTATCTCTTTTCCGGATGACTCGAGATCGTCTTTACGCGTCAAGTCTGCTACTTATCGTAATGATCTCTTTCGCAACTATGTAGAGGTCAATTCAAACGAGTTACCACCATCTTTGCAAGACTACGGCGGTCAAATGATCGCCAGAGCTCGAGACTCCCCAGGTCTGCAAGAATCTCAAGCACAAGATGTGGTAAGCGCCCTACGCTCGCTACAAAATGAGGACCAAGATACTATTAAATCCGGATACATGTCGGCGCAGCTTCTCCCTGGTGCTATTCCTTATCCAGGCAAGATCAAGATGGGCAGCAATATCCCTTTCGACTCAGCAGCACTTCCACACGTTTCCCTGGCCCCGCCACTTGCAATCCCCAAACCTGATCAGCATTATTGCTTGGATCCAAGAAACTTTACCGATGAAGAGGATAGCAAGCAATCAATCAGTGCCTTGCGACCGTTCGCGAAACCAAGTACTGCCGGATGCTGGCCGTACTTCACTGTCGAATGTAAATCCGAAGCTCGAGGTGGAACATTCTGGGTCGCTGAAAATCAGAATGCGGGAGGCGGTGCGTTGTGTGTCAACTCGATGCAAGAATTACTGTCCATTGCCCAGGCCAGTCCCACTGAAGTTGACTCAATCTCCTTTTCTTGCAATATAAGTGCTAGAAACGCTGAGATCTGGATCCATTATTGCCGAAACCAACGATTTTTCAGCGCCGAACTCGAGCACTTCCACATGGGACGGTCGAGAGATGTTATCTATTTCCGAAATAGTATCAAGAACATCGTCGAGTTCGGGTTCAAGGACCGTCTTCCACAGATTCAAGCTCTCCTGGCCAAGGTCTCTCTACCAGACCTTGAATTTGCGGACCAGAATCGACGGATAAGAAAGGCAATCGTACATGACTTCGTTCAGAGCAAAGCCCTCACACAAGAAAAACCTTGCTGATTGGACAAATGACGAGCAACCATCCTTTGAACGAATATCAAAATCCGACTTTAGTGTCTTTGTGATGGGAGCATTTCCCAGCCTCATCTATAATACTCCTTCACAGAGCCACTTCACAGAGCCACTTCACAGGTAGGTACTTGGCACCAAGCCATAACCGGAAGTTAGAGAGGTATAAATAACTCCTCTTCTCAGTTGTTTAGCAATGACCATTGCACTTGCACAATCAGTTCATCAGTTTCAGACTATCAGATATCTTTGCAGCCTGCTTGGTATTGCTGAGCATCCAGTGTTCAGCTATCAATATCATCCTCAACTATGGCTTGTCGCGCGCCCGCCGCGCCCGTGGGTGAATGTTCGTCAGTGTGTGAATGTTTGTCAGTTGGTGAATGTTCGTCAGAGGGTGAATGTTCGTCAGAGGGTGAATGTTCGTCAATGGGTGAATGTTCGTCAATGGGTGAATGTTCGTCAATGGGTGAATGTTCGTCAATGGGTGAATGTTCGTCAATGGGTGAATGTTCGTC
>NW_006912908.1:793476-1074534 GCF_000585565.1 Capronia epimyces CBS 606.96
TCGTCAATGGGTGAATGTTCGTCAATGGGTGAATGTTCGTCAATGGGTGAATGTTCGTCAATGGGTGAATGTTCGTCAATGGGTGAATGTTCGTCGAACGCACACAGCCTGGGCAGCGCGAGAGACACGTGAACGCACAAGGACTTGATTCACAGGATGTCAGACACGACCTCTTTCCAACTCCTTCCTCCTCCAGATCTCCCTCGTCTCCTCTCCATCTCTCAGACAATTCCACAAGTCAGACGATTAGTGACGCACCTACCTTGGAGATCGTACGTGTTGAATCCATTCCACGCCCACTTCCCAACCTCTGGTACCTCCTGACGAACCCCCTCAAACCATTCCAGTACAAAATGGAAGGACCCTTTGCAGGCCCCATCTACAGTCCGCTCTCCCGTTTCTGGAAGAAGTCACTCGTGGTGGATCAGGCCGGAAAGGTACATCTAGGAGGACGCAGTGACGAGCTCCAAGTTTCACACCTCAGATTTGACGACGGCGATATGGAACAGTTATGTTTGCTGGATAAAACCTACAAAGTTTCAAGAGCTGATCGACGTAGGCTTTAGGACAAATTGGCAACTTCGCACTATCCGCAGGCTCACTCTATGTGGTTACAAGCTCCGATGCAGCAGTGAAAATGTCAGGTTTCTGGCTGGACAAGGATAAGTTTGTGACATGCGCTCATCTTGTAGGCATGGTCACTGGCACTGATGTTCCGAGCACATGGGAGTTGCTGCGGAAATTGAACCTACGGCGAGCTTGGGTCTCTACTGCAATGAATTCGGTCGATCAGGACTACAACGGTGAGTAATGGAAGCATCCGTTCCTAATACAGAGTACTGACCAGTTTCAGGTCTCGAATCATGGCCTGTCTACCTTCTCGATGTGAACTCGTCCGCAAATATCGCAGTGTTCGCACTGAAGCCGCGCACGGTTCGGACCAAAGGTTTTCCTCCGCATTCTGTCGATTTGAGTCAGCTTGCTTCGATATACAACTATGATGGTCCCGAGCCTGCCTATGCTATGAGCCAGGAGGGCCTCGTCTTGCAAAAGTCGCTCTTCGCTGTGTATTATCCGTCCGCGGCGGCCACAGTGAAGGAAGCCGGTCTAGCTCCAGAGAGCCAAAAGAGAGCAGAGGCTGCCCATGTCGAGGATGCTTGGCGATGGATGGCTCAAGAAAGTAGTCAAGATGACAGCCGACCACCACCTCTGGTAAGACTTTTCAGATGTGAAACGACTGGAAATACAGACTCTGACCCAAGGTTTAGGACTATGCAGACACATTTAGGGCAAACGTTCGAAGTGTCGCTTTTGGAAAGATCAAGACTCTAGATCGCATCCCCTGTACACCGCACAATATTTCCGAACTCGCCCACGCCCGAGAGTGCAGCATTGTGGGGTCTCGGGGCTGCTCTGGGGGAATGGTATGCGAATATTCATTCGTCCATGGGGCTCCTAAGGCGTTCCAGGTCAAAGTGATCGGACTGTAAGTTACATCCCCGGCTTAAGGCCCCCTAGCCAAACCACGACGAAAATAAGCTGACTGGGCGAAAAGTTACTGGCGAAAGCCGCGGGCGAGGCGACAACAATATCCTGGTCTTCACCCCCAAAGGGTTGGAGGGACTCCGAAACACATATTAGGTGGAATATCCCAAATATGCACCAGCAGGGGCGGATTGCTCGCTTGTAGGTCTGCCACTGCTCCGGCAGGGTTGTTTGAGTGACTTCAGCGCAGTGCTGGCGGCACAGTGTATTGTGTGAGATTATGACCAAGGCTTTTGAGACGAGTTCAGGATGGAAGCGATAATATTAGCCCGTCGATTGATTCCATAGCCACTCGGATGAGAATGAGAAAATGTTCAGTGTACTCACGAAGAGGCGACATCTTTTCAAGCTGCTGTACCTTATGGATACTCCGTATGTCAAGTGTAGTGTGTATTCTAAGTACAACCCTAACCCTAGGACCAGGATTAGACCAATTGTTTGAAAGACGCCTCCTAGAAGCCATGTGCAATTTCCATACTCCGTACGTCAAGTGTAATGTGTATTCTACCTTAGGTACATGTATCTATACTCCGTACGTCAAGTGTGATGTGTTTTCTACCTTGTAAAATAAAGGTTGAAATGTTCCATGTTCTCTATCAACGGGTCGCAGGGGGAGCGCATGCTATATAGTATAGTATGCCTAACCCAGCCTTCTGGTTAAAGCACAAGGCTGGGAATGCCTACGGAGTATAGTTTGACATACCTTAGGTACATGTATCCATCAGGTACCTTACATGGCGAGAAGCCCTAGGCAACTCAACCCAACCCGTCGTATCTCTATTATACCTTACCTAGGTAGGCCGTCAACCCAGCCCGTCGTATCTCCATTACGCCTTAGATAGGCCATCAACCCTAGATGACGTTCTCTTCGCGAGTAGAAACGCCCCGTGACCGACTCGGATCGAGCGTGGCGGGGTGTGGGAACCAACCCTATCACTCTGTCATGAATAAGTACACACACACACACACACACACACACACACACACACACACACACATATATATATATACTATAACTAGATTGCCTGTCGTATTTTCGTAGCTATATAAGTATAGATGTAGGTATATGTATATGTATAGGTATAGGTATAGGTAGCATCGACTATGGTGGTAGGTACTCTGTAGAGATGGCATAAACAGGCCGAGCCGAGGGTGTAGATCTTTCGTTTATGTCGGTGACCGTAAAACTCAACCTCAAACTCATAGACAGATGTATCGACGCTCCAAACGCTGCTCTCACTCTCACCTCTCATCATGTCCAATAGGTAGTTGGCTGGCTGGCTGTACAATAGATAGCTGTCTAATTGACAAACATGCGGAATATGTTTGACCGTCTCGTCGTTCACCATCTAGATCTCAGGCGCTTCCCAGGATTCCCGGTCAAGTTTCATGATGGCGGATTGTTTATGCGGAAACGAAACCTCGCCTTGCTTGTAGAAGCCGCAGTCGGTCAAATAGCCGATGAACCTGAGCAAGACGGACAGACATTAGTGCGACCACTTCTCAACTTGGCCCGTCAGCGCGACCTTTACTTACTTGGTATTGTCCACCCTCGGCTCCAACATGACAGTTTCGGTTCGATAGTCGGCGAGAAAGCAGTAGTGCACCAGGGCCGACAGCCAGGCCTTGACTCGATGCGGACCTCGGAACTCAGGTTCGCCCACCAGGACGTGTAGCCCTCTCGTGTAGTTGCCGACATCTCCTCCAAGTAGCCGGCCTAGTTTGTCCTCTTTGACCCAATATATTTCGAAATAGCCGAACGGCTTCCCGTCCCAGCAGCCGTAGACCGGGAAGGAATTTCGACTGTTCAGCCCGTCCTCCAAAAATTTCAACTGTGTTGATGCCGGGCCTGCAACTCCCCAGGCAATGTTCACTCGAGGATCGTTCATCCACTTATGGAGCAGGTCCAAATCCGATGGTCGCTCTGCAAAACTGGCCAGCGTGGGCAACGTTGCTACCGAGACGCCTCCTGCATGACTTGGCATCATTGCCGGCATGGAGCCTCCCAGGGGGCTGAAATGGGGATGTGGGCACGGTTTGGGGGACAGCGTGGGTACTCGAAAGGAGAGCCACTGCCCAAGACTGGGGATGTAACGACTGTAGAACGTCTCACCCTGGCGGGGTGGCTTTGGTCGGATCGGATGCCGTATATGGTTGGTGAAGGTATACTGGGTCGGAGGAGGAGGATAGTACGTGGGTAAATGGCTCCCCGAGTTGAACGGCCCTCCCGGCGACGAAATCCCTGCCGAGAAACCATCCATCATGGCACTGGGGACAGATACCACATGGTCTGCAGGATGAGGGGGGCCCCGCTCGCCCTTGGGCCTCTCGGGCGAGGCAGGGCGAGAAGGACGGGGCGATGCCGACGGGAAGGGCGAATGTTGCTGAGGCGCCATTGTGTACAGGAACACTCGGGGATCAATCTGCCAGAAAGACCTCCTGCTGACAAACATTCCAGTCCAACCGGTAGGCATGCGAACGTTGGTATCTGTGCCCACGTACGAATCCTCACTGGTGATGAGACCCATGCGCTCGAGCTTCTGGATGGTGTTCTTGCCTTTGAAAATGCCTTCTCTTTTGATTCTGATCCGCCACTCCAGCTTGGGTCTGCCGGCCTCTGGCGTCAATGCACAGGCGTCGGTCAAGGTACGGGGGTTGGGAGGTTCCTTATGGAAGTACCAGCATAACGTCGCCCAGAGCATCATGGCAATATGCCTTGTGGGAGAGGCGGTGTTTTTGAAGTCCGCGCTCGCCGGCATGGAGATGGAAGAAATGAAGAGCGAATCGCGCTGGATGGTTGGTTTTGTGAATCGGTGTACCACGGTATGTTTTTGGCCGGCCTCCCCCTGATTCTGCGGTGGCTGAGTCAACGAGCCTCTGCTATTCCTGGCCTCCTGACCCTGCGGTTGTGGCACCAAAGAGATTCTGGTCACCCGGGCATCCTGATCCTGCGGTTGCTGCTGAACCAACGACACTTTGCTCTTCCGGCCCTCGGGCTCATCTTCCACTTCGTCCTCAGTCTGGATGATAACGGTCCATCCTGGCGGCATTGGAGAGTTGTGTAGGTCGAGATTGGTGGATTTGAAGGTGAAGCCGCCAAAGACGGGCGTGACAGTGTAGATCTGCCCATTGGGCAGGTAAGCCATTTGAACCATGACTGAATGTGGGATTCTCAGAGCATCGCAGTGGGAGGAGGAGTGGTGGTGGAGGTAGAGTCTCGGGGTGGAATTAGATCGGCTTCTCGTCCTGTGGTCGGCTCATGTCTTTATGACAGGACAAAAGAATGATCAGCCACAAGAGCAGGACGTTGGGAGGTTTGAGGAGGGCAAATTCGATGTCTGGCGACCTCGACGCGGGGGGCTTTGATTAACGGAGGATAAGAATGGTACCGTAATGTTAGTCAGTAATTCTCTACAGTATGTCCACGACAGTCAACAGTCCGCCTATGGCTCCTTCACCTGCGTTAGACAATGCTTCCGGGTGCAAATTGTGACATTGCACAAAGTATCTGGTGTTTGCTGGTGTGTACTCTGTATGTGTAGGACTAGATTTCAGCTCAGACCACTGTAGCTGACCGGGCCCAACACTATGACGCTGTCCCCCGCTCGACCTTTCGGCGAAGCTTAAGGAGCATAAGGGCTTAGGGGCACCTTAGCATGTAGTACAGATACAGATAAGGTAGAAAAGCATTGGTGCTAATTATAACGGAGTATGTACTATCCGTACAGTATTATTTATTACTATTAGCTGTGAGGCCCAAGCCCTTAGCCCGGCCCTATCATAACATGCCGAGGTGCTGGTCGTCAACGCAAATACAAAGCTGCGATTTGCCGCATAGAACGATTTACGGAGTACGGAGTACGGCGAACGCAGTCCCCCTCCCTCAGCGCCACGTTGCAACACCACCACCATCACCACCACCATCGCCTTCTTCACAGCGGTAATGCGCCTCTAGGGCCTGTCCCAACAGCAATCATTCGACATGAAGACCCGCCAGTCCCAACCGACCGTGGCATCGCAGCCTCGCCAGTAGTAATTAGGTACCTGTGTAATGTAAGAAGCACAGCAAAACTAAAAGTCCACTACGGTCGTCCCGACATTTGTCTCCCTGGCAATCCGGATCAAATCACCCGCGACGACCAGATCCATCAGCCCCATGCCAACACTCTTGTAGATGACATTGCCCCTGGACAGCCAGTCCACCAGCCCCTGTTCGCCGGGCCCTCCCAGCTCGAGTTCCTTCGTAGCGGCCTTTTTGATCATCATCAGCTCGCCAATCTCGACGAGGTGTTCTGGTTTCAGTTTTGCCTTGATGACTTCCCCGGCCTCCTTGAGACAAGACTCGAGGTTGTCGACGATGATGACTCCTCCTTGTTTGGCATGCTTGTGGTGATGACGGTGACCGTAGTGAGGCTCGACCGCCCTCTTGAACACATCCGGATGGATCTCGCACATGTGAGGCGCGTACGAGCCGATGCACGAGATATATCTCCCCTTCCTCTCGCCTTCACGGGAGGTCAAGAATTCGGCCGGAAACAGCGGCTCGACCGACGGTGTGCAACAGAAGATGACATCGGCTTTCCGCACTTCCTCCTTGAGCAGCCGTCCGTATTCGCCGAACTCGGGGCTCATGGCCGAGAACTTGATTTCCCGCCGCCATTCTTCATGAGACTCCTCGGATATCTGGAACGCTTTCATCAACTTGATGCACCTGGCAAAGGTGCGGTTGATGATGTTGACATGCCGAATCTGGTCGCCTTTGAGCAGTAATGCCAATCTGATATGCCAATATGCCTGCCTGCCGGCGCCGAAGATCGTGATGGTGTGCACGTGTTGTCGTCTCTTCAGCATGATGGTCGCCGCTAATGCCGTCCTGAACGCCGTAAGCTCTTCTGCGTTGATGATACCCACCGGGTTTCCCGTGGCGTCGAGTATTGTGACAGATCCCCTGGGTGTAGTGTTCTGCGAACTAGCCTGAGACACTGGGGGTTCAAACGAGGCGCCGTCAATGGATTCCCTGCTGCCCACCGACGTGGTAGACGCCGGAGTCAAGGTCATGTTGCCGAACTCGGAAATGGGAGATTTCAAGCCTGACGTTCCGGACGTGCTTGACGGTGTGGCCGCGTGGATGCTTGAGGCGGCTGATGACACGGACGACTGCTTACTATGTGCCGGCACATCGGGCTGCTCCACCGACACAATCTTCATGCCAACCGTGGTCCCGGTAGAAGCGGGCATGAACAGCGTGGTTACGCCGTTCTTCTTGATGGCCGTCCGCGTCGGCTGAAAGGACGAACAGCATGGCGAATTCGTGTCTCCGGTAGAGTATGAATGGAGGGCTTCAGCGAGGTTTTGTTGCAGTCCTTCCGCATCCTCTTTGGTGAGTGCGAGGAGTATTCGGCGCACCTCGGCGTCGGTCAGGACGGTGAGAGGCATGGCTCAAGGTCTGGAGGATGGAGGGCGAGGCTCGTCTAGGTGTAGAATAAATTGTGCGAGGGGTATCCTCACTCGATTCTTCTTCCCCGGATCCCGAGGACAATGGAGCACTGTTGTGTGGTGGTCAAGATGTGTCAAGTATCCTCACCCGTAGGACCGTCCTGCGGCTTGCCTGCACTTATGTTTCAGCTTCCATGGGCCACCCAGAGTTGGTGCACACGCAGTTCAGTGGTCCTCCAGCTCGACGGGAAGAATATACCTAGGTACGTAACTTGTCGCCCAGATTGTTGAGTGGCAATGCTCAGTCATCCACCGTGTTGATCCATATCTCCAATTGGTTCCTCACGCCACCCAAATGCTTGGAGTCTTGGACGGGACGCTGACTGCATCGGACATTACGCTGGCATCACTACTTGCCATGCAATCCGTCGCTCTGGCGCCCTCGGCCCGCACGTCTCGGCACGCGGCTTGAAGAAGATAAGAAAATGAGATGGTACGAGTCACTGATTTGGGGAGATCTGCCACAGCGAGATTCTGAAAGACATGTGTGCAAAAGGGTATCTAGCATGGCCACCTTCGGGCACTAATATACACGGCCCATCCCCATCCCCATCCAACCGAATTGCTCCAGCTGAGCCTGCATGTTCCAAAAGAGGGGATCAAGTGAGAAAGATGGAAAGAAATGGCGACCGTTGAAACATCACTTAAGTTCACCCCACATATCTTCATCGCTCATGACCATGTCGTCCTCGCTCAGCACCTTCAACCCATCCTTTTTCCGGTTCTTCTTCATCTCCTTCTTCGTGACCAGTGTTCGTGGCGTGATAGGTGTCATGGGGGTAAACGGCATGTAAGGGCTGTACGGGGTCTGGGGAACGCCCGTCTTTGGATGCACGCCTAACACACTCTCACGGCGATCCACAAATGTGGTTTTGGTCGCCGGTGCACTCTTCAGAGTCTCGTTGTAAAACTGCCGGAAGGGCAGACTATTGGAGCTGTGGGAAGCTGCTGCGCTGCGTACCGACGCTGCCGCTGGAGGATTCTTCCCTATGTCCTGCGTCGAATCCCAGGCTGGTTGTTGGCCAGGCGTAGGTGGAGGAGGCCCTGGATTGTAGATACGGGGCGATACGGTGCCTGCCACAGAGTATACTGAGGCGTCCGTGAGCGTGGCCGAGCCTAGTGGCTGCGAAATAGGTTGCCCACGGACCGAGATGGCAGATGGTCGCCTTTTGCCCTTATCAGCCGAGTCTGATCGGCCGGGAAGAATGGAGAGGCCAGAAATTCTAGTCTTCCGACTGCTGCTCCGAGAATCCGTGCTGGGCGACGCGAACTCCTCAGCTGGTGTGGGTGCCAAAGGGTGGAAGAGTGGACTTGCTAAGGGCTGAACAGCGTAGATTTGAGCCTGTGATGATGGTTTTTGCAAGTCCTGAAATTCCAGAGGATACTTGGGGGATCGTGGTGAGGCAAGACCATAATGAGCTGGATAGTAAGGAGACCTCGGTGTAGGAGGATAATTGGGCGACCGGGGCGTGGGAGGTGCATTGTCCTGAGAGCGGAACTGCGGTGACCTAGGGGAGAGCTGGCCACTGCTCCTGGCTTTCTCGGATTTCTCCTCATCATGTGCCATGACTGCAGCATACAGCTTGGCCATCTCATCCATGTTGCGAGCCTTGTCTGCCTCCAGGATTCTCTCATCGACAGTCGAGGCGCTCATGTTGGACGGGTTCCGGGTGTGGGATTTTCCCCCGGTGGCCCATGACCTAAGGCTGGCCATCTTGCCTGGACTCTTCAAGGGCGGTTCGGTGCTCATCTTGGCCTGGTTGCCAAGTGGAGCAGGTTTGATGATTTCCATACTCAAGCTTCGGTCCGATGTCTGCGTCTTGCGACGAAGTTTCTGGCCCACGAAAACAAGGAGGAGGAAAGTGAGTAGGAGCCAAGCGACGTAGGCCGCAACAATGCCGACCACCTCGTACTTGAGTTGAGATTTGTCTCTCAGAGCACCGGCGGAGAGGGGAGGGCCTTCGTCAGGGGGAGGAGCGGGGCCGGTTAGGATATCGATGTCCCAGATGCTGTGAGGTCGAGCTGCTACAGGCAAGCCGAGCAAGACAAAGGTGAATGTGAAGGAGACCAGAGTCGAACAGGAAGCGCAACACCTCATCTTTGTAGGCAGATCAACTCCTCAGTATAGGCCCAGCATGCGGTGCCTGAAACTGCTTACCCCCTGGGCGGAGAGGACATGAAGCAGCTTGTTGCACGCAAAGGGCGCTCCGGCGGTAGATGTAGCTGGCCATGATTGCTGAACGAGGACGGGCGAGAACGTGATGGCGGTGATTGGTACAGACACAGACGTGAAAGAGGAGGAGCCCGACTGCATGAAGCAGCCAGGTAGGTGCCAGGGAGACGAATCAAGAGGGAAAGCAGGGAAAGCAGATGTTGTCTGACCTTCGGGTCGCTGGCTGGTTGGGACGGCGTCTCTGTCGGTCCCTGGACTTGCAAGACTCCCGGGGCTGGAGCTAACCGCAGTCGGTCAAGGGCATGGGCGAGCTCCCCGCCGACTGCGCCGACTGCATCAACCGCAGCCTGCGCCCGCCATTCATGGCTCTGTCTTAAGCGCCCGGAATGTCAGCGTCACCCAGGGATCACCAGGATCACACTCTTCACCATCGACCCGCAACCACGCTAGTGGCCCAATACAATCCATCGACAAGTGTGCCGTCACGTCTCTGTCCTCCGCGGTCTCCCTATTAGCGTTTTTACCGAAGCGAGTTCTGGACGGGCCGTCTCTGCCTTGACTCGACCCGAGCAATGGTTATCACCACCAGAAGAGACCATACGCCTCAAGGGCAGCAGTGATGGCTTGTTGATTCACCGAGATGGCTAGCTCTTACTGCCTCGATAGACGCCCTCCTTAGCCCAGCACCCTTCCCCTATGTACCTATCTGTACAAGCACCATTCTGCGACTGTGACAGAAAAGAATGAGCCATAGCGAGCGTGTGATGCATCGTCCTGTTCGCAGCAGTCTGGGGGCATACTTCTAAGCGATGGAGTTCTGGGTAACTTCTGTTGCGCTCTTCCTTCTTCATCACAGCACTCTGTACTCCGTATCCGTACATGATCATCCATCCTCAAGCTGCCACTTCTGACGAATCTCTTTGATCCACTCAGACACAGGTACCGGCTTTCCCGCTTGACGTACTTGGTGAGGACCCCTTTCTTCGGCTTCATGTTCGTCCCATAAAGGAACGTGAAGAAAGTCATGAGTGGGGCTACATGCCTTGATTTCGAGCGCGTCTTTGCGGAGCAGCTCGTAACAAGGTGCGGCAAACATAACGTCTAGACAGTCCATGCAGACGTATATGCCATCGGCATACGTCCATCCATGCTCACAGCCTCCACCGTCGCAATAGTAATCAAGTGGGCCTTCAAGCTTTCGGAACGTCTTCGCTCGAGCAGGAGGAGCAGTTTGGTCTGGCTTCTGCGGTCCGTCTGAAGCCAAGGTATCGGCTGTGTCGTTGTCGAAGGTGATGCTAGCATCTTCCTTCCCGACGCCCGGTATCTTGGTTGTTGTAGCATCATTGACCTCTTCGAATCCATCCACATCATCCTGCTGACTGAAGTCGTTCGGTCCGATCAGTGACCACGCCGCAAGCGCTGCGTCCTTGTCGCCGTAATACATGAGAGCGCTGGCCAGTCGCAGATATCCCTGCCAGTCATTGTTTGGATCCTCATCGGATAGCAGGTCTATTCCCACTTTGATGTGGCCTCGAAGACAATCTCTCGCCTCCGTCTTCATCCCAGCTTTACTGTAGTAGCGACCGACAAGAAGCCTGGTATCGAGGGTGCTCTCGAACGCGTCAGTCTCCGAAGTCATTTCTCCAGACAGTTGTAAGAGTTTCTTGATCGTCTCGGCGGTCGACTGCGAGTCCTGGGATCCTTGGCGCAGTTGCTCAAAGTACACAGTGGAGAGTGACTTCGCGGCTGCGAAACGGGAAGGAGTGAAGCCGATATCATCCGCATCAGCCAAAGAAGCTTCCCATAGATCCATGGCTTCTTCTCGATCTTCGTGGCTTTGCGGGTAGTTGTACAGAAGGTCTGCCAGCTTGCAGGTCAACATGACTCGATATTGCGCCTTTGCATGTGTGTTCCTGGGTAAATATCCCGGATCCAGGGCTTCTTCGATCGCACTTCGATATGCCGTTTGCACGAAACGAAGACTGCCAGTCTTCATCCCAGCGAGCACAATCCCATTATGTAGATCCAGGTCATCTATGTTGTGCAATATCACGCTCAAGCGGCTGATGCTGTGTGTAGGGTCCTGTTCTTTCTGAAGCTGTTGCAATGTTTCGATGATGTTGGCGAATTTTTGTTGTCGCCTCAGCGCGATCATCCTCTCCAGTACCGCTGTGTAATCATCAGGATTGGTTACCAAATGTTGATTGTACATCGCCATTGCCTTGTCATACTCGCCAGTTTGGACGTAGGCCCATGCAAGACAGAGGCGAATTCTTGTAATGTGCTCCGCAGGTGAGGGTTCTTTGGCCTCACCTGCCTCGACCCTCCGAAGGATGTCCTCATATACCTCTGCTGCTTTCGGCCACTCTTCAAAGTCGAAATACGTGGAGGCCAGTCCATAGTCGGAAAACCAGTGATCTTCTCGCAGCTTACCTGCAGCCTCATAAGCTTGGATGGCTTCCTGGTAGTGGTCGAATTGTCGATACGCCCGGGCAACCGACCGAGTCCATTCAAAGCCAGGCTTGTCAATGCGCAGGCGCTCTGATGCCCATTTGGATATTTCGTTTATCTGTTTGACTGTTATGGGCTTGGTGGCCATGTTCACCTGCAGTGTAGATTTTGATGGGGACCTGCGTCGACGAAGCTGTGCGATGTCAGCCTTCCTGCAACCCCAGTCAAACCTCGCAACATGAGCACCATGGTCCCTCACGGGCTGACAGCATGGCCTTCCACATTGCAGCTGGCAGCCGCCTGACCAGAACATGCCACTTGCAAATGGATGAACATACCTTGCGGAGAAATGCATGCAGCATGCGGACGAGATTTACCGGGTTGCCTCTGAACACTGATGGGCTGCAGAAGAGACAATCCGCGAGATAGGTGGAGACGTGTTCCAAAAGGTCGGCATCTGGGAAGGAGTTCGATGCCAGAGTCTTGACCCAGTCTCGCCCTGCTTGAGAGCACTTTCCAATCGTCGCAGGGTCTCTCAGCCAACCCAAGACTACATCAACGTTACCATCCTCATAGAACCATTCGGCGGCAGAAGAGTATATTTGGTGGCTGTTCCACCATTTCGCGATGATATTCTGATCGCTGAACATGTCGACAAGGTACTGCCCTACTTGTGCTTTGTCGCTGGGGCTCGTCGTAGTCAGATCAATTTCTTGTAAATGAGCCACAAAGAATCGACGTGCGTAATGGTGCAAGGGCCGCACTGCGACTTCCTCATAGCGAGGGATAGTATGAAGGCAATCAAGAAATACCTGTAGGTGAGAATTGTCTAGGTCGACATGAACGAGTGCAGTATTCGAAGACAATTTCCGCTGGAAGAATTCCTCAAAGCCGAATTTTGCATACAAATCCTCGTCGCAAAGGCGCTCCAAGAAGCGCCGCATGATTTTGATCTCGGATGGATGGATTTTGCCTCTCTGGGTGCCCTCCTCCTCTTGCTTAGTCTGAACCAGACTGCGGAAGTATTCTTTAATGGAGTTGGACACCAATGTTACCGAAGCCTTGTTCGGCTCAAGGTCGTCGGGCTTTTCGACGAAGAAGAAAGCTGAATATTGATCGCGCAGCTGGTCGTACAGCGGTCTCAAAGAGGCCTCTTTGTTCTTCAGAAATAGGACAGCTTCGAGCTCTTCCACCGTCAGGGTCCTTTTGGCGGACATGACCCAGGTAAGAAGAACATTGAGATCATGGATATCTCGTGCCTGAAAGGTTTGATTGCAGCGCCTAACTTCGCGAGCTATCGTATCTGATCTTTGAGACTTGTTGGCAAGGACGTCACGGATCTCGGCCGGCCAGCGTTTTGAGCCTATCTCCTTCAAAAGCAGCTCGACATTGATGAAATCGCCCTGGGCCCCTTCAGAGAGACTCAAGAAGACCTCTTTTCGAAGATTCTGGACCTGCTCCGATTTCCCTTGCAAGACGTCTATTCGATACAGTCTGTCGGCAATGAAGCATACTAGGTCCGGTCCATTACTGACGGCAATATCGATGTTCACTGCCCTGAGTTGGACGGGGTTTGTAAGGGGTTTCAGAAGTGGTGGTCGCCCCGAGAGCAGTATTCTGAGATGGCTTTGTTGATCTGGGGTGTGTTGTGCCTGCATCACCTTCAAGAGATCGAGAAGAGTCTTCACACTCTGTTCTCCCATCTGGTCAATGCCATCCAGTATGACATAGAAGGTCTCGTGACTACGCAAGCATGGTCCGAACAGCCGTGAGAAGAGTTCTTCTGGGCTGTCAGGCTCAATCCAATTCTCACAAAGGGCAGCGAGATCTTTGCGATAAACCGGTTCCTGGGCTAATTGTAGCGCTAAAGTCTTGAGTGCCCTCACGATGGGTTGCACACCCTGATCCCTGATGGGGGTTCTTCCTGAACTTTGCTGCTCCACATAGTAATACGCTGTCGTCGGTCGTGACGGGTCTGATGTAGAGCGGGTGTAGCGTTTTTCCAGACCATGAACAATGGTCGTCACGAGAAAGGATTTGCCGTATCCTTCATTTGCCGAAAGGAGAAACACCTTGTCCCAGGGGGAAGATCGATCACTCCATTCGATGAACTGTCTGTTCTCATAGATCCAGCGTCCACTGCCTGGAACAGTTTCAGATAAAAGGCGGCGATGTAATTTGACTTGTTCATCAACCTCCTCCTGTACACCAAGTTTGGCCTTGATTTTCTCGACTTGCTTTCGTTCTAGGCTGTCAGACTCCTTCTTTCGTGCGTCGTCCATCATCTTGTCCACGGATGCTTTTACTCCAGATATAGCAACCTGGGCGTCACCAAACCCTTCTTTGACAATTTGATAAGTCAGCGTGGCTTTCATCTGAGCCTCTCGTTCAACGAGAGTCCTCAGACTAGCTATTGCACCACCAACACCGTCATCTTCGTTGAAGGCAAAAACTTTGAGGAATTTCCCCAACTTGTTTCCATGGATGACGTGCACTGAAAGCTCGCAGATAGACACAAACGACAGGAGGATTTCATGGATGATTTTTCGAAGAGGCCTGTCCACTTGTTTCATCTTTATGTAGACGGCAAATCTTTCTAGAATGTCAGAGACATCCTTGAAGAGCTGCGTTAGGCTGGCAAAAATGTTCCTGTAATTCTGGCCAGCAGCAATGAGGTACGATACAGCGTTGAAGCAGAGCGTACTAGGGCCATACACCTGTATCGATCGAATGTCAGGATTTTAACGACGAAAGAATGTTCTTCAGGCAGCCCCAGGCTCTCCTTACCATGCTGGCGGCCGACGATGCAATCTCGCCCAAGTTCTGGATAAGAACAAGGGTCCTCCCAAGTACATCTTTGAGTACTTTGTATTGTGCCTTTTTCTCTTCATCCGCATGGCGCTTCAACTTAAGTTGCGCAACCACATCATCGGGAGTTAGAGCTCGGCCCTGAAGGAGATTGATGTCGACATGTGCCGTAGTTGCAAACGATCGGCAGGCCTGCTCCCACGCTTCTTGAAGGTCGTATTCGTTATCTTCTGTTGACATTGTATACACGTACGCAGGTACCGGCGGGCCCCTAACAAGCAAGTAGGACAGAGTTAAAGTCCTTACTTGAGGATTGATACGGAGTGGTGTAGTTGAAGATTCGAGCTCCGGTTAGGCTGAAATATCAGAATAGATGACAAAGTTTAGGTGGTAGGCTGCCTGAGGGGGTAGTCTGCATGACAAGTGTTGTCCACTTGGAGAGCTCCAGGCTTAGCGAGCCATTGACAATTGACGAGGCTCCGGGGCTGTAGAGACATGCAACTATTAGTTGGCATTCAAAGACTGACCACCGCAGACCCCTGTTCATTTGATGTTTAAGCTGCCAGGTCAGCAATCTTTCAGCTCTGGTGGCTCCATATGATCATCAGCCAGTAGCCAAATGACGAAGGATTGGCCGCACGACTTTGGTTGCATATTCATGCACAGCTTGGACATCCAAGGGTGGTCGAAACTAAAGTCCTATCCCACGGATGTTGCTGGTCAGGCGCTGGCTCTCGATACGACAGGTCGCCACATCTCGTCCCTTCCAGGCAATCGAACAATAGTGTCCTCCTGAGCCGTACCTGCATCGATGCCTAAAGCCCGGTTTAGACTTTTATGGAAGCTTATTGACTTTTCCCCTGATACCTGAGAGGCGGCAATAAGGCTCACTGCGTGTTCGTCTCAGAAGGCTCAAGCACCCGTAAAGCGGCTCAAACAGAGTCCCCTATAGAGTAGCAAAGTTCATTTCAGGTGTGGTTGCGACCCAAAGTGTCTCTTTTCGCATGTACTTTTATCTCCAGCTGCTGCCTGTACCAGTCGCCCAGCCCAAACCGGCAAAGCCAGTGCCTCTGCCGATAGAGCTCCCGGAGTCGCGAGCATTCACAGCCCTTCGTTTGACTTTGGCGCCTTCGGTGGTTTTCACACCGTCAACAATTTTTTCCAGGTTTGTTTCGACCACGACGCCGCCCACGACCATCTCGCTCAGGACGGCATGGAGAGTCTCAAACCCAAAGATCAAATCCAGTTCACAGACATTTTCGAAAAGTCGGTCGAGGGCTTCGACGAAGACTTGGATGAAATCGAGCAGCGCCAACGGTGACTCTGTGGAGGTCGAGATCAAAATGAAGTACAAGGTTGCGTAATGCCGGTAAGTGATTTGAGTCGGGGCATCTGGAGAAGCGCTGCTGCCTGCAGGAGCGAGCAACGGAGGAAGAGGGAGGAAATTGCAGGCAGAGGCCGGACGAGCAGACACGAGAGTGAATATCTGTGAGAGCAATGACTGCTGTGTCGCTGTATCCTGCGGCGAAGAGTCAGACTGGAGCAGCAATGGAAGAAGCATACTGTACCAGTTGAGAATAGAACTTGGTTAATCTGGGCTGGCCATTGTTATTGAAAACAAGGACAGCGTTGAGCATCGCGACGGGCCGGGTGAGGGAGGCCGCAAAGAGGTCAAAGTATAGGTACTGTACAATCGACGATGGAGGGACTGAAAGAGGAGGTTGCGTGCCTCTGTTTGTAGGGGTCCTTAGAGTGACGACACAGGTACATGCTCTGCCACCTGCCCTCACAGCTGTGCTGCAAGTGCCTGGCCTTAATTAAAGCTAAGATGATAGGCGGGCCTGAGCCCCGATTGGCGACTTCAAGATGAGCCTTGAGCCTCGTTGTGGGGGCAAACAAAATCTATTCTGGCTGCGTTCTAGGCTATGTACACTGTTGCTGGACTACCCCGTACACTCCTACAAAACCGTCGATTCAGTTCAGTCTATATTTCCTACCTGCACCTAGCCTGCGCCCCTCACCTCAAGAATTAGATGCAAGGCTCTACGTGCTCCTCATGCCTACTCCTCTCTCGGTCCCGATTCCATCGGCTCCTGATCGAGCTGCAGAATGGCCGGCGCAGAGTTCACAGCAGACGTTCACGTCAGAAAGCCCAACCGCACCCAAACGCTGCCGAATCCTGGTACTGGCAAACCACCCCTCCCACTCGGACGAACCTAGCTGCGGCCGACCATTTCTTCAAACACAACAGTCCCACAAGGATCTGGACCGGCGAAGGCTGGCGGGACCGACAGAATGATTCCCAGGAACTGCCCGAAATCATATTCCTCGGGCGCTCGAACGTCGGCAAGTCCTCTATCATCAATGCCCTCACCTCATGCGATATCAATCGTGTCAGCTCGGTGCCGGGAGCGACCAAGGCAATGGCTGCGTGGACATTGGCAGCGAAAACTCCCGAGGGCGGAGCCATAAAAGGGTGGGATGGAGACGTCAATCCCAAACTCACACTGGTCGATATGCCAGGATACGGACATGGAAGTCAGACGGAATGGGGCAATTCGATTGTCGAATATCTATCCAAGCGAAGGAATATTAGGAGGGCATTCGTGCTCATCGATGTGCTTCATGGAATTTGGGAGCGAGATCTTGACATCCTGAAAATCCTAGGCTCCTCTGCGATCCCCTATCAGATTGTCGCCACGAAATGCGACAGGTTCGCACACTTAGAAGACATAGAGGGAGAGACCCGCTCGGCCTTCACGAAGATCCGGTCCGAAGCATACTTGGATGTGGATGACAGCCTTGGGCTGGGCGAGATTATCGCCACGGGATTTCTTGATGGCATTACAACCAAGAATTCGACGAGGATTTGGAGGGGAGCCGCCTTTGGAATTCCGAATCTACAGTGGGCGGTGCTGCGCGCCGCCGGTCTTGAAACGTATGCCATGCAAAAGGCAGAATCCCACGGTGTGTTGAAGAAATTTCCGGCGGAAGACCGAGTCCTCTCATCTCAGGAAGACTCCATTTCCGAGGATGGTGGGCAGGAAAGCTCTCAGAACGAGAGTTCAAAAATGTTTAGTATACCATCGACATCATCGGGCCCTGAAACCAGCGTGAGCGTCGAAGACTTCTTGCGCGATATTCTGAACTCTCCTCTGCGGCAAGCTTCCACCCGGCAACCACCTAAGCCGGCATCAAAGCGAGCCAAAATCTTCTTTTCCCTCACAGAAGATCAATACATGCCTTCACACAGCTGGAAACCTTCCAGCCGCAGTTCCCTTCTGGACGACTGGCTAGAAGATGCCGAAAGCCCTTCAGACATGGGATCATCCTACACCGGTAACAAGCGTCAAGACTACAGTGCAGGCAAGTTCAATGAGACATCGGCGACCAAGTCAGATGCGGCCCGTCGTCGCTCCTCTACCGGCAGCTCGGCACCGATGTGGTCTCATGAGCGTTCAGACTCCAGGACCTCACCCGATCCCCGTGGCACAGCGTCGAGCCGTGATCAACCAGCCCCAAGCCGCAAAGGAGTTGCGCACACAGTGGATGCTTTGGGAGCAATGTCGCGTCCGAGCTCTAACACAGACGCAAACGCAAACGCACACCACTCTCAACCTCCTATCAGCGGCGGTAAAGGAGTCTTGCGCGGCATGGACGCCCTGGAGGCAATGTCCGGCTTCGACTCTCGACGGTCTTCAAATCCGAAGTCTCGCCCTCTGCAGGCCAGCAAAGGCCATGGCAACGGCAAAGGCAATGGCAAAGGCCAATGGTCGACTCGAGGCACCAACCCATCGAGTCCGTCGGCCTATCGAGACCGACACCCGGACTCCACGCGCAAGGAGCAGTCTCGACCTGCTGCGCCCGGCAAAGGAAAAGGCGTGACTCGTGGCATGGATGCTTTGGAGGCCATGCTTGGAGGCGACTCGGCGCACGGGAGAAAGACGGGGAGCCAGCGTCGAAAGTGAACGCCAAATTTCCTCACCTCAATCTTAAACTCGAATTCGATTCTTTGTCTTTTTCTCTTCTCTCTTCGCCTTTCACTTTCAAAAGTACACACACCAACGCCTAATGACTCATCACATATACATATAATGTACCAATGCGGAAAACTGTACGGATTACCGTGTTGTGCATACCAGCTACAAGCGGACACAACCAAGAATGAACAAAGTATGTTTTGGATTTTGGATTTTGTAGTCTGTGATCTGTATTCTACATAATATCGTGATATGTCGCCATCAATCCCACCGACCCAAGGAAAGCGGGAAATCTCCCGTCCTTCTTTAGGCACAGGGACAACATTACATCCATACTTGCCGCAACCTTCGCTCGAGTACAGAGGAGAATGATCTTCGAACAAAAGACCCCCGAGTGCACGGAACAGAGAGCCATCTCCGACAAACCCGAAAGGCAGAGATGAACAAACCAAAGAACAGCGCCCTCAAACAGTGCCAAATGCCAAAAATGCCGGAAAGCCCGAGTCCCGCTGCGGCGTGCTCTTTGCAATGATTCTCTGCAACCAATGCACGCTGCATCTTTTCCAATGAGAAACCAAACGCTGCAAGTATTTTCCCAACCCTTCAAGCGGAAACGACGAGGCTGGCGAACAGTTATATCACGGCCACCATTCCATCCTTTTGTAGCTCGCGATCACTTCTTGGACACGCTCTACCGTGAGACCCTCTTCACGCTCGTAGCGGAATCCCACTGTTCTCTCAAAGAGGCTTCCGTCCAAGCTTAAATCCGTGTCCTTGAGCAACTCTTTCTCCAGAAACGGACTGAGTGGACCCGGTTTAGTGATGCCCTTTTGTTCAAGCATGTCGGCCCACGGTTGAAGGATATCTTCATTGAGGTCGTCAACGACATGCTCAAGATTCATTCTTGCAAACTGCGAGATCAAGGAGCCTTGAAACCCCGTCTTGATACCAAAGACTTTGGACACAGTGTCTGCTAAGATACCCTGACTTGTCTGTCCGTGGTCGACAATATTGAAGATGGGAACATTTCCACTTGGGGCGTCTTCTCCTTTGGAACCCAGGGTTGGCCTCCGGCTCGTGGTGGGAGAGGAAGAGGGTATGGTCGAGTTGGTGGATCTCCATTGCGCCGCTGCCCATAGCGCTCGTGCCAGATCCTCCACGTGGACCGTATTGATCCGTAAGTCCTCCGTCCACAACCACTTCAGTTCCTTCTGCTGCTCTTGGTAGACCCGTGCCAGACACAGCGCTTTGCCAATGAATTTCGAGTCATACTCTCCATAGACGTACGCTAGACGCAGTATGACGAGATTTAATCCTGGTATCCGAGACAGGTCTTGCTCGGCCTCCAGCTTGACTTTGGCGAGTTTCATCCAGGGCTTCAATTTGTCTTGTTCGGTGCGGGGTGTGCGATTGGGAGCATAGACCATGCCCGTGCTGGCCTCGACAAAGGCTTTCACTCCACGTTTTGCCGCTTCTTTCCCCAGAGTGACACTGACTTGCCAAGACCGCAGCCTGTATATCTCGGGCGCCTGTGACCAAGCAGTTTCCCCGGCAAGATTGAAGACGTAGTCCCAGGTTGCGTCGGGCCCGTCAGGGTGGTCGAAGATACGGGATACGGAGGACTCTCGCGATGCATCGGCTTGCATGAATATCTCGGGAGAACATGCTTCAGTGAATTCCGGGGCAAGGTGTGCGAGTTGAGGCAGGACTTTATCGACTATGCGAACGGATGATGCAAGATTCTGCGAATGTATGTACTTTGCGAGGAAACGGCCAGTGTATCCTGGGACGACGGTCAGTGAATCCGGCGGGTATACATCTGGACTTCAAGTTTGACACACCAAGACCTCCGACTATCAGGACCGAAGGTTTGTGAGTGCCATTGGCAACGCCCGCTTGATCGCTAACAGCCATGAGGGGTTCGTCTAGCCGAGGTGATGCGACAGATAGAGTAGGGAGCAGGGGAAAGATGCAGTGGCAGGAAGAGAGCGCATCTACAAGAACAGCGAGCCCTTGGTGCCAGATGGCCTGGCTTCTGCGAAAGCACAAGGAGCGAGGGGACACCTCGAGTTCTTGTTGGGGTGGTGACAGAGGAGGGGAAGAAGGAATGGTGTGAGTGCTGCAGGTGGGCGGAGGGGAGGGAGATAGGAGAGCACCCCTGTTGAGATCTCGCGGATTGGCCGGCGGGACAGGGACTCGTGCAGGACACCAGTGCGATAGGACCTATGTAGTATGTACGGAGTACCTTTAGGTATGCACGAGTCCTCCGTTAGGTATTCACAAGGTGAAACCAGGATACAGCTCACTGAGCCTGAGGCTTATTAGGCCTGCCGGGCCAGTGGCTCCTGCGCCGTATCCGTACTTCCTACTTGAGAGCATGAGATTACAGGTTGAACTTGAAGCTGGCAAGTGGCACGGCCCGCATGGCAGGAGCCAGCAGCCAGCAGCCAGCAGCCACTGTGATGGCGTAATCAGTACTCCGTACGGAGGTCGGAGCATGCCAGCCAGAGCTAGAGCTCGGACGCTGCTCAGTTCCTTACTCCTTTATTAGAGGAGTGAGCACTGAGCGCAGTGAATTGAAATGCCTAATCTTAGCCAGAGAACCAAGTATAACCACATCCATCCTCCGGCCAGAAGAGAACAAGGCCTGTCAAATCTCAAACTCAGGTAGCCGAGGTCCAGGTCAACACCGGGGCCACTGAGGTGACTGGTGATTGCAGTAGCACTGCCTGCGGGTGGGTTCGTGGCCCTTGTCGTCCTGCTCTCTCCTGTGCCCTCAGGGATTCGTTGTGGTCTACGCCGTACACATATATGCAGGTCCCCGTCCAGGGGAGTGCATGAGCACGCATTAGTGCTGGGGATGGCCACAAACAGGTGTTGAGGCGCATACAAGCCTGTCGTCGAAGATGCCTAGCTACCAACCTTAGGTACTACAGGGTTCAGTGCCTGCTTACAAAGGGGAGCACCTATCTACGGATCCAATATATCTCATGAGGATGGAGTTCTGCACCCTAACCATACAAGACACCTGCAGAACAAGGCAGAAAAGGGAATACTGTAATGTAGTATTAGTATTTATACAATTGAAGATACCTGTCTACCCCATACAACGCATGCTTGGCCGTGACTAGGGATCAGCATCCCCTCCGCCGCCATCTGAATCCCTGCCACACACTGCTTGCATACCCGTCACACACTGACACCAGCATGGGTCCGGGGTCTGGACCTGTCCGGTACGAGTATCCCCACCGTCTCAAGGCTGAAAGAAACCCCTGCTCCAGTGCGTGGATCGTTCTTGTGCAGAATCACCCCTGCCGAATGCTGCTCATCATCTCCATAGTGTACATGTACAATGCGCACTGCATGACAAACGCCTGGACCTGTCGCTCAAAACGGTGCAGAAAGAAGAGAACGTCTCAACGATGCTTATGCTGCTGCACCGGGGATAAAGACAAAGTCGATGCTGCTGCACAATGCCACCCTTGAATTACTCCTGACCTTCTCTGTAGGGTCCTTGATTCCACATGCTGCTGAAGAACACTTTGGGGTCTCGATGCGCTGAATTCCTCTCGTTACCCGCCACCAAGAACGCTCGCAAATTGGTATTAAGGCCAAGGTAGCCCGGTGCATCGTCGAAACGCTGAACCCTTGAAGCAACCAACCAACGTCACGCCTCTGTACTGCCTTTATTTTGCCGCTGCCGGCCGTGGCTGCTGCTTGACGTTCGTCGAGAGCCAGCTCTACACAGGGTGGTCAGTGCCGGAATCAACCGAACAGGATTGATGTCAACTTACTAAACCTTCGAGCAATCCCTCCCCCGTGGTGGCGCAGCTGGGCACAACATACCAAGTCCGGTCCTTTAATTGTGACAATCTCAGTTTTTCGGTCACTTCTGTAGGGGTCATGGAGCCGGGAATATCTTGTTTGTTGGCAAACACCAGCAACAGCGCTTCTTTCATCTCTCGGTCCAGAATGATCCGGTGCAGCTCTTGTCGGGCTTCATCTATCCGTGCTCGGTCGTTGGAGTCGATGACGAAAATGAGGCCTTGGGTACCAGAGAAATAGTGGCGCCAAAGGGGTCGAATCTTGTCTTGCCCTCCTACATCCCAGACATTGAACTTGACATTCTTATATGTGACGGTCTCCACGTTGAACCCGACCGTGGGGATGGTGGTAACATCCTGGTTGAGTTTCAGCTTGTAAAGGATGGCTAGACCGCGTCAGTTATATGACCTCTGCTGCGACACGCATACGCCGGCACCCGCGACATGCATTGGGCTCGCGTCACTTACTTGTCTTCCCTGCGGCGTCGAGTCCCAGCATCAGTAGTCGCATTTCCCTCGAGCCGAAGATCTTCCCCAGCATCTTAGATATTTGGTTACCCATCTTCCTAGTTTGCTCGAGCCTCGGTCGAGTCGCTCGCAGTAGACAAGATCCGTTCCGTTCGGGGTATCAAGGAATGGTGTGGCCGCAAGTCGTGGATCAACACGGAGAATCGCTTCGGTCCGACTTGAAGGAGGCAGGCCGCTGGAGGAACCAGAGAAACGGTAGACCGACCTCGCGGATAACTTGGACGTGAGAATGTCTAGGTAGCGATGGAGCGACGATGCACACTGTGGATATTGGGCTTCGTGAGAGCCCCAAACTGCCGGGCACAAAAGGCAATCGGGAGTTCAGGAGGGAATCTGGTCGATCGGGATGGTACGAAATTATTACTATCGCGGCTTGACCCTGCAGTGCGGGCGCAGTCAGGACTCAGCAGAATCGACAACCGCGTCCGCCCGTCCTGCAATCAATCAAGTTACGCAGGAAAGGGGCTTCAGTCACGAGTTTGAAGCTAACACCATACAGGACTAGGTCACCGTTGCGGTGCACGTGCACATCCGCCCTCTCCATTTGCGCCCTGCCCCGTTCCGTGATCGACCCGTGAAACGCATGGCCTGCCGTGCCTGAATATCGCATGTAGTGCCTCAAGACCGTGGTCAGACGAATGGAATATCCGTAGACTCCTCCGGTGCCATCAGCAGCCCATCCACAAACTCCCATCCTGCATGCTGCATGATGGTCCACTTCTCCGCCACCTTCTTCGTCACGAGGTCGCCCGTCGCTATGGCATCCTCCTTTGAGTCATGGCCAGCCTCGCCGCCGGTTTGGATCCCTCTTGATAGGTGCTTTTGACTCAGCATTTTGAGTCCGTATCTAATGGGCAAGCCACGTGGATGGGGGTACAGGAGCGCAGTGTCGATGACGAACGGGTGGATGATTCGGCACACATTCAGATCGTTTTCAATGGCATGACCGATCAAAGGCGTGTTTGGGCTGAGGCAGTCGAAGAGCAGCTGTCTCGCCACTGCCGGTGATTCCACTCTGCGTAATTTGAGAGCCTGACCGGACTCGACTTGTGCAGCAGGCTCACTCTGGTCAGGTATTGTAGCATCGTATGGCAGCGCGTTGGCGAAAGCGTGCTGCGTCACACCCGAAAATCTTGTGTTCAAGTCGAGGATCTCCCCAAAGGGTCGCACCAAAATATCAAGTACAAGTTTCCCTTCGGGCCAAGACACAGCAGTGACCCGGATAACCTCCATTCCAAGGGTGGTATATCCCATCTCGCAATCGAACGAAATTGGCTGGCGTCCGCGTATGTCGGGCTTATCCGGTGTATGCTCAAACTGCAGGATAGCTGCGAGTCTCTTGGGGTCCTTGACACTGAAGACATGTGTTTCGGCCTCGGAGCAGCCTTCACTGCCTTGTAGTTTGTTGCAGCACGGGTAAATGGCCTCGGACTGGCCCAAGATCCTGTCAGTTCTCAGCGAAGTCGAGCGATTGGGTCTGGCCCAGTGGTATTGACACTTCCCCTTGCTTGTGAGACGCCCGCCCTCGTCCCGGCCTGGGAATACCTGGAATCGTGTACCACATCGATCACAGCTCTCAAACCCTGCCCCGGCCGCCAACCCTGCTTTGGATGACGCAATCTCGCTGGCAGTGGGCTTGCTTGTCACGTACCCGAATTGTTCAAGGCCTTCTAGCGGAGTTCGTAGGTGTCTGAGAACAGCTACTTGCTCGCTTCTAGACGACAACTCTGATGGTAGTGATGTTGGAGCATCTCTGTCCGACTTCTGCCCGGGTTGGACTCGTGAGGACATTCCAGTCCAGTCTGCCACGGCCTTGACCCATTCATCCTTTGTCATCTTTTTAATGCGCAATACCGTCTGAGACACTGCATTCTTGTAAATGTTCTCCCCCAGCTTGGTGGCCGCCTCCTCCTCGTCGAGAGCAAATGTAATCGACTCCTGCTTGTCGAGCACTAGAGGCTTCCATTTATCCCCGGCTGCCGCAAGCTTTTCATTCTGAGCGCACACCTGCTCGTGCAATCTCTGCAGTGCCGCCAACCTCGTCTTCCACACAGCTGGAGCTTTTGCCACATTTCGGGGTGTTAAAGACTCGGCTTTGACGACCTTTCTTATGGCTGATCCCACCGGACGCTTATTTTCCCTAGTTGGTGGCGGTGACACTGTCTTTGTGATTGAAGTTGGTATTGCCTTGTCTGTCGATCCTGACTTGGATATGCCATTTGGGAATGGAGCCTGGTTAGTTTTGTTCGCCGACAAGTGGAGGACTTTTGACTTGGCGGCCGCCAGCGGAGGCGGAAGCTGAGGCCTTGGTGCAGTAGGATTCGGCTGCACTGTATCATCTTCCTTTTCTACCTGTGGAGATGCGAGCCTCCTTCTCTTGGGAGGGGGGGCAATGATGTCTCCTGCACTGAATGGATCATATTCCTGAGCTGCTTTGGTAGCTGTATGTGCGTCCGGGAATGGCGGTGATGGGTCATGGAAAAAGAAGCAACTTGGAAGAGTACAGTCGTGTTGCCGAGGACACGGGACTCCCTTGAACAGACCTAAGGCGGAGAACATGGCGGCAGCACGAAGTTGAGTAAAAGCTTTTAAAGAGTCGGCGGTGGCCTGAGCCTGGCCGCTTGTTATTCCACCTTTCGCGGTGACTGCAGATGGCTGTTGCCTGTTGGCGTTGTGCACAGCTGTATTAGGTAGTTGTACACTCGACAAGTGAGTGAATCTGCCAGAAGACGTAGTGGGGCCAGCTCTCGGGCTCCGAATATGTTACAGGCAAGGCTTGGGAGGCTCGAGATTGGCTGAATCTATGGGCAACCGTTCATCGATCGATCAGATTGAATTAGGTCGGCCAACCACGGGGCGACTTTTCATGGAGTAACTTAAAACTCCAAGCCTTGTAGGAAAATGATAAGGGTTCGGGCTCGTGTCCAGTGTCCACCAGCCCAACGCAGGCCAGGCCTTATCGCCTGTCAACGAATGGCCCAGATAGCAAGCCTGACAAGAACCAAGGCATGCAGTATCAGTGGTTGAAGTCGTGCCGGGGAGGGAAGAGCGAACCTGTTTGATCCTGGCGTACCCTACTGAGATCGGCCCGTCAGAACGTATATGAACTGCAAGGCGCCGCCGTTTGCGTGAGAAGTCTGTGTAACTGTAACACCGTCCGCCAGGCACTCAACCCTTTCGCCCTCTGGACTTTTGAGGCTCGGCGACATACATCCACCGAGTAATTAGCCAGCCCGCAACTGGTCGCACATGCGGTACTTCCCCCGCCTTTACGATCTGGGACAAGCAGGACAACAACCAAAGCCCTAGAAACAGTGGTGGGCGGATTCAGCGTTGTTGGCGGTACAAGAGACAACAAACGAGTGACAAGAGATAAGAGGCCAGAGACGAGAGACACTGAACGAGGCCACAAGGAACCGAACAACCGCAGGCAAACCGTGCCTGCGGTAATTTGTTCACTGCCAGTCTGCCACCCCCTGAGGAACCCGGGTGTTTTCGCTGCAGCCTAGCCGCGAATAGTAGGGCCAAGGGGCTCTAAGGCCTAGAGGATCATATCTGACTGAGGCCTCGGGCCCTTTAGCGCCACCCCCCAGCCAGCACCCGACGAAAGGCAGCCAGTGCGTGGCGTGGCTGTGGCAGCTTGTCGTCATCCAACTGCAGGGCTAAGGGCTAAGGGCATATCTACCTACCAGAATGGCTGCACTTCCATTCGACCTGCGCAGCATAGACAGACAGGCACTTTTCTACAACCCGGACATGGCTGAAGGCACCCGGAAATCAGGAAGTGCGACTCCAAGCAAGGCTTCTCATCTCGTCGCATTGGTCCACGGGTGCGTGTCACACAGTTCCTCATCTCTGGACGCGAACACTAACACTCTCACAGACTTTGGGGTAACGCGGTACGGTATGAGACACTTGCTGCAGTCGAGCCCGCTAATTGTTTTCTCTAGTCTCATCTCAACTATCTTGTAAAAGCCCTCCGCGAGAAATACGGCGAGGAAGAGCTCATTGTCCATGCCTGCCGCAACAACGGCTCGTCCTTGACCTACGATGGCATCGAAGTTGGTGGCGAGCGCATCGCCAAGGAGATCGAAGACATTCTACAAGAGCTAGGGCGCGATGGGTACAATATCACGAAATTCTCCATCGTTGGGTATTCTCTGGGAGGCCTCGTTGCCCGCTACGCCGTCGGGTTGCTTGACTCGAAAGGATATTTCGACAAGATGAGCCCAACCAACTTCACCACCTTTGCCACTCCGCATTTGGGCGTGAGGACGCCATTGACGGGCTATCAGAATCATCTGTGGAATGTGTTAGGGGCCCGGACACTCTCGGCATCTGGGCGGCAATTGTTCATGATTGACAAATTCAGGAACACCGACCGACCGATTCTGAGTGTGCTGGCCGACCCTAACAGCATCTTCATCCACGCCCTCGCACGTTTCCAACACCGATCCCTGTACACCAATATCGTCAACGATAGGTCGGCGGTGTTCTATACCACTGGAATTTCGAGGACAGATCCTTTCACCGATCTCAGCAGGATCGACATCCATTATCTCAAGGGTTACGAACCTGTGATATTAGATGCTGACCATCCGGTTGACCTAATCCCTAACCACGAGCTGCCCTCGTTCTATCAGCGGGTCCGTCACAGTAGCCAAACCTTTCTGCACCGAACACCAATCTTTCTCGCGCTGATTCTTTTGATACCTGTCGCGACTCTGGCGTTCTTGGCCAACTCCTGCGTCCAGACCTTTCGGAGCCGTCGTCGAATCCAACTTCACGAAACCGATAAACATGGAGTGGGCTTTGGAATGTATCGCATACCTTACATGGTCCGCGAGATGCGGGTTGGTCTGGAAGACGCGTTTGAGAATGTGAATTCGGCACAAGAACAAGAATACCTTCCTGAAGGCTCCGAGGAAATTGCGACTGGTGTTGCCTCATCCTCGGTCTCGACGCTTGCCAACGCGTCCTCCGAGTCTTTGTCCTCTGAAAAGACAGATATCGACGTGACTAACAAGGACAAGTCAATAGCCGAGAGGTCCCCCGACTTTTCAACGCTGGCGCTGACCTCGATGCAATTCGCAATGATCAAGGCTCTCGACGACGTGGGATTTCGCAAGCATCCTGTATATATCCACAAGAGCAGTCACAGTCATGCTGCAATAATTGTACGTGCTCCTCGACCTGCGTTTGAGGAAGGGAAGATAGTGGTGCAACACTGGCTAGACAACGAATTCCACATCTGAACACGGATCGGCATGTCAACTTGAGATTGAGCTCTGTATCTGACCTGGCGTTCTGGGTCTTTTTAGGCCGCGCGGCGTTGTGTTTGTTCAGCGTTCAGCTCGTCTTTACCGAAGGTGCTGGCCCAACCAATGACCCGCGTTTCCGGGTTGGTCTGGGGAAGTTGTTCCTCGGTTTGTCCTGTATAGTACGAGTACGGCACGATTGTGATTAGAAATGAAGATGATTGGCACCTGAGCCTGCTTATCCAGAAGGGCAGCCTGCGCGGCATGCGTTCACACCGCCAACCTAGGGACGAGGGTCCCGTGTCCCTTGTCCAATGTGCAGTGTGCAGCGTGCCGTGTGAATGCCAGGGCGTGTTGCTGACAGTGCCTGTACTGGCTGGCCGCTGCATGGGCTTTATCTATGAGGACACGACGGCAAGAGCCTGAGCGTATTATTATCACATGTGATAGGGAGCACCGGTACTTCGAGTCCTGAGTCCCCCGAAACATTCCCTAGTGGACAAAGGATCATCTTCAGGACTTGAGGCCGACTGCGAGTGTTCCTGACTAGGCCAGCTGCTGATTCGGTGGGCAAGGCGATGACTGCAGTGGCGTTCGGTTAACACGAATGGAGAGCGGCGATGGATCCCAGACCAGCTCCATCGACCTCCACCAAGACCCTTGAAAACCTCTGGCAAGGCGCCACAGGGTCTGACAGCGAGCAGAGGGCAGCCCGACAGCAGACCAGATGCAGACCAGTGGCAGACCAATGGCAGGCCAATCATGAGCAACAATCAGACGGCTGGTCAATCTTCCGCCGGCTCTTCGCAGGCTGTGCACCGATGGCCAGGCAGGTGATTGCCGACTCTCTGTCCGCGACGTCGCCGTTTCCTGTCGCGGACGGGCCGGCCTCTGAAGAGTCTGGAGGTACGAGTACGAGTACGATTGTTGCACCGTGCAGTGGCCAGGACCGAGGGACGATCGCTCCAAATTGGAAGGGCACTGACTCTGTGCAGAGGTTTCTGCAGAGTCTGACTGCCGGTGCCCTGATACGGAGTGCTCACCAGTTTTTCTCTCCCGCGGGCGATAACAAGCAGTCCTCATTCGCCCACCAGGCTGAACGCCCCCATCATGTCGACGTCATCTCGCCTGTATCAAATCTTCCTGTGGATATCAACTCCGGCGCTGTGACCCATCTCTCAAACGACGGGCTTTACCTCAATTTTCGTGATACCCACTGTTTTGGTTGCAGTGTTCATGTACCAGTCCACTTATTATCCACGTGTGTCCGTCGGGGCGTTCTTGTCTCTCCAGAAGAATCGGACGCCCTGGGCCAGAGGCTGGTATATAACCCAAAGACCCTTTCCGGAGCAAACCCCTCCACCCCGTAGAGTATCTGTATCCATCATCTACTAGCATTACAGGTCTTGTTCTGGACTCCCGACATCTGAATTTGTGCTTCACTGTTATACCACTTTTTGCCGACATGACAGCGCGAGAAACAGACACCAGCGCCGTCGATATGGCAACCCAGCCGGCCCAGGATGCCGAGAACAATCTGCTGTCCCCCGTTCCTGGCGGGAAAAGGTCCAGGAGAGAAACACGGAGACTGTCTAGCCAGAGTGTTACTCGGGCAGATCTCTTCGCAGGCCCGACAGTCGTTGCACCACCTGAACACATAGGCTCGAAGACCAATGCCCACTCAACCGCCCAGGCCATGGAGATGGCCAAACACCACTTGGCCGAAGGTTCCGAGGTCAGCACTCCAGACGAGTCCGGGCCGTCGACGCCGGATGATTCGGGCCTCAAGACGACCGACAAGTATGCCTTCGCTTTCGATATCGATGGTGTGCTTATCCGCGGAGGCGAAGTCATCCCCGAGGCTATCGAGGCCATGAAGGCTCTGAACGGCCAGAACGAATATGGCATCAAGGTGTAAGTCCCTGAAATCTCCTGGGTGTTGTTCGGCGGCCTAGTGCTGACGACGATTCATAGGCCCTATATCTTCGTGACCAATGGAGGCGGTAAGACCGAAGAAGAGCGATGTATTCAACTATCGCAACAGCTTCAGATGGAGGTGTCCCCTGGACAGTTCATTTGTGGTCATACCCCCATGAGGGAGCTGGCGCAGAAGTATCACACCGTCCTCGTCGTCGGCGGCGAAGGCGATAAGTGTCGCAAAGTCGCCGAGGGCTACGGATTCAAAGATGTCATCACTCCCGGAGACATCATCAAGGACAACAAAGACACCACTCCCTTTAGAACGTTGACCGAAGAGGAGCTGAGGCACTCGAAGAAACGCAACTACGGCGAGGTCAATATCGAGGCTGTCTTTGTCTTTGCCGACAGCCGAGATTGGGCGGGAGACTCTCAAATCATCCTCGACTTGTGCATGAGTAAGAACGGTCGGCTCGGCACCCGTTCAGAAACCTTCGATGAAGGTCCTCCCGTCTTCTTCTCTCACAACGATATCCTCTGGGCCACATCCCACAGCTACTCGCGAATCGGCATGGGCGCCCTTCGGGCTTCCCTAGAAGCCATGTTCAAAGCCATCACGGGCAAGGAACTCAAGACGGTTGCTTTTGGAAAGCCCCAAGTAGGAACCTTCGAGTTTGCAACTCGGCTACTTCAGCAATGGCGGAAGGACACCCACGGCATTAACCGACCTCCGGAGACGGTCTACTTCGTGGGCGATACCCCAGAGTCGGACATCCGGGGCACGAATGAGTTTGACGAAAGTGGCAAATCTGACGCCCAATGGTTCTCCATCTTGGTCAGAACTGGTGTCTTCCGCGAGGGCACACGCCCTGCCTACATGCCTAGGATGACCGTGGACGATGTCCTGGAGGCGGTTAAGTTTGGCATGAAGCGGGAGTTTGAGAAGGCAATGAAGAATCTAACAATTGGCGGCGGCGCACCTCAGCTCGCCAATGCCATCGCCGAGGACGACTTCGAGCACGAGGCAAACGAACAGCAACATCAATAGCATGTATGACGACGATTTCACGACACGAATGCATCATTGGACACGGTGTTTCCTAGGATCGGGACGGATTCCCCAAGCCAGATTTGACGACGGTTCTGGAGCCACCATTGGAATGGCGTTCCACAGCTAGCATGACAACTCCATGGAGTTTGCATTGCATGAGCAATAGGGTTACGAAAGGCGTCGATCGGGTCGTTTGGGTATGGCGATATTTTTTGCCCGAGCCGTCTGCGCCCATGGGCAAATGAGGCTGTCAGTTGCCATACCTGGGTAGAGTCGGGGGCCAATATTGAGGGTCCGTTCATAGAGTATACGGAGTAGTGACAGCTCATCTACCTAAGTATCGAATCATACATCTCATCCAGGATTGTGCCCTCGAGCGATTCCCTTGTCGACCTTTTTGTCTTTACTCATCTCATCGCTTGACAACCGGCGACATGTTCGATTGTTGACGGGAGAGGCTTCGAGGATGCTTCTAGAGACTGTGGTTGGCAGAAGCACGTCCCGAAAAGTCAACGGGGCCGGCCGCAGCGCCGACTATGTGGTGTAACCAGGGTTGCAGTGCCAGGGATGGCTCTCTGCATGTACCGCAGGCAGCCTTTTTTCTTTTTTTTCAGCGGTGGGATATATATAGGGGAGGGGTCGAAATTGCGCCGATGCGAAACGCAGATCGCGGAGGAGTGGCACGTCTGAGACATCTTTGCCTGAATCGAAGCCTGGTGCCTGGGCTGCCTCAGCCACGTCTTACTGCGTATAGGACACATAGGGCACATAGGGCGCAGGCGTTGAGGAACAGGTCCTCCGACCGTCAAGTACGGAGTACTGTGATGGTGACCAGTATTCTTTTGTTCGGGGCCCGACGCCCGAAGACGCCCTGCTGTTTAGCTGTTTAGTCGCGTCTCATACAGCGGACCTGGAAGATGGGAACAACAATAGCAATGATTTAGCTTCTGTGGTGACTCTCGTACCAGACTTCGTAGCTGCACCACCGAGACGATCATAAACAGTACCAGGCGGACTACGGAGTACCTCGATCGGTCACAGGACTCAGGCTGTGCAGTCGCTGGGCCTAAGACGTGTGTGGTCGTCTTCTTCTAGTTCGCATCTCCGTGCCTGCAAGGATGGCGAGGGCTGATTAAATCAACATGGGTATTTGCAGCCATCCCCCGACAAACTGACAAACTGCGTCTACCGTCCTTCGTCCAACCCTCCCTTCAACCCATCCTCTGGCGCCCCCTGACAAGACAGCCGCTCCAAATCCAGGCTGGCGTCCCTCTCGAACTTCCACCTGCCTTGCTCCAACTTTCCAACGCCCTTCGATGCTGGGTCAGAGGCCAGAATCCCAGCCTCAGTCAGATTCAGTTGTCCTGAGCGTTGCCGCCTGTCATCCTGTCGTGATCGGCGCCCTCCTCCTACCTACCTGTCTTTAAGCTGATTCTCGAGCCCTCGACTTTGAACTGCTCCCTGTTCAAGCATCAGAATCATTGCAGTTGATGCGTTCTAGCGCCTTGTGTCCTCGATTTCCTCCAAATATTTCTCTATAGAGTGCGACCGCGAATCTTTCCCGACCGAACCTTTTGCGCCTGCAGGCTACGACGCTGTCTGACCCAAGAAGTGCATCTTCCACAACAAAGCGCACCTCATCCTCACCAGAAGTCAGTCCCTCGGCCCCATTGTTTGGGTGAAGGGCGCACCGCGTCTATAGCCGTATGATGGCAACAGGAGGCGCAGGTACACCGACCTCACCCGAGCCTGTCAGCCAGCCTCTTCCTCGCAATACACCGGCCCCCAATACACCTGCACCCGCACCCACACCCACACCAGTGACTTCGGCATCCCCTCCGTCGAAAAGAGAGTTGGCCTCATGGTGGAGAAAGTTTCGGAAAACAACTGAGAAAAACGACGACAAAGGTAAGAAATGCGCGTGGCCTTCTGCTCAGCCGTCTACAGTGTGGGAAACCGCTCACCACTTACGGCCTACCTTGATTGATGTTACGGGACTTATCACTAACTGGATTGCAGCCGATGTTGTACCTGGGATATTTGGCGTACCTCTCGCCGACAGCATCCGATATGCGAACGTTGCCATTTCATTGCAAAATGAGAATGGCGAAAGCTTCATCTACGGATATGTGCCTATCGTGGTTGCAAAGTGTGGCGTGTTTCTGAAAGAGAAAGGTATAAATTATCCCAACACCTATCGTACTGCATCCGTAGCACCTAACTAACACACCTTCAGCTACCGATGTGGAGGGAATCTTCCGACTGAGCGGCTCTGCGAAAAGAATCAAGGATCTACAAACCGTGTTCAACTCGCCGGATAGATATGGAAAAGGCTTGGATTGGACTGGCTACACAGTACATGATGCGGCCAACATACTGCGCCGGTACCTCAATCAGCTGCCAGAGCCTATCATTCCCCTCGAATTTTACGAACGATTCCGCGAGCCTCTTCGCGCAAGTCACGCTGTCTTTGGCCCCGATGGCGAGACCCAGCCTCGGGATTTGACTTTGGATGAGCACACTGCAGCTGTGAGGACTTACCAGAAACTCATCACTCAGCTGCCGCCTCTAAACCGTCAGTTGCTCCTGTACATCCTCGACCTATTAGCAGTCTTCGCGTCTAAATCAGACCTCAACCGGATGCCTGCGGCCAACCTGGCCGCCATCTTCCAGCCTGGCATCATTTCCCACCCTTCGCACGACATGTCCCCAATGGAATACAGACTGAGTCAAGACGTGCTGGTCTTCTTAATCGAAAACCAGGACAATTTCTTGATTGGGATGTCTGGCACGGCCGTAGATGAAAAGACACAAAAGGATGTCGAGAGCGGCCCGCCGTCACTGCGCTCCCCCAAGGTCCTTGGACGCTCAGCGTCAAATGCAAGTGCTGGCGCCGAGAGCCTACGGAAATATGGAGTACGCCGCAATGTTTCTGTGTCTTCTCGAGGTTCCCGGGACAGGGGCAGTCCTGGGATTTCCAGCCCAGCTACTCCCTCTGTTGGCTCGTTCGTTGGAGCCACAACGGGCGGAAGTGTAGCTCGAAGCAATACAGTTCCGTCGAAACGATCTCCGGCCATCAACTCCGGCCGATTTCAGAGGATGAATGATACCTCTGGTTCGACCTCGCCGGTTGTCAGCTCTTCGGCGGCAGCCCCAGGGACTCCAACGGCGAATCGAGAGGGGACAGAGTCGAAGTCGTCGCGATCTGAGTCTATCGTTCGGGATGAAGTCAGCAATAACAGAGGGTTGGCTCCTGAAGCTGATGGCAAGAGAGTGATGACCTCTGCTCAATATCTCCCGGCGCCAAATCAGCGATCTCAACAACAGACCCAGCCTCTTCCCTTTGAATCGTCGCCGGGTCCTCCGGCCGGCTCAGGGTCAGCTCAGGCTGCAGGTCCGGCTCCCGGGCCCACTCGTGAGCGAAGGATATCGAATTTGCTTCACAAGTCGCCTATCTTTGGTCCATCGGATTCACAGGGAAGGCAGCCCAGGAAACTCCAGAAGAAGCAGAGAATTCCTGGAAGCTCCAACGAGAGCGCTCAGAGCTCTCTGAACTCGCTACATGGTGAAGAGCCGGGCATTTCTCACCCTCCTTTTGTGTCTCCCGACATCAACAGTGCAGGCAGATTGGATCCGCTAGCTGCGCCTCAAGGCCCTGCCTTGACGAACACTGGGGCCACTCCCGTCGATGAGGCGCCGGGCTTATATCAATACACGGCGGCGGTCAGCCGAAACGATGTTCAAAACCACTCGACTGGTTTGAGACCTCCCACAAGTCCTCCTGGATCCACCCATTCACGCTCTTCCTTTACCGATCACTCAGAAGCCGATCTTGTCGATGAAACGCTCCCACAACTTGAGCAAGAGAGGCGACGTCGTAGGTGGAGGTTTTCATCGTCGGCGAAAAAAGCGGAGAATTCACCGTTGGCCCCGCCTCCTCCAATTGGGCAGAATCCGGGTGCCCGAGGGAGCAACAGCTCTCTTGGTAGCTCGAGCCGACCCAGAAAGAGCTTTACTGGCGAGTCTCGGGACCCTTCTGTGACAAGCGGCCAGCACCCACTTGCAGGACAGTCGAGTCAAGAATCAGGTGAAGTCCTGAGGGACCAAAGCATGGACACGGAGAAGAAGGGTCTGTTTGGGAAATGGAAGGCCAAAATGGCGCAAACCAGAGAGGAAAGGCAGGCCGAGAAAGAACGGGCAAGGAGCCCTCCAGCCCCGGGGAGTGAACAAGGAGCATCGCGAAGCAGTTTGACCGCCTTTGCGCAGGACAATCTACCTCAAAGGGGCCGATCGTTTGATAAGCCCGTGGAAGAAGCGCTGTCAAGTGTTGCTGAGAGGCCAGCGGACGAGGCGGGCAGGCAAGCAGGACCGGAGTCAGGACCGCCGGAGAGAGCCGGGGCATAATTGACTTGGGATGTTTCTTGGAAATGACTGGTTTGGAATAGTCTTTGTCAATGTCGTTAGCATGGTGTCGAGGCACATTGGACAGCGGTCGGGCATATGGAGAGTCAAAGGCAACAAAGACTAAGTTACATGGTACGCGAGTCATCATTGCGCAGTTTGGGATATCCATACTCGTACAGGTATTTGCAAGCCAAGCGAAACCCTGGGGCCTTCAGAAAGAGGCGGGATGGGACGATCGGACCGAGCGAGATAAGTGTACAAGGCGGTACAAGATGCATATCCCTTATGGGTATTATCAAAGGATGAGTATAAGATGCTCTACGGAGTACGCAATAATGAAGTACGCAATAATGATTCCCTCGAAGTTTTTCATATCTCACATTCTTAGGCACCGTCCTGCTCCGATCACGTGAGAAGGCTGAAGAAGGCTGACCCAAATAGGCTTGGTGCCATGTTCGAGGTGTGCGGCTCCACCAAAATTTCGCTCTCACAATCGTCTTTTTCTGGTGTGCGGATAGCAAGTCATAAGAATTCCACCACGACAGCTTCAGCCAACCTCTTCTTCTTCCACACGCTTGCTTTTGACTCACTCATTAAGCCTCCTGCTGGATTGCCAGATCACCACCAAATCCTCACATTCTGAAAAGTCGAGACTCTCGGAGGCCTCCCTGAACACGCTCCGACGCAGTTCGGCATAATTCTTCTTGCGCATTCCCATCCATAGGCACGAAGAACGTTGGGAAGCAATGGCGAAGGAAAAATCCACCACGGACGTCAAACTGTCCAAAGAAGAGCGTAAGGCCGCGCGCAAGGCCGAGAAGCAAGCCCGGAAATCGGAGACTGCGGGCGTGACGAAAGTCAAGTCGGACAAGAAGGAGAAGAAAGAAAGCCGCAAAGCACTGGCGGAGAAGGCGCTGAACGAGCTCGAAGGCGAGAGCTCGCGAAAGGCCAAAAAGGAGAAGAAGGTGCAAAAGGAGGAAGAGAGCGATGACGACGATGAGGAAGATGGCGAAGGCGTGTCCGTCGAGAAGAGTGAGGATGGCGATGAAGTCATGAAAGAGAATGATGAGAGCGCGGATGAGAAGAAAGAGAAGAAGCAGGAGAAAGCAGCCCGACCGATCGGGGCGCTGGTGCCGTTTGCGAACCCCCTGGCTGACGAGAAGGTCGCGAAGAAGGTGTTCAAAGGCGTTAAGAAAGGTATGTTACATCCTCAACCCTGGTGATATCACCGCCCTCTCACGTTTTGTCTTCCTGGACTCCTACGCTTGTACTTGACTCTTCTACGAAAGAAGTTGTGTCGTACTTTTACTCTGTTCTACGAAAGAAGCTGTGTCTACTGGTGCTATGGACTGCCCCAGCCTCCTCTCCTCTACCCCCTCTGGTTCCTCTTCTCTACCCCCTCTAGTTCCTCTCCTTTACCCGCTCTGGCTCTGGTTCAATGAGAGATGCTGACTCGCTTTGGTAGCTGCCGCACAACGCACGCTCAAACGCGGCGTCAAAGAAGTTGTCAAAGCGCTACGCAAGTCGCCGACATCGAGTTCCGATTCATCGCTTCCAATCGGCCTCGTCATCCTCGCCGCCGACATTTCTCCCATGGATGTCATCAGCCACATCCCCGTGCTTTGTGAGGACCACAGCATCCCATACGTCTACGTGACCAGCCGTGCGGAGCTGGGCACCGCCAGCCAGACCAAACGGCCCACCAGTGTGGTCATGGTCAGTCGTGATGTGGGCAAGAAGGCCAAGGACTCCAAGGCGAAAGCCACGGATGCCGACGCCGACGGTGAGAACTGGGAAGAGACATACAAGAGCCTGGTCAAGACCGTGGAGCGGGAGGGCCGCCATGTCAAGATCTAAGTACTGGCGTGGCCTGACCTTCTCGCGCGTGCATGTGCATGGACCCAGGGGCCAGAGGACTAGGGAGCCAGGGGGCCAGAGCTGGACAGGATGTCTCGAGACGCCAGAGCGGCAATGGCGATGGCGTTGGCGTTGGGTTCGAACTTGTGGAGTTAAGCTGCTCATCTAGCTCGGTGGTGGATATTCATTCATTCTTCTGCTCGATAGCCAACTTGCTATTAATTCTTCTGCTCGACACGGACAACTTGTTCGCCCAGCGCCTGAGTGGCCAGCACGCCAGCCTTTCCCAAGCTCCCGCAAATCCAAATCATTGATGACCAGCACCTCGAAACGGCTACGACGGCCTCAGGCCCCAAACTTATCGTCCAACTTAGCGGGCTGGGAGGTCGGGGTTCAGGGTTCAGGGTTCAGGGTTCACACTGGCAGCAGAATACAGGGCATAGGGCCACGGTTCAGGGTTCACACTGCAGCAGAATACAGGGCATAGGGCCACGGAATCCGAACCATCCCGCGCTATTTCTAATTTGGTTCGATACTGCTCTGCGCCAGAGGATAAGTCGTTGCATGGCATGGCATGGATGATGGATGCATGAATTGAAGCATTGCTTACTTGATTGCTCTGGGTCTGCAGCCCTGGACTTACATTGCTTGCTTGATTGCTTTGGGTCCGCAGCTCTGCTGGCTGGACTTACAGTGCGCTCAGGGTAGGGTGCGTCTCTGAATCGCCTGCCTGCTCTTTCTGCTTCTGCTTCTGCTTCTGCTTCTGCTACGTACGGGAGGACATGGGTTCGGTCGGCAGTGGCAGTGTACAGAAAAGGCGTCGGGAGTTCCAAGGCCTCTCTCTGTGTGTGTCTTGACTCTTTATAGCTCTGTGTGTCTCTTTTTAGGCCTGAGCTAAGATCATGAGACAGCTTTGTATCTGAGAGTTTGTATTATGCAGAACTTGAAATCCAACCAGGAAAAGGAGACCGAGAATCCATCATATCTCATCATATCATATCCTGTCTTTCCATCATATCTCATCATATCTCATATCATGTCTTTCCATCATATCATATCTCATCATATCCTTATCATGTCTTTCCACCGGATCTAAGCTGGGTTTGTAGGGCGGATCTCATCATATCCTGTCTTTCCACCGCATCTAAGCTGGCTTCATAGGGCGGACGTGTTCGTTCACCACCGTGCCACTCGACTTGCATAGAGAACCATATCCACTTGTCTTCGTCTTCGTCTTCGACTGCGTGCGGACCCGAATGTGGGTTAAGAGATGGCAAGATAGAGACACGGGCTTGTTTGACATTGACACTGAAGCTGGCACTAGAAGCAGCCATGTCTTCAAAAAGAACCGATTGAATGAATAGGATGCTGGGCCGTCAGACGTGATAATGTCCCCCTGTGACCTGACGGCGTTGGCGACTTTGCAAAAGCCGTGGGGGATTATCGACAATTGAGTCATCGGCTAGCTAGACAGTAAAGTCATTCTGAATCTCGCATAGCTGATCCATCTTGCGGTGCGTGATCGGCCAACACTTGTCCCATCGGGTCTGAGGCTTCTCGGTGATAGGAGGAGGACGAGGAGGAGGCTGTGGCATCAGCTTGGGACTGTCGTAAGAGTCGACATTGTCTTGAGACAGCCTGGCGGTAAAGATCTCATACAAGACCTGGAAGAATTCAAAGCTCGACGGAAAATGCCAAACGGGATGGCCGTAGCCCAGGTCATTGACATCATCCATGTCACTGCCTAAGGTATCTTCCGGCACAACAATCAGTACTAGTTGACTCGCTGAAGTCGTATAATCTGAGGTGAAGATTGTCTCTGACCAAGTTTGTTGCTGAGATATCCGCGATAGGATGTGGCTGTAGTGGTGGACCGATAGTGTGCTGTACAATCTGATCGTCTTGGCTACTCCTTGTGTCCATTCTAGTGGGTGAGCGATATCGATAGATGGTACAGCACTCGCACCTGCGGCATAAGCCAGATCAGAAAGGCATCTCTTCTGGCTCAGAATGAAGTTGAAGTAATCACTCTCAGACTGACATCGCTCAGGAGTCTTGAATAAAAGGGTCCACGGCCACTCACTCATGTCTGCCACTACTGCCTGAATCTAGCCTCTCCTTTCCAATGGATTGTTTGACTAGCATATTCAGTGCCCTAGACACTTCCGATCGACTTGTCGCTTGCATGGTTCTTGAGAAGCCATCTTAAGGAAGGTGAAAAGTGTCGATATCAATCAATCCGAGACCTCGGGAATCACGGACTGTCCAGGGCACCAAGTTCAACAATATCCGCTTCCGGGGTTTGTCGACCAAATAGATCAAGAGATCGCCGGTTTCATGGCATCTTTGTTGTCGTCTCTAGGTGATGAAGACGGGCCCCTTAGCCCAGGCCGACGGAATTCAGAGCCGCCGAGAGCTCATGACAGGTCCGAAATGCAGCTTTGGTCCAGCATTTGTCAATTATCCCACCGAGACACACGCCCTGTGTGCTAGGGAGATGTTCTCTTCGTGGCCAAGCCGCGGCAGCCGGGCCTGGAGGTTGATCCTTGAAGAGATCGAAGTCGCAACGCTCACCGGTGACCACCTCGTACATGACAGCACCGAGCTGGCCCATGTCGGTGTAAATGGAGAAGCCGTGATCGTCGGCCGTCAGGATATCGCAATCAGGAGCCAAGAGTGAAGATTCGCTAAAGTCGGAGAACCTGATGGATGTGTCTGCGGCCAGTAGAAAGTTCCGAGTCTTGATGTCGGCCACCACCACGCGCCGGTCGTGGATGGCGGCAAGATGACGGGCCATGTCGCGGAACCACGAGAGCTTCAGCGCCTCCGGAGGGGCATGTCTTTGTCTTTGGAGATAGTCGTGTAGATTTCCATTTTCCATAAACACCATCTGGATCCCGGGTCCTGGATGATCGAGACACTCCACCACTCCGTCGCAGTTCTTCAACCGCCGGTATACACTTTTTTCGTGTCGGATGGTCTCGTCGTCTTCGTAGGAACCATCGATGCAAGAGTCGAGGGCGAACTTGATGGCGGTACCTTCGCACTGGACAATCATGCCAGAGCCTCCCATCCCAACGATGGGAACCTGACGGCCGTTAAAATCCAATGTCATCGGAACCAAGTAACGAAAGTGAGGGTGTTATCTGGTGGTAAAATGGAATGTACGGAGTACTGTATGTGTATTTGAATGAGAGCGAGAGCGAGATTGACCATCAGCTGCAGAGGTGGTGGTGGGAACAAGGGTACTAAACACTAATCGCAACTGTCCTCAGACCAACTGTTCTACCCCTGTCTGGGGAGTGCATCGTTGCACTTCATGTCCACGGTGACTACCTCCCCTGAAACAGACAAGTGTGCAGCACTGGCATACATAATGCACTCTTCTCTCAGCGCCTCTTGTTCTCATTGACCCTAATTAGTGTGGCCGCGAGGCTGACTCCTGTATTCCGACCTATTCCTTGGGGAATGCTTTGAAACGACCGGGACATTTGACCGGGTCCATACCCGCGCTCATCGTGCTGGTATACAGATACAGGAAGGTAGAATCTTGCCGTCTCATCATCAAAAATCCTTTCAGTCATCCGGTCATTAGTGAGAAAGTTGGCGAGGGAGCAGGGAAACACCGAGCTGCATACCCGTCTGGCTTGTGTATTGGATGGGGGCTGCATTCCAGTGACCAGGGCCTTAGGACCATCCCTCCACACGAAGACGTGCCCATTCTGCCCAAACATGTCTGCTTTTTTCACCCCTGGGTGGATTTCATACATATTGCTTGCTGGTAGGCTGGAAGCTTTTGTCTCAACCGAGTCATTTGAATTCATGCGTCTCGTCTCATTTCATCGTATAATCATTCATGTCGTTGGCTTGAGTCATTATCGTCTCAACCAGTATCAATTTTGTTCTGAATCCTTTCGAGAAGGAGACAGGAGACCGTCTATCGTGTGGCCTCATGCTGGAATTTCGCGCAGTCTGCACACGGTGTACTACACCGGTTCTTTGTGACTTAGGCTTTCAGAAGTCGACCTGCGCGGCGACAACTGTAGCTGTGGGAACCGTTCTGTGAGACGCCTGAAGACTGACATACTGCCTGTGTTTCCGGGACTGACGCTCCGCGTGCGGTTCCTCGTGTCGACAGGCACAGCCAGCCCAGTTACGGGGGTCGAAACAGGCGCTGCATCTGAGACGATTATAGGCGGGCTCGTGTTTGGTGAAGCCGGAGAGGAATCAGATTCCGACTGACCTAGATCTTGCAGCGTCGTCCTGTTCGACTCTTCTGTCCGCCACCGCACTGGTCCGTTCTGTACATCCTCTTCTGCGTCAGCCCCTCGTCCCCTTGTTGGACTGTAGAGCGGTTCTTCGAATTTGATAGTGCTGGACCGTGGATGTTCGCGGGCTGCCTCGCTCATCTCTTCAGAGTAAGTGGGAAGCTTCGCCAACGGTTCTTCATGAGTGGCAGCTTGTGGAGGGCGTCTCACCGTTCCAGGGAGGTGGCTACTGATCGTCTGGGACATGCGTCGGGTCGTAGCTTGGAGAAACCCCTGCGATCCCCTGAGGGAGGTGTCCACACTCAAATCGTGAGACAGACGTGCCTCGAGACTGGCGTATGTGGCCGTCTTCTGGATGATGGGCCTCTTTTCCGTTGTCTGGGGGAGCCTACGCTCCAATATCTTTTCCTTTAATTTTTCGGATTTCCTGGGCGCTGCGCACGATGCGAGTCTAGTGAAGAATAGACCCAAGGCTGTCGTGACCATCTTAATTCCGTCCCGATTGTTGACGACCAAGATGAGGAAATATGTGGGTACACAAATTCCAACCGTTGTGACCGCAAATGGGAGAAAGCCGTCTTCGGGAGGCATGTTCGTCATCCCTGTTTTGCGACGCATTAGCAAACACTATTCAATTTCTCCATGGCAGTTCCCGACTTACCATAAATGGAGGTGACAAAGGTAAGAGGGAGGAAAAACAGAGTGACCAGCGTCAGAATGCGAATATTGTAACCTTGATCGACAGTGATCTTGGCCATGCTGACGGCCTCCCGACTCTCGAGGACGGATGTACCGCTGAACAGCCACTCCCGAAGGCCTCTAATCTCTTTCTGCTGCTGCTGAAACGTCCTCAACACTTCCTCAAGCTGGCCTACCTCTTTTTCGAACTGCCTGCGGGTATGGTACAACTTCTTCCTCCAATTGCTGTAGCGTGACGACTGATCCTTGGTGCCCGGAAAGAGGGTTCGGTGCTCGCCGGACCAGAATTCGTCTGTGAACGTTTCCTTGTATGCAGCGATCATGGCTTTGATCTCATTGCTCAAAAGACCAAGTGTCTGGGACGCCCAAAAGTACCGCCGTGAGTAGGTGTACTGGTCGTTTTCGAACAGGAGTTCGTCTCGCAAAGCACTGTCGAAAATCGACCGATTTGGCGGTGTGGCCAGAAGTTGGATGCCTGCATGGACTTCCTTGAACCGCTTCACCGCGTCTCGATATTCAGACAGTAAAGTGGCCAGGAAGGCATCCGGGCCATTGACGTAGTGATGGTTGTGCTCGTGGACATCAACACTGGACTTCCAGTCCGGAAAACACTGAACCGACAACACATGCCAGGGAGCGAACGGATCGTAGATATGTCCAACGATGGATTTCCTTTTGCGAGAGTTTCGCCGGAGGGTATGGCTCGGCTTGCCTGCCAGAGAAAGTGCCACTACCGACGAGCATGTTGATAGCGGCACATGGCCTTCTTGTGGCTCCAAGTTGTCATCGTGGTTCTGCCAGGGGAGCGGAGACCTCCCCTCTCCCACAATAGTGTGGTACTTGAAAACAAAGACTATGGATCTCTGACGACGATGATCTCTCTCAAGGTAGCCCTTGGTGATGGCTCTGGTTTGAGTGTAATCGTCGATGAGCATTCGGTAGATCGAATCCATGTCGAAATGCTCCTGCATAGTAAGGTGCAAGGCGGCGAACAGGATCGAAGGTGGCTCCCTAATCACGATGATGCGGCCGACGGCTTGCTTCCTGTTTTTATCGCAGTTGGTGTTCTTCAACGCTTCCCAAGTGGCCAGCGGTCCTTCATCCGAGTCACCTCTGCTGAACCGCAAAGGGGCACCATCAGTGCCAACATGATAAATGTCTGCGTGCTGATGATTGGCATCTGTCTGATGATGCCTGTCCCTCAGGAAAATCCCGTTGGATAGCAGCCCAATGTTTCGGAGAAGATCTTGTAGCAGATATTTGCTGTAGATATCCCATTGGTGGGTTTTGAGGTGTTCAATTAGATCATCCTCGGTGAATTCTCTCGAGGGAAGAGTGTCTTGCGCGAAGAAGGACTCGTCGTCATCGCTGTCAGAACTCCCGTCCCCGGTCAAGATGGAACCCTTCGGCAGAGTGTTGTTGAGGTGATGCTCTTGCTCGAGCAGGTAGGTGCTTGGGGCCGTTCGATGACTTAATAAACTGGGAGGGATCCTGGGGGAGGGCCATTGACCAGAAGCTGAGGAATGCAATGCATCAGGCGAAGAGAGCAGAGGACGAGCTGGGGAGGTTGGTACAGAACCACGCCTAGTGGTAGGCTGGGGACGTAGGGCCTGGCTCAGGGTCTCGTGGATCTTGTCGAAGGTTGTAAGATATGCGTTCCGATCGGCCTGGAGTTGGTCAATCAACCTGAGAATCGTCTCATTGTCAAGGGCCATCTGCGGATCAACTGGGACAGGGAAGTAGCCATCGACACAGCGTGGCGACGGGGGATTTGAGGGAAACGGAGGGTCGTCGGGCGTCATCTTATAGTAGGCGACACAGGCAAAGCGAGGCTGGACAAGCCCGTACCATGATGCAGCCGAGAAGCCGGACGAGACCCGAAGTGGGATTCAACTCCCAGTTGGACTCATTCAAGTGCGTGCCGATGGGGCTGAAACGGACCATGACAACCATGCTGCTGCGGGTGAAGGGCTTAGGGGCCTGGGATCCGGTCAGTCTGCCATCTGGTGGATCAGTCGGCATTAGAGGCAGGCTACTGTAAGGGTGGCATCATGGCATCATGGCCGGCCAGGCATCGACCGTATGTAGACTGTACGAATACAGGGCCACCGCAGAGATGATCCGGCGCGTGACTGCAGGTGGGATTGTGTGAAGATCAAGCGACTGGGGGAGAAGGGTTGGATGAAGCACCACTGGCAGCTAATGCCATCATTTCCAGAAGGGCGCAGGTGCGGAGCATGAGGTGCGGAGCAAAGAAGGGCTGAGGTCCGAGGAGGTGGGCAGCGCCGCCTTGCACAGGCAACCTAAGGCTTAGAGGCTACCTAAGCCTGGGAAGCTAAGGGCCAAGGAGGCTCAAGACTTAAGGCTTAGGAGACCTTAAGGGGGCGTTCCGTAGCCTCTTGGCCTCCTCCAGTAAGCCTCCTAAGCCCTGAGAGCCACCACTCAGCACCCGCCACGCACCGCTCCCCTGCGACAACACCGAAACTGCCGCCGCTGCGGTCATGATATGTACCTACATACGTACTCCGTACTGTACGTACCTACTACTAATTAGACTACTAATTAGCATGCTTTCTGTGGCCTTTTTCCGGCGGATCCTCGCATACAATGTACTCCTGGTGCTCCGTATGTATCTAGTGACTAATTGGCGCAGTGGAGAGTTTAGGGAGGCCCGTAGCGTCCTTGCAAAAGTCGTGGGTGACTTTTGCAAGGTCGCCAACGCCGTCAGGTCACAGGCGGACATTGCGGCTATCCGGAGCTTCGAGGAAGTTTGCTTAACAATAAACGGTCATATGCTATACTAGCCGCAAGTGGCTGTCTCTGGGCAGGAAGAGGGTATCAATGCTCCATGCTTTGGCATCCTGTCCCTGGCTCCGTTTCAGGGTCCGATCACCCTTTGTGCATCTATTCAACTCAGGCAGCGCGCCGGCTGACTTCTCTATCACGTTGTCGACCATGTAGCCCAAAATGCAGGTTCAGTCTATTTCTTCTGTGGGTGAAGACTAATATTAGCTATCACCTCTTCCCCGGCACCGTCGCCGTGTCCAAAGACGTCTTCGTCATCAGTCGGCTCATCATGGTATTCCAACTGCTCGGGAGGAGCCTCGTCGAAATAGTCCAGCGCGTCATCGTCTCGGGCCAACGTGCTCGCTGCCACTTGTGCTTCGGGGTCATCGCTGAATTCGCTGGGGATGTGGCCAGTCCTTCGCGTGGAATCTCTGATATTGGCCGCTTCTTCGGCTTCGAGCTCCCTAGCTCGAGCCATGGTCTGCCGGTAGATGTATAGGCCGACTCCGATTCCTATCACGGCACCTATCCCAATACTGCTGTAGTTGACAGCTCGGTCCGCAAGAGTCATCTTCTCCCGGGTTCGTGCAATCACCGCCAATCGACTGCCAATGAAGGCGTGGATGAGCAGTTTGGGCGTGACTAGTGTTGTAGCCAAAGCATACATAGCAGGATGGACCGTGGGAAACGTTGCCATGGCTCCATTCGACAAGGAATATGGGAGAGGGCAGAGTCGGATCATGCATAACAGCTTCAACCCATCGTGCTTCAGGATCAGGGTGAACGCGGCGAATCGTTTGTCGTCGGCCACCATCCGCTCCACCCATTTCCGCAGGACTGTCCTGGACACGATGAAAGAACAGAACGAACCCGCCACTGTTGCTGTTGCCAGTATGAACCATCCTTCCCAGACCCCATACACGAACCCGGCGGTGGTGCCGCAGGTCGAATAACCAATGATGGGTGGAAAAGCAGTGAAAAAAGTCACCGCCCATAGAATCGTCCACCCACCCGGGGTGTGTTTCCAGCGCTCGGCAACAGGCTCCAGCCAGCCGAAGATGCGTTCATTGAACACAAGGAATAAGATGAGTAGAGCATGGAAGACGACAAGTCCAACACATGCCAGAACTCGCTGCAGGGGTGTCATTCTATGCCAAACGGCCTGTACGCGACGTCGGATCTTCTCCGCATTGTTGATTAATTCATCTCGCCACGCGGTTGTTCGGCTCGGCACAAACGGTGAACTTCTTCCTGTTGACAGCGAGTTTCGGGGAGGTCTCCAAGGGCTTAGAAGAGAGGCGTGGGGCGAATCATCGTCAGAGTCTGGCAGTGCAACCTGGCTCGGGGGCATCTTGTCGCCAGAGGAGCTGCGAGAGGGAGGTTGGGGCACGATGGTATGGGAGGAGTTGAAGGTACGGAGGGCGGAGGGCGCGGACTCTAAGGGAATAGACGGTCGGACATTGTGAAAGCCGGGTAGAGATCGGTGCGGACAGGCGAGTGACAATCTAACAATCTGACACTGTTGAACGAGTATAGACGGGGAGGAGGGAGCATGGCCAAATGTGAAGAGGAAACAGTAGGCAGCATTGCACGGAGTTAGCGTACAATGGCCGGCGGGCGACCGGCGGGCGAACAGCGAAGAGCTGGGCGTTGTCTTTCCGCCGTTGCCGCCCGCACAGATACTTCGTGGTAGGACCTATGTACTACGAGGTGCAGGTACTAAGGTACTAAGGTACCTTGAGGTACCAACCTCTGTAATAATATATTTTCGGGCCAAAGTGGTCTAAAGCCGCGTTTCATTTCGTGGACTGTGGGGGGCTCGGAGACATGTTCAGCCGAAGCCAGACGCCTGTGCTGCCTATTTTTCTACGTCATACAGACTTCCGCCCAGCGTTGAATAGCGTGGTCGTGGTTGAGCGTCTCACACGGCACAGCTTACAAGAAGCTGAGCGACCTGTAAAGGAGACTGGACAGTTGTGTGCAATGAGGCAGGTGGTGATACTTTGCTGGGATAGTCTGTAGCATGCCAGTGATGGCACAAACGTATGTATCTACTCTGTAGGTTTGCTGAGTGAGGAATGGTGAGTTGCTATATCCGGCCTCCGTCCTCCGTCCTCGTCCTCTGTACCGTACCTCCCCAACTTGGTTAGGACTCCACAGCACTGCGGTTTGCCTGCGAGCCTCCCGCGCCGCCCCCGGACAGGACAGCCACAGCACCGCAGCACCGCTCCCTCATTCCCACTCCGTCCCCCCTTAGCTCGCGCTGCAGCATCCTGGTCGGCGCATATGCGCTGTTCAGTGAGTGATTGATCTAACATCTTGCTGGTACTCGCCTTTGATCACCTGCATATCTCTTGTCGTTCTGTGCCAGACTAACATAGGCGAGGCCTGGCCTGACTTCAGCAAGCTAGTTCCATCTATATCTCTACATCTGGCCGCGTCCCCTCCCATCGAACGCGCAGTTCAATACTCCGTCGGCTGTATGCTGGCGGGCGCGACCCCAGTGCTCGTACTCACGGACACCCCATCTGGCCGGCTACTCGATTCTTTCCGTCTGACTCCTGATTCTGCGGAAGCATGATACAACGGACGGCCCACGGCTCACACGACACCTTCACGATTCCGTTCGTTCCCTAGCGATTCGATGTTGATGTCGAGTCACCGCCCAACTAGCCACACCTTGATCTCATTTCTCTCTCACTGCACCTAGACTCCGACAACGGCCGAGATGGTCTCTGACCAGCACTACGACCTTTGTCGTTCTATATTAGAAGACTCGACAATAGAAGAAGAAGATAAAACAGAACGCTTGGAGGAGTTACTCGGCAAGGAAGCCGGGTTGAGCGGACATGCCCTGGAGAATGCTGTTTTGGATGCCTTATGGAAACATCGAAATGCGCAACGCGGAGAGGTATCAGAGACGCCCTTGAGACACCATGTCATTCGGAGGTCGTCTCCTGCTCCCTGGCAGATCAATAGGGCTCCTACACCTTTGGGATCTCCTCCTCCCCTCTCGTCCAGTCCCGCTCTCTCGGTTGGTTTCCCGGCTTCGCGCCCCAGTTTCTCCCGCCAGAAGTCCAGTGCACAGTCGCCCTTCGGTTCGCCTCGACCTTCACCACGTCTCGCGTTAGCCCAACCTATACCGCATAGTCCCAGCTTGAATGCTTATGAATTCTCCGACTCTAGCCCGGCACCAGATATCTACGGTGATTATGGCCACGAAAATGTCGATTGGCTGTTAGCAGATGAAACGGCGAGTAATGCCTCATCCACAGCTACGGCACACCTGAGTGCTGCGGCGCCTGAATGGGTCCCCCAACCAGATATGAGTCCTTACGATATTCTGCGATCAGTGCTGGGTGACCGCAAGACAGATGACGAGATTGAGGACGCCCTCAACAAGCATTCGTATGACTTGGGTGCCACCATTGCTGCATTATTGGGAACAGATACGGCCGACGCGCAATACACAGGGGTGCCGAGCAATGAGGCCAAAGTTCTGGTAGGCAAGTCTATGTCAGTGAATCAGGCCCGGCCTTCCACTCCGAGTGCCGGAAAGAGTTCGATTGTCTGCAAATACTGGTTAGCCTCTGGATCTTGTCTTCGCGCAGACTGCCGATTCGCTCACGACACCAGCGGCTATCTTTGCAAGTAAGGCGGCATTACCCCCGGACCCTTTCAACTCTACTGACAATCGTTCCAGGTACTGGATGAACGGTAACTGTTTAGCAGGCGACGCTTGTCAATTTTCTCATGACCCAGCCCTCCTTGTCAATCATCTCTCGGTTGGCGAGGCTAGTCCTACTCCACACTTCCCACTTCAAGACCAGAACGATCAATTCCCTAGCCTTTCCAACCAGAATGTCCGAAGCGCCCTCCAGGCTGGGCTAGCAGCTGGAAATACTTTTGTACCAACCAGCCAGAAAAGCCGAAGCAGCTTGGGCAATCTTGCCCCCGGCTCTCGGCCTCATTCCAGGCCCAACTCACGGCATCAGAACCGTCCGGAAACACCTTCTTCTCTAGCCATGGACGACCCAGAAGCATTTCCAAGTCTAGGGTCGCTGAGCGTGAAGCGAGGAGCGAAGCAATATAGTCAACGGTCTAGGCACGGACCTGGAAGTATGGAGAGAGAGACACCGTCTTCGCTTGCGGACGTGGTGCGTATGTCGCCGTCTCCAAATCCTGCACAGGCACGGAAAACAGACCCTACCCGAAAGATCCGAACGTACGGAGGATCTGAGGGTGCGACCGCACGTAAAATACCGGAGCCACAGCACATTCCATGGCTGGAGACCGGTGCTCGGGCCAACCAGCAATACATGAAATACCGACAGGAAGCCATCAAACACGGAAGTATACGCAACAAATTTTTGCAGAGGTAAGTCCAACCCGGCATGGTCCGACCTTCAGATCGTATCTAAGTTGACGTGCAAAGTGCGGCCCAAGCCTGGAATCGCAATGATGCCCGCGCAGCGAAGGCACTGTCACTTCGCGGACAAGCCGAAAACGACGCAATGAGAAAGGCCCACCGAGAAGCAGCCAAGGCGTTGTATGACGAGCGCAACCCACATCTCTCGGCACCAGTCGATGAAGACGAAGAGATGTACATCGATCTGCATGGTCTTCACCCGGAGGAGGCCATTGAGTACCTCGAAAATATCCTCTCCACTCAGGCCAAACGTGGAAGGAGGATCATATACGCCATCACTGGAACAGGACATCATAGCAAGAACGGCAAGGACAAAGTGGGCAAGGGCGTGCGCAACTGGTTGAACGAATGGGGCTACACTTTCCGCGAGTTCAGTGTCCCTGGCGAGCGAGGCGGATACATTGGCGGGGTGTTGGGTGTTGATATCACGAGTCGCAGCCGGCAGCCCATCTCCGCGGGAGGCGGCTCGAAAGGAGAGGACGAGGTTTCTCCCACACCAGCTGTTGCTACGTCGGTGGGCAGCAAGATCCAAGTTCTCAAACGTGAGGAGGTGCCCGCGTGAGATGCTGGTCAATAAATAGCTTCTGTGCCTCGAGTCCGAATATCAGATGCACGAATCGCAGGAAACAATGAGGATATCTTCTGTGGTACATGTGAACAATATCGTCGTTAGATGTGAAGCCTGCCAGCACGTAGTGAAAGCTAGCCAGCCCACATATGGCGTCCGAGTCGTCTTTTTGAGGGACTGATCCATAGATGTGTTTCGAAATGGCGAGTTCGACTCCTATACCATGACTAACGCCACTGTACACCGAACATCTTGCCGACTTTTCCTTTGACTCCATGTTCTGCATCTTTGTTCTCCAGATAGACCGTCTCGTGACCCTTGACGGTCAAACTGAGCAGCTGGTACTCCAACCTGTCCTCATCCCTAGGTTTGGTCATGTGGACGGTGACGACGCCACGGCCGTCAGGGCCCTCGACGTTGAAATGCATGCGGAAATGCGTGGTGCCGAACTTGTCCACTTCGGAGCCGTGGGCCAGGGGCCGGGCGCGCGCCCATTTACTCGAGGTGGGCTCGCCGTACGCCTTGATCTGGGATGCGGGGCCCAGCAGTTCGCGGCATTCCGGGGACGATTTGATGCGCTTGACGGCGGCGTTGAACTGGATGGTGGCGCTGTCGGGGGCGAAGAGCTCGGTATAGAGGAGGTAGGATATTGTGATCTGTTATTGCAGGAGCCGTGTTAGCCAGTCGTCTGGTGGAGCTTGGGCTTGGGATTGTGCTTGTGGTTGTGCATGCGCATCTTGACCCAAGAGGAGAGGAGAGGACAGGAGAGGAGAGGAGAGGATGAGACTTCATATGAAGCATGAAGCATGAAAACGCAGCGCAGGGAGATGGGGAATTGCCAATTGTCTCTCATTCTCTTCTGCTTCTGCTTTCTGCTTTGTGGCTTACAGTCCCAACCAGGCCCAGCGAAACCAGCAGGAAGTTGAACGTCTGCTGTGTCCCGCGCGCCGCCTTTTCCCCAGTGCTCAATTCAGACCAGTTGTACCGCCCGTCGTCGCTCGTCACGGTGACGGCTCGTCTGCTGGGGCCTGAGGTGGTGCCGGTGCCGGTGCTGGCATAACGCTGACAAGGCCGACGGGCTATGGAGCGGCTATCACTGCCTCGAGGCTTGTTGGGAACATATGTGGTCAAGTTGCGCCTCGTTGGTGGGGAAGCAGAGCTTCGTGTGGTCTGGAAGTACGGTGCAGGAGGGCGTGTGGTCGACTGTATGCGAATGCTAGTACGGCAGGCTTGCTGGAAAGCGTGGGCGTGAGCGTGGGCGTGCGCTTTGCCGGCCATGACTGGCTTCGGTAAGGTAGTAAGTAGTAGTTCGTAGTATGTACAGAGTATCCGGACTCCGACTCTTCCATAGGAATGCAGTAGTAGTAGTGTATACGGAGTACGGAGATGTTAAGTGGAAGTGACAGACTTATCCGAATTTGTGATGGCTGGTTAGGTACCTAGTAGCTGTATTTCTTACAGCATCCCCTAACCCTAACCCTAACCCTAACCCTAGTAGGTAGCATACCGAGAACAAGACCAATTTATCTACTTTATACTCTGTACAACGCTGCGGCGCATTGCCGCCAACTCTGCCGCCAACTCTGCCGCCAACTCTGCCGCCAACTCTGCATGGTACGCGTCGATCTGAGCCTGTCTGTAATCTGTTGGCTGTTCAGATACAACCCTCATTAGCCATTCCCGAAAGGTCGTGTCACCCCATCGAAGTATCTCGCACAAAGCATGCACAAGCTTCACGATATCTGCACCAGAATGGGTGAAGTAGGTTGCCACAGGTCCTTGGATGACCTAGTACAGTCAGCGCTGAGTTCTAGATTTGAACTGAATAGACACCCTTGACTTACTGTTTCCGCAGAAGAACATCTCTGCGCAATGTAGAGTGCCCACCTGTCACCCACCACAGTCCAGCATGGAATCACAGGCACCTCCACCTCCGGATCGTGAAGCATCGAACTTTCTCCCATCTTTGTCTTTCCAGCCGCTGCCATTTGTGCCAGAAGAGACAACTTCGTCAATCCGGCTAGCGTCCACACGCCAAGTTGCGGTAATGGATCTTGCCCTGCATATAACTTTTTGATTTCCAAATTGCAGAAGAGGGCTCGGTTGCGAAGCATGGGCACTTTTGATTGACTGATGGTTTGCAGTCCGTAACGTACGTTGTTGATCATGTTTTTATCTTCATCGGAGGGTTGCAGACATATGCCATAGTCAATTTTCTTTGAGACACGCTTGCCATTGACGACAGGAAGAAGTGCTGGCTGATCCACCTCGATGGTTTTGCTACCAACATCAGTATGGCCACGCGCACTGAGGGATAACTCACAGATTTGCCAACATCAACTTGTTTCCCAGGCCCGACCAGCTGAGGGCCAATCTCATGATCTCAATGACAACATCGTCACTCCAACACTCCTCCGGCCTCTCCTCAGTCGCACATACTTTTGTCGAGTTTGCAATGTACTGGACCTTCGTCCAGAAGTCCTGGATCTCAGAGAGCGAATGGCCATGACTCTCTTGCCACTCGACAGGCGACAGATGTTGGCAAGAAGCTGGTCTTTCTGGATACTTCTGTAGCTCCTTGGGTAGGGTTACTGTGGCCTTCTTTACACGCCTAGCAAGCTCGGCTGCCTGTTCCAGCATGAAGGTGTCTTCGGCATCCCTGAACTTGATTTCAGGGTACATGCTATACAAGTCTCCGTTCTTTTTAGTTGGGCTCCGATTTCGACTGGAGATGATACCAGGACTGAACTTCGACGTCAAGCGAGTGGGGGAATCGACCGAAGGATATTCAAGGCTTGGTGTAGAGTCATCTGCGAGTTCTTTGACGTTAGTCGATCAGGAGGCTGGCAAATTACGACAACTCACTCTGCACGAAAGGAGATCTGCCCATTCCAACAGCACGGCGCTTGGTAGGCGACGGAGTTCGACCCATGGCGATTGCAGGCTCTGATGCTGCCCTGCGTTTCTTCGACGGTTCTCCTCCTTGCGTCTCCGTCTCCGCCAACACGATTTCCGACTGCGAACTATCGACAAGCACCAAAGGTTCTTCTTGGACTGACGATATACTGCAATCGTCAAGCCATTGGGAGACTCTTTCCAATATATGATCGCCACATTCAACAGACATGACGACGTTTGTGTCTTCCTCTTCTTCAGGCATGGTGGAGGCAAACATTTGCATGGGAGAATGCAGGACTACAAAGAAAAAAAGGAATTGCTAGCCAAACTTGAAGGGAGAGCACTCAAAACAAGGTTCGGCGTGCTCATTTGGTACATATAGATACATTCATGTACGCTATACCTCTTGTGGGTGGCGGCCAGCATTTGCTCTCACGCGCATTCACGCCACTGTTATGAGCTGTCTGGGGCAACCCGCGCTTGCCTACATGTGTTTGGCAGGTACGTTTTGCTTGTGAAGTACATGTAGTGAGTGTCGCGGAACAGTAGTAGTACATGAGGTGCTTCGTACGTAATGTTTATACATATCGACATGGTGCAAACTGTAGTACCTAGGTGCTAACTCGAAGGGCAATAGCCCGCTTTGTCTCCAAACTAAAATTGTGACTAGCCCGGTACTATCCAGTCACTGGTTGCGCTAGTAGTACTAGGTACTCATGCCAAGGCTGCTAACAGTGCTAACATGTTTCTCCACCAGTACTCTATACGTACTCCAAAGTAGTACATAGTATTCTCTTAATATGTACGCAGGCCTTCAACGGCGAGAACCCCCCGGATAGGAGTTGCAAAATCTATGCATACATGTCAATGACACTCCGCGGCTTCGTGTACCTGCCGATAGGCACGTACTCGACATCGTCAAAGCCCATGGATGCCGGTCCGCCCAATTCCAACCCTCGAGGAGTATCCGTCCAGCGAGGCGACGCCGCAATGGCTATGATGGTCACCTTCAAGCCGTACTTGTACTCTGGCGTGCCCAGACCGGAGCCTGTCTCCGAATCCAGAACGGCGATGAGATCTGGCACAGAAGCCAGGATGGACTTCTTACCATCGGCCGACATGGCCTCGACAAAGGCATTTTCGTTCTTGAACGGGATTCGGACTATCGCCTTGGACCCGTCGCTGAGGACTCCGTCGACCTCTACAACACCGTAGGTGTGTCCGGTCTTGAGGACGCGCTCCACACTGGTGATCTTGCCTTCGGCTAAGATCTTCGCGCTCGCAGAGCCGCCGACCGCGTCGATGATCCGCTTCGCCTTGTCCGTCACGTTCTTCTCCAGAGCGATCGCCCGGCCTATCCACCAGGCCAGAGAAACGGTATTAAGAACGGCCTGCTCCTGGACAACTTTGGCCGACTTGGGAGGAGCCGCTTTCCCAGCCCTGCATCCCATCTCCACAACGGCAGCCCGCAATGCCTTGTCCACAAGTTTATCGGTCCTGCTGGCAGTCATGGTGATAAAGGATCCATCTCCGCTGGCGATTGTCGCCGGTACCAGCGCCTCCCCCCGGGCGGTGCCGTAGACATTGATCGTTGTCTGCCAATACGTTGGATATGCGCGGCCCATGTAGTCGGCATCGACACAGGGCACCCCATGCTGAGCCGCCACCTCGAGGTTGACGACGCCGTTGCCTCCGCCGATCTCCAGGGCCATGAACGCATCGGCCGGAGGAAGCCCTAGCACTCGCGTCAATTCGTCGTGTGCCTTGTTGCACTCGTCGGCTTCCATTCGCTCCATGCTTACTTCAGGACTGCCCATGCAGCCCGTCCATCCGACGGTGGCCGTTTCAGGCAGATCGGTCGGCGACACGACCCTGATACTGCCTGGAGATATCTCAAGTAGAGCGCGAATTTTGAGATACTGCTGATAAGGGTCTCCCCCTCCTCCGCAGCCAAGGACCTTGCAACCCTGCGCGATCCATTCGAGGTCGATGATCGACACCACCCATCGCCGGTGTTCGACCTTGGGCCTATAGCCTTGAATGTCGATGATCTCGGCCGTCTCATCGACCAAGCCACCGTTGACAGTCTCTTTCTGGACCTGTTGCTGTTGTTCAGGCAGCTCTGGCAAGACGATCGGACTAGATGCGCCTTGTTTGGCGTGCTTGATTACGTCTAATGCTCCGACGGCTCTGATGTGTATGCGCGCCTTTGCATCGACGTACTGAATAGGGAGGATAGTGACTTCGGCAACCTGGACGGTCTCTCGCTGCGCTCCGTTGGCGACGGCAGCATCAATGGCTGATGCCGACACCACCTCTTGGGCTTCCTTCAACGTCTGGTGGGATGTATCTACGACGGTATCCACAACGCCTGATACTCGCGATATCGCGGCGCCAACTGCATTGGCGACCTCTCCACCTTTAACTTTCCGCACGGCGCGGACTCCCTCGAGAGGCTCATCGACATCGATGACGATGGCGCCTCCGCCGACGATCAGAACATCCACATCTCCCTTCTGAACCTTGGTTCGATCAACCAGTTCTTCTATGATCTTTCGCATGCGAGCCTTGGCCTTCTTGATCAGCTCTGGAGTAACGTCCCTCAAGCGACTGGGGTCACCCATCCCTTTCAGGGGGTTGTGACCTGTCGGCGAGTGCCATTCGGATGCGGCCACGATATCGGTGGATGTCAAGACGTCACCGCCAAACAGACGAGCCTTCTGCAGCAGCTCTAGAGCAACACTGTCCGGTCCAACGGTGATATCATCTCCGGACACTCGTACAATGCTTCCACCACCAAGCCCCACGCTCTCCACTGCAGGCAACGCAAAGTTGGTGCGCACGCCTCCCACCAGACTCATCACAGAGCTCATTCTGGGCAGGCCGTTGGGGAGCAACAAGCCGCTATCCGAGGTGGTTCCGCCAATGTCGATGACCACGAGAGCATCCTGGCGGTCCGCATGGACTTCACCGGCACCCGTGCTCGCGGCGTTCCAGAGGAAATCACCGCCTCGGATCGAATTCGTAGGACCGGAATTGAATGTTCGGATCGGGAGGTCGATGGCGTCCGGGGCACTCAGTACGCTTCCGTCATTCTGGGTGAGGTACAATGCACAGGGAACCCCACGGAAGATGTCTTGCATGGCCTTCTGGAAGCCCAGGATGGTCTTCTCGGCCAGCGGCCTCAGGGTGGCATTGAGGATGGCGGCGTTCTCCCTTGCAAGGAACCCGAGGGATGAGATCTGATGCGAGAGCGTGAGCCGGGGTCGAATCGCGAGACCATGGGCCTTGGCCACTTGTTTCATTTTCCGTAGCAGGATATCGCCCGCTGTGACTTCATGTTCCGCGTTCAGGGGCGAATAGACGGCCGAGACGACGACATCGAAGATGCCATCTTTGACAAGTTTCTCCGCCACCTCGGTCAACTCGGCGGGGTCAATGGGCGAGATTTCAGAGCCGGAGATCTGGTGACCGCCCTGGCAGAAATAGGGCCGCGTCGAGATTAGTCGGCGTAGATCCGGCGGGAAGTCGATAAAGGGCGGCACGCCGAGCCCGAACCCATCTTTGCTCCCTCCGCACAGTCGAACAACGCCGACGCGCTGAAGCGACGAAGAGCGCTGCACCACCGCGTTCACGAAATGAGTGGTTCCGACGATCACGCAGCTGATGGCGTCCAGAGGTACATTGCTGGCGTGGATGACGGTCCGGACGGCCTGGGTGATGCCTGTGGTGACATCGGGCGTCGTGGGTGCTTTGTGGGAGGCTACGATCTGCGTGGGGGAAAGCGAGATGAGCACGGCGTCGGTATTGGTTCCTGAAGAGAACGAGAAATTGATATCAGCCAGGTATCGCTTGGACTAGCCAGGAGCTGGGCCAGTAGAGGTTGACTGTAGCAATAGCAACGTCGATGGATCGAGGAGAGGAAGAAGGAGAAAGATGGGGACGAAGCTAAGATGACACAGGTGACGGGATGCCACGAAGGAGGCTGTATGCGCAGTACGTACCTCCTACATCCACCCCAATGCGGTATCTATGAAGGGGCGGGCTCTCAGTGCCATGTCCGGCGAGGCTGCCCATGATTCAGGTGGTGTCTTGTCTGGTCTGGCCTGATTCCAGCCTGACTCGTCTTTCTTCGTTATTGCCTCGGCCGTCTCGATTCTACTCCAGGCACTGACTTATCTGAGGCCTATATGGCGAGATAAGTACCTGGATCGCTGGTCGTGCTTGTTGTGCTTAAGCCTGTGCTTGTGCTTGTAACCCTCCCAAGAGAAGAATCGGCCGCTCATGTAATCAAGATAGGCCGATCGGGATCGGGATCGGGAGGGAGATAGGCACGACGACAAGGAGATGGCCGACCGATGGACAGTTGAACTGGCCGTTGTGGACTCTGGAGCAGACATCGTGGATTGTGGATGGCGCATCGTGGACGGATTACGTGGATGTATCCGTAGTGTCAGTGTTAGTATGCAATGTTGGAAAGATAGGTCTTCGAGATAGGTGATAGATACTCTGGACACTAGACACTGAACACCAGAGATACAGCCCCGCCTTCGAGTTTGCCGGAGTAGAGCACCAACATCTAGAGCTTGAGGCGGGAGGCGAGGCTTACATAGGTACATAGGTAGGCCTGAGACCCCCGAACTCGGGTGCTGGCCAGATAGGCCCGAGTCAGATCCAGGGGCCCCTAAGCCTTAGGGGCTAAGGCCTACAGTACCTACGTATAGGTAGGGTTGAGACTGCGTTGCGTAGTGCTCCCTGCCATTGCCACTCACTGCCGCCTCTACCATTATTCCTGCGGTGCCTGCAACACTGCTACTGTACTCAGTACTGTACGTTACTATCACCACCACCACCACCACCACCGCCTCCTCCTCCTGCCATCGAGACCCGAGCATCTCCGCGTCCATCCTCTATCCTCTACTATCTCCCCCACTTGCGTCCCGCCGGACTGGCTCCCGTTGTAGCGTACACGGCCACCTCCCGTAATGGGGAACTGGAAGCCTTAGGGCCTACATATGGCTCCTTGGCCTCAGGCGATCCATGGTCGGTGCATGGTCGGCCAACTGTTGGGTCCTGGTCCTTGTCTTCCCCCTTTCCCCAGAAAAGATACTGTACAGAGTACTCCATAGCCCATGCTGGGCGATCCTTTTCCACCACGAAGCTCAGTCGGCCCAGCCTCGGGATGCCTTTGACTTATGAGACCCCTCGATCGGCAAACTTAAACCCTGAGTACCCGGCCGACAGCTATCGGCCAACTTCATGTACATACCTGCGATTCCGAATGCTGACACGGCCAACTTTATAGTCTAGTCGCAGGCCTGTAGAGTGTCAGCAGCAAGGAAAGCCTCACTTAGCCTCACTTCCTGGCTATTAGTGTCGCGGATTGCATCACAGACTGTATGATCAAGAGACATCAAAGACTGTCGGTGTCAGATGAGACTCTGAACATGCTCCCGCTCATCAATCTTGAACCAACCTAACCTCGTTATCATTTCAAGTGGCAAGACCTACGCATCCCATATCAGCCTATCTCAGCGGTCCATCATCACCCACAGTGGCCATCGGTCTTGGGACTGAATTTAAATCAAACAGTGCAGTGCGCACTGAGTGAGATAAGAGAGATTGATTTGCAACGGTTGGATTCTGTAAAGGTTCATTCTTTGTCCTGCTCTCGGGCAAGACATCGAATCAAGAGGGACGGAATCCATCATAATAACAATCAACCAAGGAGCTCACGCAACACTTACACAAAAGCAGACGTCCCATCATGGCCATTCAACCTGTTCACCCAGACCAACTCTCCATCCCCATCATCGACCTCGCACCCGTCCGGTCAGGCACACCGGAAGAGGCTCGCGAGACCGGAAAGAAAGTCTTTGAAGCATTCAGAGATGTCGGCTTCGCATACATCAAGAACCACGGCCTGCCTCAAGAGCTTCAAGACCAAGCATTTGAATGGGTGAGTATTCTATCCAGCCTGCTAGCCAACACCCCTTCACTTTGTGGCTCGTCCATCATCCTCATTCATGTCCCAACTTGTGTCCTCTTTGGAAGTATGCATCTCTGAGGTCATGTATTTCCTGTCCAGACATGATGTAGTAACGTGACACAGAGTTCCAAGTTTTTCGCCCTCCCACAATCGGAAAAAGACAAGGCGCCTCACCCGCCGTATGGCTGGTGGCACCGCGGCTACTCAGGGGTGGGACGGGAGAAGGTGGTGCAGATGGTGTTCGACGCCGAATCGATCGAGGAGCTGCGCAAATGCCCAGACTTTAAGGAATCGTTCGAACTGGGCCGCGAGGACGACGAGCGCACGCCCAACATCTGGTTCCCTGAGGAAGTGCTGCCAGGGTTTCGCGATTTCATGACCAATTTCTACGAGACGTGCTATGGTGTAGAGTTGGACCTGCTGCGCGCCATCGCGCTGGGCATGGGCCTGCCGGCCACCTTCTTCCAGCAGTACCACACCAAGAAGGACAACCAGCTGCGGTTGCTGCACTACCCACCCGTCGAGGCCGAGCTGCTGCGTGACGGCCGCATGGAGCGCATCGCCGCGCACTCGGACTTCGGCACCATGACGCTGCTGCTGCAGGACGAGGTGGGCGGCCTGGAGGTCGAGGATATCCATGAAAAGGGCAAGTTCAACCCGGCCCCGTACGTGCCTGGCACCATCGTCGTCAACATCGGCGACTTCCTGCAGCGCTGGAGCAACGACACGCTCAAGTCGACCCTGCACCGCGTGCGGGCCCCGCCCTTGGTCGAGGGCATCACCAGTGCCCGCTATTCCATCCCCTACTTTGTGACCGCCGACCGCGAAAAGACCATCGACTGTATCCCCGGCTGCTACGACGAGTCCAAGCCGAAGAAGTACGAACCCATCAACGCCCGAGAGTATATCGAGATGAGGTTGAATGCGACCTACTAGCAGCAGGCAGGGCGGCCCAAGAGGGGCTAGAGGGAAAGGGAAACGATTCTTGTTCATGTTGAGCAGCAATCGGAATGTAGCCATAGCTACGAGTCGTGGCCTACGTAACCAACCATGTCACACTGGCTTTGTTCACAATCGCACTCTTACTTGCATATGTTTAAATAGGCCAGTCACCTACCAGTGATATCGTATTGTGCCAGTAGGAGTGCAGATCCAGCATATCGATCTATCAGATAGCCTTATTCCCACGTACGTATACGTATATGTGTAGGTATATGTGACTTGAATATCCATGTCGACACGGTGGGAATCACCAAGATGGAATGGAATATGGAATGGAAGATGGAATGGAATATGGAATATGAATCTGGAATGGGTGGATTGAATTGACTGCCTTGCTCGTCTCGTCTATCGCAAGAACCCCCACGGCTCCACGGCTCCACGGTTACACACGCTCCAGAGACAATAGCAGAACGAAGAACACAGCTCTGATCTCTCCCCGACAACTGCATCTGTGTACTGTAGCTACATAGGCCATAGGAAGGGCCAAGGTAATCTCAATCTCCAGCCTGTCCAGTCCGCCTTAAGCCCCGGCATATGTAACTAAGTTGCCATGTGTCGCTACAACAGAACAGTTCTGATGCCGTCTCCCGTCTCCCGTATCCCGGATCCCGGATCCTATGTGACAAACGGCGTGACATTCTAATTCAAGTCTACGCCGACACCGTGGCGTGGGCGGGATGCTTGTCTGCGCCGACACCGACCTTCTCGCCGCCACGGCCACTACCAATGCCAATGCCATTGTCTTCAGAACTCTCTTCGCCCAGGCCGTACAGAACGTCTTCGTCGACAAAGGGCGCCTCGACACCGAGCCCGGGAGGCGGGAAGACGCGGTTCAAGACCCAGAAGACGACAAAGCTGATGGCCAGACCGACGATGAAGGTGAGGTTGTACAGCCGGATCCAATTCGTCATGGACGGGTCGGTGCTGCTGTTGACGGTGCCGACAAGACCGGCTGTTTGTCGAGAAGACCAAGTCTCGTCAGTACGGAGTACAGGTATCGTGTCTCGTGCCATGTGTGTCTATTTGGGGATGGATATGGGGATGGGGATGTGCAGAACGCAACGCATGGGAAGGAGAGTACGGGATCCTCACGTAGTAGTGGCCAGACACCCGAGAAAAAGGCCACGATGGCCCGCCAGTTGACGCCCTTGTTGAACCAGTAGATGGACGAGCTGTTTCCCGTGTACAGGTCGTTGAGCTTCAGCTTGGCCCGACGGACGACGTGATAGTCTGCCAACAGAACTCCGCTGGCGGTCAGATGAGGTCAGTCTATGTATCTTCACGGAATCACAGCAGCCTTCAGGGGTGAGGGAGGGGGCGGATCAGTGTTCAGAGTAGGTCTCGGGAAGCTGCTTACGTGGCAGGGGCCATGAAAACACCAAAGCCGCTGAGGACTTTGAGGAATCTGTCGGCCGTGTTCACCAGTTGCCAGGGCTGGGTGGCAATGCCGATGATGGCCATGATGTAGCTGCCTCGGATGATGTTGATATACTTGGGACACAGCCCAGCCATGTCCATCCCAGTCGAGACCGAGTTCAAGACGACCGAGATCTGAGCCAGGTCGTCGGTCAGTGTCTATCATTCCCCATTCTTCCAGGTATGATGTTCAACGGCTGTACCGGTACTTACCGCAAGCTGTGAACTGACAAGCCCGAGGCTGGCAAAGAAGACGCCAGCCCGGGCCCTTGGGCTGGAATGGTAGTTCTCCTGGATGTCGGAGAGCAAATAGATCGGGTTCCACATGACCTCTCCGCCCAGGATGTCCCTCGAAGCACTCGTGACGATGATGCCAATGATAGCAGTCACGGCAATTGTGATGGGTGCCGCAACCAACTGCGACAGCGTCGGGGCGAATTTCCGGTTGGCATAACGCGTCCAGTCAGACTGGCCCAAGGTCCCGGCACCCCAGGCGCCGAGAATGGCTGTGATGCCGAACATGAAGGCCCAGCCCAAGTTGTCGGCCGTGCCGGGCTCGTGGAACATGCTGCCGGGTCCGCCAGCGTTGTGGACCGCCCTGATCATGCATGTGTATCAGCAACAAGCCACTTTTCCGCACCTGGAAGGTTGCAATCTCCCACTCTTACCATATGAGCAGACCGAAGCAAGAGCCTGCAAAGAAGACGAACGAGATGGCGAAAGGGATCTGGAGGCGTTCGGGAGGGACCAGCACCAGGGGGACGAAAGCCGCCATCCAGATGATCAGCCCGATAAAGTCGTTGGTCAACAGGTGGGAGCTCTCGGAGAAGAAGTTCTTCATATGCGCAAAGCCTTTGCAGGATGGGTCAGCGAATGAGTTCCGTGCGAATTGGAGGGCACATGGTCCATACCTGGAATGATAGCACCCCACATAACCCGGGTGGCCTGTCCTCCCCAGTAGGCTTGCATTCCCTGGGGTAGAGGTCAGTCAAGGAAGATCAGGAAGGTGAATGGACGCGACTTACAAACCACATACAGGCGACGAAGACTCGTAGCACGACCGGAAAATAACTCCCTCGCATTCCCCACGAGAAGCGTGACGAGACAGTGAATCCGATGTGATGATTTTCACCCATCCACCCAGCAGAGACGGCCAGGAGGCCGGTGAGGAAGCCTCCGAGGATCTGGGGTTGCCTTGTCAGCCAGCTGCAACTTCCAACTTCCTGGAGAGCGGGAGTGAGGGCGACATACCACGACGCCGATGGCTTGCTGGGGGCTGAGCCCTAGGGCCAGGAGAGTACTTCCAGTCGACCATGCCGAAATGCATGAACCCGACACCGTCCAGTATCCTGCACCTGGTGAGTTATGGGATCCCAAATCAAAATCCACCTGCTTGCACCACATACCGAAGTAGCCCCAGATGCCCCATGTGCGTCTCTCAGGCGGCATAGGAATCAGATCCCGGTTGCACCAGGTAGTGTTTTCGTAGTGGGCATCTTCGTCCTTGGGCCTACAAATCGATGTAAGCAATTTGTCCTCTTGTAGTAAGTACATGAACTGCTTGTGGCTGCCAACTCACACTTCCAGCCGATGCTTGATCTGCTCCCACTTGAGACCCATGTTGGTCTTCTCTAACGTGCGTCTCCCAGGGACGACCAGCTTCACACGAAAGAAGACAAAACGCTGTGACAGTCAATTTCGATGGGGCATGCGAGAATTGACCATGCGTGAGAGTATCCGGAGACTGTGGTTATACATAAATTAACCGTTGGGCGACACAGTCCAAAAGGGCCCGTTACATGGTGGGAGACGATGTGGGCCTGGTGACCAGTTGGCCGATCGATCCAGAGCAGACGCCGTAGAGAGGAGGGAGATAGGCTAAAGAACTAGCCCGATCGGCCAACTCAAGAGAGCGACTGCTCGCCACCGACAGTGTACCATGTACTTTGGAGTCTGTAGTATTAGTCGACTCCGGAACGGGCCTTCTGTAAGGGTTCCAGAATGCCATTGGGAGGCTCCAGACGCCACGTACAAGCCAGGGGCGAAAGGTCGGACGGCGCAACGCCTGTGACGGCCAAATCCGGTACCAAGGTCTCTGCTCGAAAATGCAATCGCAATATAATCCGATTGTGTTGGCTTGTCCAGCGGTAGACAGGTACACGCAGAGCCATCAAGCGAGAGCAAGCGCTGATAAGCAACAATGGCGACTATCGACCACACCTCCCAGAAGTTCACCCTCAACACCGGGGGCCAAATCCCTGCCATAGGGCTTGGGACGTGGAAATCGCCGCCAGAGCAAGTCCGTAAAGCTGTCAGCCACGCGCTTCAGACGGGATATCGACACATCGACACAGCTCTCAACTATCAGAACGAAGTCGAGGTTGGCCAGGGCATTCGAGAGTCGGGGGTTCCGCGAGACCAGATCTGGGTGACTACCAAGCTGGACAACCCCTGGCACCACAGGGTCCGAGAAGGGTTCGAGAAGTCCCTGAGCGACTTGGGGGTTGGGTACATCGACTTGTACCTGGTGCACTTCCCGTGCTCAACCGATCCAACTGACCCTTCTAAACACTTGCCGGATTGGGATTTCGTGAAAACATGGTGGGCGCCTAGAACCCGTCGGCAGCCAAAGACTGGCGATGCTAATTCGAAGAATCAGGCAAGAAATGCAGAAACTGTTGGCCACTGGGACCGTTCGGAACATCGGCGTGTCCAACTTCCAGATTCACCACCTTGAGAAACTCCTTGCCGACCCTTCCTGCAAGGTTGTTCCAGCCGTGAACCAGATCGAGCTTCACCCCGGCAATCCCTCGTGAGTCTTTCCACAGACTCCGCGGTTGAGGCATTGATATACTGATCAACAGCCAGTCCTAAATTGTTGGAGTATTGCAAGTCGAAAGGCATCCACTGCACAGCTTACTCCTGCCTCGGAGGTGCCACGGACAATCCACTCTACAAGGAGCCTATACTGGGTCAGATATCACATGCCAAGGGGAAGACTCCTTCTCAGATCCTGTAAGCGTCCATGGCCAGGAAGATGAGAGTTGTCGCTGACAAGACCAGACTGATGTGGAGTCTCCAAAGAGGCACCAGCATTATCCCCAAGAGCGTGACGCCTTCGAGGATAGAGGAAAACTTCCAGTTGGATGGCTGGGAGCTGACCAAGGATGAGATGGAAGCTTTGAGCGGTATCAAGACCCGCTTCAAGGTCGTCCAAGATGCGTGGATGCCCATAAAGGTCTTTTTCGGGGATGACGAATGATTGTTTCGGTAGAACCACTGTACATCGGCGGCTTCCAGTCAGGACGGTGTAAGTATCCAGTGGCCATGTGACTTAGGGCGATTGAAAAGTGTTGCGTCTCGACACGGTAAATGGACTGGAATAGAACATTACTGTACTGGGGAAGTGGTAGAATCCCCATCTTGGCGGTCAACCATCATACCTGCCGAGTATAAACCCGCCGTTGAGCCCCTTCGCATAATCTGGGCCGCCTGTGTGAAAAAGGAATCGATCCTCAGCGCGACTGGACGTATCAGGCCGACGGACTCCTCGTCCACGAGCTCGCGTAGTCTCTGGAGGGATTCATGGAAAAGCTCGAGGAGTCGAAATGTCTCGCGAACTTGATCTGGACTGGAGGCCAACAGAAAGAGGTATACCAGAAAATTTCCGGTAAGAATGAACTGGGACCGTGCATCTTATGGTCATCAGTCGTGAGCTCGAATACAGGTAGGGAGGGCGACACTCACGTCGGCCCCAGAACGCCCGTAGACCATCGGGTGTGATTTCGTCCATGAAGTCTAAAAAGTCGCTGAACTGCTCTATGGCAGCCTCAAAGTATCGTCGTAGACTTGAATGTGGATTCCCTTTCGCAGCCATCGAGGCCGGTGTCATCAACGCTCGAAAGAGAAGCACTTGGGTTGCGAAATAGGCGAGGTGGAGGGGACCTGCTTCAGTGTCAGCTCAGGAGTCCCCCAGTCTCTCCCGCTATCCACCAACGGACCATTATTGCGAAAACTATATCGGCTTGTAGTATAACTCATGGTGACACACTGTGGGATCAAGGAGTGCCACGACTGAAGTTCTGACTGGATCTCCAGGAGTTTGGTCTCCTGGCCCTCGGGATCCAAGATGGGGGCTCGGTAACTGTGATCAGAGCTGCAGCAAATTTAGCTTGGTGTCGCAGCTTCCAAGGTTGAGATGGATTCCTTACAAAGCTGTGTCTAGTAGTCTCTGGAGTATTTGGGTTAGTTTGATCTGTTCAAGAAACCGAGCGGCGGTGGAAACGTCGAAGCTGGCACTTGTAATGTCGACCAGGTCTCTGAGATCTTCGGGGACATCCTCGTCGAACCTCAAATCATCCATGTCCATGTCTGTGGTGGTGTATGAGGCTTGGTAGATATGAGGAGGGTTCCCATGCATAACCGACGACCACATGTCAGTCACGAAGGTGGCCCACCACAGCTTCTTTCTCAGACTCTTTTCCCAGGGAGCAATGTTCCAGTCCGATGGATCGCGGTGAAGCCCTATCATTTGGGCACATGCGAGCGCTTGTGCGGACAGAGTCCACATCCTCGGTGTCTCAAATGTGCCGTTCCCGGCAGCCTTCTCGTGTAACATCAGTAAGCAGGCCTGCAATTTCCAGAGGTTGGGTGCCTCCAGCTCCCTGTCGAGGGAAGCTTGGGCCGCGTGGAACAGTTCGTATTGTTCGAAGGGGCGTGGAATGGCCCTCAACAGGGGATCTTGCTTCCAGAAGGCAGCGCCTAGTCCATAGACAACTCCCCGTAGTGATGCTGGAATACTCAGCTTATCCTGCTTATAAGCTCGAAGGAAGCGCACTTTGGAGACGACACAGTAGACAGGATGGACGTATTTGAAGTACAGGCGGACAAGGTTCGGGCCATATGGTCCAATTTTGAATTCAATGGTTTGGGACGATTCTTCTTTTATCCGATTGTCGTACGGCATGAACCAATCCCTCAGGATATAGAAATGCAGAGGCGGTGTCCCTGTGGCAAGATTTCCAGGGTATACCTGGACGATATTGCCGGCCACACGGTCCGTCTCATTGATGATCACCGATCGGAAGGAGGCAAGGAGGTTGGTGTCTTGCTCGGCAGCTAAGCCGAGCGAGTGGCCCGTCATATTTTTGCCATCTTCCAGGGTGTGCACTTTGGGTTCCAGCGAACGTGAAGCATTGCTGCTGCTGGGAGTTGTCGGAGGTGGCTTTCGAAGCCAGTCTCGGAGGTACATGTCGTCCACACTGGCGCTTGGGGAGAGGAGAGCTTGACGGGGAACATTGTCACCAGGGCTGATCTGCTCAGCTGAGACTCGTTCCTCCTGAGGACACGGTTCTGCCGGTGGTTCCAATGAAACCAAGGGCTCGGTATCTTCGTTAGTAGAATGGGCCCTTGAGTGCTGTATAGGGTCAGAAGTGGATTGACAATCCAACCCTCGACCTTTACAAAACAGACCTTCAATGGCAGGTCAGCCTGGGGTGTATACAGCCTGACGCGTAAACGGGGGCTCACTCACATGGCGGTCGATCTTCGATGACACAGGCAGTCTTCCGCCGGCGGCAGGTGTCGCAGGGACGATTCTTCCGGCTCCTCCATTGCCGAGCACTGCCAAACTCACTCTGGACCCGGAAACGCCGTCTGCGAAGAGAGTCGCTCTCGGATGAAGACGGTTGCATGGTGGTTCAGTGCATGGTTGAGGTACGGGCCAATGCTGAGAACTGGAGGTGCGCTCTGATCTGTTCTTGCTTCTGGTCGTCATGAGAAAGATGAGAAAGATAAGGCGTCACACTGGTACAGTACTCCGTACAGAGAAGGTGACGGGGCAGATAGCGCTGATATTACTAGGCGAGGTCACAGACTAGCGCGTCATAGTGTAACTGCCACTGTAATTACAGTATGGAGAAGTACAGTTAGGTAAGGTAAGATACCTAGGTACCAGGTACCTGGTATCTCTAAGGTAGAATTAATAGGTCTTAGGTACCGGTACCTTAGCTATGTACTCCGTATTTGGCCATTGGGTCACCCACCACCCCCGCCTATTTATGTCACTCATCACGCTCCTTGCGCAACGTCTTGCGTTCGAGGTCTCCTATACCAGAAGGCATCAAGAATGTGATCTCCAGACTCGAAGTTCTTTTGCCACCAATTCAGGATGATGCCACCACAAAGGAGCCCAGTCATACAACGAAAAGCATCTCGTTCGTGTAGTGCTTGAATCTCATCATCCTATTTCTCGCAGTGTGGAGTTTCTCCCTTGATCAATTCGTAGAGCGTACTTCCGAGAGCAGATAAGTCTGATTGCATCTCCCAACACATCGATGCAGTGAAGACATGAACCAGAGTCTGGTTCACAGGTGCCCTCCCGTCCCGCTTCACGCAAACACATGGTCATATATTATTCCACCACAATTTCCCCCAACATTCAGAGAAGCCATCGAATTCACGGGTTCGATGGTCCAAAGAATGTGACCCAGTCTCTCGGAAAAAATCACTTCATAAGAAGAGGTTTCACTTCCCTCGAACACACCGCAAAATAATGTGGATGCTTTCGAGGAAAAAGTTTTTTGCTCGTTGCCTCAGGCTGGGACATATTTCTTTCCGTGTATCTGGGATGGACTGCAGATAACGAAATAGTGCCGGTACCCAGACCCCAGTGATCCGCCGCAGGACTTGGGGAAACTCCAAGGCCTCAACTCTGTCATCTCCTGGTCTCTAGCCAGAGGCACGGGATACCTTGATCTGTCCCCTTTCCTCGATCGTCTTCGCCATCCTGGAGCCATTTTCTGTCTGCAGGGATTGAAACCCTTTGACCAACCCCTGTAGGTCTCCCTTTCCCAGTTCTTGACTCATCTTGAACTTGCCATCTAATCGGGTGATCTCGATTTCCACCCCGATGATGTTTTTCTTCAACAGGTCGATATACCGCTCTGGTGCATCGGTGACCTCCCACGGTTCTAGCCGGTCACCCCCTGTGTATCCCATGATACTGGTCTCTGCATGGTGGGTGAGGTCACTGATCTGGCGCTGAAGAAACTCGCCGGTCTCTGGGGCGCTGGTGTCGAAGTACACTGTGGCGATCCCGTAGGCCTGGACGGCAGAATAATCCCACGTCGGCACGACTTTGCCGGTGCTGGGTTTGGTCTCGGTGTAGAACTTGGGCGTCACGTAGGAATGTGCAGGCCCGTTGAAGACGACCGAGACTTCCTCGCGAAGCCGTCCGTTTGAAGCTGAGCTGGCTTGCACGGCTTCCACCAGAACCTTGGACTGTGGGTTAGGCTTTGCAAGGTGACCGCGTAGTCTTCCCAGTTCCGTCTCGCTTGCCTCATCGTCAATGTCGAGCATCCAAGGCACATGGCTGCATTGAATGGTTGGGAATGTGGATGACTGCAGCGCGGTGATCAGAAGGCCCAGGGGGTTCTCTTGGATGAATCGCCGCAACGTCGGAATATCACGTTCGACGTAGACTTCGCGCATATACATGGTTGAAACTTACAAGGGACCACGCGCGCAGAGTAAATGGCGAGAACAAATGAAGGAATGGAACAGACCCGAAAGAAACTAGGATATAAGATAAGCTAGAGCTATAGGTTGTCATAGGGCGCGCTGAGATTTGGCGACTAAGGCGAGCCAAGGTAGAGTACTCTGTAGTACTTGGAGATATTGTTTACTGATCATTCGTTCCCAATCTCAGCACCCAACCGAGGACCAGGGTTTGAGCAATAATGGAAACAGGCTTGGACAGCAACGACGACGGCAGAGGCAGCCGTCCTGATGTAAATACCAGTATTACTCATCAGTGGCAGTTAGTGGTAGTTAAAATAGTAGTTCAGATCCCGGCCCGAGCCTTATAGACCTTAAAGTCCATACGGTCCAGCGCTAAACTGTTTCAGGCCTGGAAGCACAAGGCCCCTTTTGACCCCCGAACCCTACAAAGAGAGCAACATCAGACATTGTACGGAGTACGGAGTACTTCTGATGGAAGACAACTGAATTGGCTGGGCCTCTGGCTCGGTCACCTGGGATTTGAGTCCGACTTTGAGCCTCCCTTCTGGTCTTGCTGGCAGCACGCTCGTGAGGCCGAGACCGACAAGGGACCTTCAACTGGCGTGGCATCATGTTTCCCGAACTACGAGATGACGGCGACCTGCTCCATTTCAGCGTTTACAGCACGGTCTACCTGTTCGATGGCCAATGTATCGTTACCCAGCCTGTTTAAAACAAGGCAAACAGAGCATCTCTCGCAAACACACTAAACATTGAGGTTAGGTGTCGTCTGCCTGCGCAGGCTGCGCCAGCAATGAGATATGTGCTGTGCCAACAGAGCTCCGTGTTGCTGGACTAGACAGCAACACCCGACATGCTCCCTGCGAGACCAGAACAAGTTCACACTGCCCTTAAACCCCAGTGGACATGGTATACCGTGTACCGACCGAGCCGTTCCTTTCCTCAACGAATATGCACCGCTGACCTCTAATTCCCTCCTGCGACATTCCATTTTTAGTTCTATCCTTTTGATGTCACCTCCTGAACGCCACCGTCCTCCCAGCTTCGACGGTCGAAACACAGCAGCATTCACACCCGCTTCAGATCTCAGAAGTCGCCTCGTCCTGATGGTCGAGCCGACGACTGCCTTCCGGTGGGAACCGAGCAAAGAGCACCACAGTAAACCCTATCAGAGCAACAGCCTACAAATCCTGAATTAGCGGTGTCACGGTAGGAAGGATCTGCGGTGAAGAGGATGGACACTGACCGCATTCACTGTGAAAACAAGCTCTGTTCTCCCGATACTGGCGAAAAACGCAAAGACGACACCGAATACAAAGGCTAGGGTTCACAGACATATCAGCACTTGGACGGCAAACTGAGGGAGAATGCTTACTCGTCGACAGTCGAGCCATGTTCTCCACGAGACTGATTCCAGCCAAAGCGTCGGCTCTTTCAGCACTGCTGGCGGAACTTCCAATCATCTGAAGAATCGTCCCTTTGGCGGCCGAACCCGTGCCTGCAGCGAATGGCAGCACAACGGCTACAAGGTACATCTGCCATCCTTTGTGAACGAACGAGCAAAGAAGCGTAAGGAGTCCGTCGGCGATCAACGAAAACCTTGTGTAGGTGAGATCGAACTTGAATGTTTGCTCCTTGTCGCGTGGCTTGTCGTGAGCATCATCGCTGTCCGCGGTGGCCGTCTGAGATGAACTGCTCGATAGCAATGGCTCCCGCTCCGTCGAGTCCAAGTCCCTTCCGGCTCTTGCACGAGCATCCTCTTCCTTCTTGGCGGTCCACCGTCTTCCGACTGCAATGAGCTTCGGGAAGGCGAAGGTCAAAAAGACGCCTCGAAGCATAGAGTGCATGAAGATCAACCAGCCGTTCTTTTTGGTTCCAAAGCCAAAAACGTTGGTCGAATACAGTTGAAGCAAAGTGGGCAGATAGCCTAGATCCGACATGAGCTGGAATCTTAGAGTCACGGCACGGCAAGCCACTCACCTGTAGCCAGAATGCCGAGAAACACGCCCCAAGCCAGCAGAAAAGGACCATATTCTGTCCGGACTACTCCGTCACTTCCAATGAATTTCCGTGGCGCAAACACGCTCAAAGGGCCGACGAATCTGCGGAAGAATCTCGGCTTATTCTTGCCCTCGATCGAAGGCCCCAGGGATTCTTTCGCCTTCGGGGGAGGGATATGCGGCAAGAAGACAAAAGCAAAGGCGCAACTGCTCAGGAATAAGATAAAGGTCAGCCGGTACGGGGCCTTGATCCCAAGGAATTCTGCCACGACGCCGCCCAGAAGGAAGCCTGAGGCCGAGCCAGACATCATGCTTCCTGTCAAGCGGCCCAGCGCTGCAGTTCGGTGCTCGTGGTCGACGACTTCGGTGATGAATGTGTTCAGTACCAGCAGATAGCCGCTTGGGCCGCCAGCAATGCTCACCACCTGCGAGGCTTGGATTATGATGATGCCCACGCTGCCCCAGAGCTCTATCCCGACGTTCTGGACAAGCAACCTGACAGCCGGGAAGAAGACCTGGATGATCAGCGTCGGCTTGACGCCGATGCGTTTGATCAACGAAGTCGTCACGAACAGATTGAGCAGGCCGAAGATGGTCGTGCTCGCCCCGAGCAGGGAGATCGACAGGGCCGTGGAGCTCTCGATGGCGTGGATCGCGCACCGATCGGTGGCGGTTTGGATTCGTATGCCCGTAGGATCGACTTCCGGCGTGGCCAACATATAGGACAGCAGTGACCCGGACAGGCCCGTCACTGTCGAATCAGCCACGGGGCCAGACCCCGGAGCAGGATGGCTTTTGTAGTAAGCATCGCAGGTCATGAGTCGAAAGACGTATAGCATGGGAACTTGGGTGACGCCGAAACTCAGGCTGGTGAGAAATGCACTCAGCATGATCAGGTAGCTGATTGAACGCGGCCAGGCGGTAGCGACGCTATCGTCTCCATCGTCGCCACCCAGAAGAGACTTGGACTCGTCGGCCAAAGGATCCTGGACGGCGATGTTTTCCACAAAGCCAATGTCTTCTTCTGAGCGCGTCCGGCTCAGCAGCAGGGAGGCAGTTTCCTCCAGATCGTCGCGTTGGACTGGCTGATGGTCGGACGACGCTCGCCGGTCGGTGCCATGACGATCGGTCATGCTTGACAAGCGCGGGGAGGGATGGCCAGCCAGCAAAGCTTGATCGCTGTCGCTATCACTATTCGAAAGAAGACCACGGTCATGTCATTTCCAGCTTTGACTGCCCAGGGGAATCCAGACAGAGATTGTCGGGCATGCGCAGGCACAGGCACGTACACATGCGGTAACCGTCGATGAATCACGTCAGTTTCTTAACAAAGCAACTAATGTTGGAAGGGTACGGAGGGGGAGTACAGTAACATGCTATACGCGCCAACGGCATACGCTCCACCATGGGCGGTGTACCGTCGGCCACGGCACGAGGTGCCGCCTTTTCCGGAGCTGGTCGTTAGGGGCGTGAGGCCGCCCATGAAGAATTCCTGTGGAGGTTACATAATACTCCGTACAGTCCGCGGCCACTCTCCAACTCCATTCCTCAGGAACCTGGCCACCACCAAGTACAGAGTACCAGTACGGAGTACGGAGTACAGATATATTATTCCTCCATGCCACCTGCCACAAGGCGCCATCCATTGTCCTCCCAGAACAACGAGCCGCCTCTTCGGTTCCTGTCAGAGGCAGTACGAGTAGATGAGGTCTAGAAAAGCCTCGTCTTGTCTTGTCCGAGGGAAACTCCAATATTGTTGCTATCCACGTATCTGTATTAATCTGTGTCGATAATTAGCAAGCTGTTTGACTGGATGCAGTCCCACTCGCACTCGCACTCCCACCACCATCCTCTTAAGTAGGGTTGAAAAGTAGGGTTGAAGAGTCCACCACCATCCTCAAAGTAGGGCTGAAGAGTTCCTTGTTCTCTATCATAGGTCCCCTGAGCCTAGGGCACGCCCTGACTATACACTTACAGTATATCGAACAAATAGTGGAGACTTAGATGAGGCTGGGGAATGTTCTGGGCCTAATATTTGACACACCATTCTTCTTCTCCGCTTCTTTCTTCCTTGGGTGGTGTTTTCATCTATCCCTCTTTAGGATTTTGTCGTCCTTCGCCGTAACATGCGTATAATTATAGTATATGGAGAGAGAGAGAGAGAGAGTGTGTGTGTGTGTGTATGCGTAGTCTCTTCGCAAGGTCCAGACGCGCCAGAGTGATATATAGAATAGGTGTACGGGGTACGGTGTACCAGTTTTGATCGCCTTACTCCGTACATCAACACGACAGCACAATAAACACCCATGGGTGCGAAATACTCACAGGCTACAGCCCATATTTAGACCTCTCAGCGAGCTATACCAAACACGGGATCTATGACCCCAACGGCTTGTAGAGCAAAATACCGTTAAAAAAGGACATGCTACAATTAGGTAAGGTACTTGTAGTCAGATTAGGTAAATACCTATTACTGTTACTCTGTATCTCGGACATGCCCGTTCCATGGGCAGCACTTTATGAGATATCTGATCTGCTCTGATCGGGTCCAAGTCTACCTTATTTAAATATCAATATCCAGCTGGGCCTTTTTTCTTTCGGTCCCCGTATCTGAAACCAGACTTGCATTCTAATTCGCGACCACGACAGACAGCCAGTGCAAGTGCAGCGCAAGCGCAGACCGACCATGGCAGAAACAGACCCTGGCTTCATTGCCGCCGTCGAGGAAGCCAGACAGGGCTTCGCGGAGGGTGGAGTCCCTATAGGTATGTAGGTACACTGTACGATGTCATTCTCACCGCTTTCTCCGTGGCCGTCAGGTTAGTTCTTGAGCATCCATCTAGCCTCTGGCCATGGTCATGTTCTGGCAGGGGCAGATGCAGAGGCTGGTACGAGGCTGCGAGGCTCAGAACATGGCCAGAGGCTGGATGGTGCGAGGCTGCGAGGCCGAGACCTTAGGGACACACACACACACGCACACACACACACACACACACATATATATATGTGTATGTCATGTGGATGGGATGGGATGGGATGGGATGTATGTTTACTGAATGAAACGCGACGATAGGAGCATGCCTTGTCTCCAAGGACGGCAAGATCATTGGCCGCGGACATAATATGCGCGTGCAGAAGGGCAGCGCGACTCTTCATGTGAGCACTCCCTCTCCTGTCTCTCACTCCCATCTCGCACATTGCAATTTGCACCTTACACCTTGCAACCCTGGCATCTCCTATCTTTGTGTCTTCTTCGGAAACCGCCTCGGCTTTTCTTTGGAGGGACAATACCAGCAGTACTGGTACTGGTACCACTGAGGGCTGAGAGGGGACTGGATTTGTTCGTTTGGTTTGAACCCCTTCTAGCAGTACCGCATCACTCTACCAGAACCCTTCCAGCAATACCGCACCACTCTACCAGAAAACTGGCCATGTCGCATCACTGACGAGATACACTCCGTGCTTCCAGGGTGAGATCTCCGCTCTCGAGAATTCCGGCCGGCTGCCCGCGTCCGCGTACGCCGGAGCCACCATGTATACGACGCTCAGCCCCTGCGACATGTGCACGGGCGCCTGTATCCTGTACAAGGTGGCCAGGGTGGTGATCGGCGAGAACAAGAACTTCGTCGGCGGCGAGGACTATCTCCGCCAGAGGGGCGTCGAGGTCGTGGTGCTGGAGAACGACGAGTGTAAGGAGCTCATGCGGAAATTCATCGAGACTAAGCCTCATGTTTGGTATGTTTGATGTTTGATGTTTGGTCTTTGTCTTGGACTTTTACTGCTTGTCGTTGCAATCCCCTTTCATTTCATCTTCTCCCCGGCCGGAGTGAGAGTGAGAGGATTTGCATTCTTTTATCTTCTCCCATCCATCTTCTCTACTACGACTACCGGAGTGAGAGGATTTGCATTTCTTCATCTCCTCCCATCCATCTTCTACTACGACTACTGGATTGAGGACTTCATTGACAGCCCCGTGTAGGAACGAAGATATCGGCGAGCAGTGATGATGAGGATGATAATAAGAAGAAAGATGATCAAGTGGTTTTGTCCACATAATAAGAAAAAAGAAGATCAAGTGGTTTCGTCCAAGTTTGCCATGCCCAGGTATCATACGTAGTGTAGTGTAATGTCTTTATGCTTTTGCTTTTGTCTTTCTATTTCTCATGCCGTGCATCTGTGAATCTCCTCAAAGAAAAACTTCAGGTCGTCAGGCTTGACGCTGGGAGTAATGCCATGGCCCAGATTGACGATCCAGCGTTGCTTCCCTCCGCCGAACCCCTTCACCATGTCTTCCACCACTGAGGTGATGGCTTCGTGGCTACCGTACAGCACCCCGGGATCGGCGTTGCCCTGCAATGTCACCCGGCCTCGGGCTATCTGCACGGCTTCTTTGGGGTCGTGCAACCAGTCGAGGCCAACCACGTCGTAGCCAGAATCGCACAGCTCGTCCAGAGCATACCAAGCGCCCTTGGCGAAGACAACCATTGGCACGACATCCTCGCCCATCTCGCGCAGCCTCTTGGGCAGATTCTGCGAGATGTATCTGAGGTATGGCAGGGCGAACTCCTTGAACGAGGAAGGCGACAGCTCTCCAGCCCATGAATCAAAGACTTGGAGAATCTGTGCTCCTGCGGCGACTTGCAACGCAAGGTATTCGACACAGATCTCGGCAATCTTCTGAAGCAGGGCCTTGCTTTCCTTTCCGTACTTATACACCCAGGTCTTTGCTTCTTTGAAGATCTTGGTGCCTCCGCCCTCGACCATGTAGCACAGCAAAGTCCACGGGGCACCGCAGAAGCCATACAAAGGGACTCGGCCGGCAAGCTTGGTCCGTGTCAGCGTAATCGCCTTGTAGACATAGTCGAGCTCTTTCGCGACATCCACCTGTCGCTGTAACACCTCTTGATATTGTGTGTCCGAGGGCGAGCGCAGGGGATTGGGGAACTTGGGTCCAATGCCATCCACCATCTTCACTTCCATGCCCATGGCCTGAGGGATGACCAGGATATCGGAAAAGATGATGGCGGCGTCGATGAGGCCGTCAAAACGATCGATCGGCTGCAGGGTCAACGTCGACGCGATTTCCGGTGAGCGACAGCATTCGAAGAAATCATGTTTCCCCTTCGCTTCGTGATACTCAGGGAGGTATCGGCCGGCTGGGAACGGGTCAGCTTCTTTTAAGACAGCATTGGGGTCGACAAGGCACAGACCGCCGCATACCTTGTCGCATCACCCAGATGGGCGGACGGTCGACCTGTTCGCCTGTAAAGCGTCAGTCAGTGCACACGCTTCTCTAGCAAGGATGCTCATTGTGTGACGCACCACGCGCCGCCCGCAGCAGTCGATCATTCTTGAGGGGAGGGAAGGTGTGTTTCATATTGCTGGATGTCTGTAGACAAAGTGAAACCTATCGTCGTGAAAAGCGTTTGGTGGTGTCACCATCCTCGACATTGATCTTGATATTGATCTACATTTCACACACTGCAGAGTGCGGGGAAATTTCCCGTCGAATTTGGCGGTAGTGCGCCGCCGAAGAAACACTGGAATTTAGGTACCCTCATCCCTCATTCTTTAACACGGTCGGATGGCTGAAAAGAGGAAGTGTCTCTTCTCCTTCACCACATACATTGAGGTCTCGCCCACCTCTTCCTTGGCCCACGAACAGAGTCTGCCACACTCACTACACACCATCATCCATTGATTTCCGCCACTAGTTTCAGACTCACGCAACCGCCATGGAAGATTGCAAGAGGAAAGAGGACCAGCGGCCTATATCATTGCGGTTTGAGGCATGACTGCACTCTGGAAGTTGGAGTCTGGCCCTTTTTGGAATCAGGTGACTGCCAAAAGGTAGGATTGTCACACCCAAGAGTATATTTGTACTCCGTACTTCTACATGGTACTACTGTAGCCTCTGGCAACGAGCTCGACATCTGCTGGACGAAACAAAACTGAACAGATAGGTGTTTTTGGAGGCATTGCAGCTGTAAATCATGGAGACTTGGATCCGGGCAGGAAATGCTTGCCTAGACCATACCCTCATGTAGTCCCTTCAGGGGCCACGGGTATCTCATCATCCCCGATTTCTTCGGCTTCGTCCTCTTGAGCTTGTGAATCTCTTTTCTTCCTCAGATTTTCGAGCCCGTATATGCTCTCGCCCAGAGCGCTGTATGTGGTTTGTGCCTTCGATGGCCCTTCTGTTGGCACATCAGCCATCTCACCGTGCAAAGCTGCCTCGTTTAAAAGTATTGCCAGACTAGTCTTCTCCCATCGCAGGTCAACTCCGTCCACTTTCTCGAACTCGCTCACACCATTTTCGTGGCTTGGATGGTCTGAGAATAACTCAAAGGTTTCAAACACCTCCGTTTCGGCCGTTTCGGCCGGTCGGATCACTCTCATCGAACCCGGCTTATGCACTGTGTCAATACTGACCACGATATCCCAGAGAGCAGGCCCGATGCCAACGTCCAAGACATTCCCTCCAAGAGTCAGGCTTTGATGGTGTCTCAGTCGGCCTTCCTCCGTGAGGCCGTAGCTTAGAAGGAGTGGGAGTCTGGACGGCACGGTTAGTCTTAGCGGACAGCAGCCGGAAGTGGGCTTACCCTTCCAACGCAACAAGGAGAAGATGGGGAGGACGGCGAGAACGTGGTGAATTGCCAGCCACGGTGAAATTGATGGGCCAGATGGAGGAGACAGCCAGACGATCTAGAGAGCGATCGCCATCATCCAGATTCAGCGCACTGGCAATGTCTTGTCGCACTGCTCCGTGAAAAAGCTCTTCGTCGAGCAAACGTCCTGTCAGAAAGTGGTAGGCCTTCAGAGATGGCTCGCCACTCCCTGTCACCAAAAACTCGGGTTTCCATGGTACAACACACATCTTGCTCACGAATTCACGGTGCCCCAAACAATAGTTCTCGATGATATGAGCCTGTGGGACTCCTCGAGACACCCGAATATGCTCGTCTCGATCCGCAGTCAAGATATACTGCTTGCGTTTCAACCCGTCCTGCAGTTCAGCAATAGCTACGTCGGTCAGACTCGAGACATGGCCCAATAGCAACTTCAATCGAAAGCTGGGCGCTTCTTTCTTAGGCGGGGACACCTTCTGTTTACGCTGCTGCCGAAGTGCCTCTAGATTCCTTCCGGTATGGACTGTCAACTCCGAAGCTGCCGGACTGAAAGGGACTGGAGACTGATCCAGCTTCACGGTCTTGGGAACGAAGTCCGCTGTAGGACACAATGGTAGTAGGTAGACGTCTCCAAATTTGTCTCCAACCAGGATATCTTTCTCATCGGAAGTGAGGACAAGTCTACATAATCGTTTGGGCATCGATCTGGCTGTTATTAGTCTGAAAGCTACTCATGTTGCTTGAGGGCCACCAACCGTTGGCTTTGTAACTCCAAGATTCCTCCGGGTCGTACGCTAAACACGTTGATCGACTTATCCGTCGTAGTTACCGTGACCACCTTCGTGCCGTCACTCGAAGCGACGATGTGCGAGACATGGGGTAATGGAGAGCTTTCTAACTTCAGCTTCTGTCGCCCTCCCTTTTGGCCCTCGGGTATAGTCTCGATCGATTCGTCTGTAGTTTGCTGAGAAAGATCCGCCGAAATTTCCTCCCCTTCGACTCTGCGTCTTTTGGCCGGGGGTTCTTCATCGGCGTGGGTACCATTCTTTTCTGCCGTTTTAATTTCTCGCCGGGGCCACTGGCTCAAAAGAGCTCCATTTTTCAGATTGAAAGTGCTGATTATATGACCTGAAGCAGCCAACAGGAACGGCTGTTGGCCGTCAACTGGCAGTACGCAGCATAGTTTTTGAAATGGATGCCGAACCATTTTGAGTAGCTGAAAATCTTCAACTCTCGAAAGAATCCGTTACACCTCTGTGTGCCGTATGACACTCAGCACAGGAGGTCCATATAGTCAGCTTCGTATCGAATGGTCTTCTGCACCAAGTCGACCGTGGCTTGAATTCTGAGTGAGCCAAATTTAAACCCGTTCCATGTTCCCATGGTAGAAGCGGCAGTATAAAAGTCACTTGCACAAAATGTCTCCTTGCTCCGCCATAGCTGGCGCCAAGACCCAAGATTTCCGCGCACACTCCGAGTCCTATCCGACAAAATCGCAGGCGGCAGACTCAGGTTCGCCAGAACTTCAAACCACCACCACCGTACCACACCCTCAACACCCAACTTACACATCAGTTTGCCCTTAAACATCCTAACTTCATCCTAAGAAGTCATGGGGGGCAAATCCGGATCGAAGACTGTCTACTTCGACAAGCTGAAGACTCTGCTCGACGAGTACAAGTCCATCTTCATTGCAAGTCATCTCGACAGCCGCAGTGGGACGTTCGTTAACAATTGCAGGTCGGTGTCGACAATGTCTCCTCGCAGCAGATGCACGAAATCCGCCAGTCGCTCCGCGGCGATGCTGTGGTTCTGATGGGCAAGAACACCATGGTTCGTCGAGCTCTCAAGGGATTCGTGACGGAGAACCCGGAATTTGAGCGTCTGCTCCCACACGTCAAAGGTGCGCTTTGCCGTTAAGATGCTTGGAGGAATTCAATCCTGACTGTTGCAGGCAACGTTGGATTCATCTTCACCAACGGGGATTTGAAGACCATTCGTGACAAGATCCTGGCCAACCGAGTCGCAGCCCCGGCTCGTGCTGGCGCCGTTGCTCCCGGCGATGTGTACGTCCCCGCGGGAAACACTGGTATGGAACCTGGCAAGACCTCTTTCTTCCAGGCCCTCGGTGTCCCCACCAAGATTGCCCGTGGTACCATTGAAATCACCACCGACCTCAAGTTGGTTGAGGCTGGCGCGAAAGTTGGTGCCTCAGAAGCTACGCTTCTCAACATGTTGAACATCTCTCCCTTCACGTACGGTATGAAGGTTGTACAGGTCTATGAGGAGGGCCAGACCTTCGATCCGAGTGTGTTGGATATCGAGGAGAGCCAGTTGCTCAAGTCCTTGTCGTCCGCTATTGCCACCATCACTACCATTTCTCTGGCTGCCAACTACCCGACTCTGCCGTCTGTTATCCACAGCTTGATCAATGGCTACAAGAAGCTCATCTCGGTGGCCATCGAGACCGACTACAGCTGGGAGGCCATTGATGAGCTCAAAGATCGCATTGCGAACCCTGAGGCTTATGCCGCTGCCGCTCCTGTCGCCGCTGCCGCCAGCGACGACGCTGCGCCAGCTGCGGCCAAGGAGGAAGAAAAGGAAGAGGAGAAGGAAGAGAGTGATGACGAGGGTAAGTGCACATTGGCTTTCAGCCTTGATGACCTGCTTGCTAATCCGTATCAGGCTTCGGTGGACTTTTCGACTAGATGCCCGAGCCTCCGGCACATGTCTGGACTGGCACATGCAGACGCCGTGGCAGCAGCAGCAGCAGCTAGTTCAATAGACAAGGTACATAGGTGCAATGACATGATTGCCAGTCGTCAACTTTTGGTGGTATACCTGAGCACGCGTGAAAAGCCCTCTGAGAAATCTGAGCACAACTGGGTAAGCAGTACCATTTCCTTTGCAAACAATACGGCGTGATGATCAATTTTTAACCCCGAGAACTTGTTCTATGATGAACAAAACTATGCAACAACAACACTCTAATTTTTTACTGACGCCGTTCCTTTTACTCCGAATCCCTGTGACCACACTGTTGAATACACGCTGACTCTTGTCAACAGTCTGAGTATAGTTGCGTATCGAGATTATGCCTAGCATCCTGACCCATTGTAACCGCATCCGCTGTATATCATCACTTGGTAAAGTGTCGGCCAAAGATCTGCTCTCTTCTTGTTTCAACATTGCACACAGTGGGCACTGGTCTACCAAGACGAAATGAGGCATGGGGACAAGTGAAGACGTCAAATAGGAGCGCTCCCATAAACACTATGCAAAAAACTCTTTGGCCCTCATTTCTTCCTTCATGGCTTCCTCTTTTTCCTGTTCGTCCAATTTGATCATCTCAGCCTCCGACCCCGCTGCACTCGGCTCACGTGTCGACTGGACAGAGGATTCTTGATCCTGCATCTCCCAAGTCTCTTTGTACTTACTCCAAAGATGTTCCACAGATTCGCCGAACAAGTCAGGCCAGAAACTTTTCTCGACATACTCTCCCTTCCCCATCCTTTCGTTCATGCGACTGATGCTGCCTGGACCATGACGTTCTTCCAGCCATTCCAAAAACCATGCAGTCTTCTGATAACCTTCATCCCATTTTTTGCCTCTGTTCTCTGGGGCCCGATTCCAATGCGGTGGGGCGAGGCCGGCCTTTAGCCGGACAAAGTCTGCAATGCCTTCAATCAGGCCTCCCGGAGCAGTGCCGTGGCAATTATTCTGGTAGCAGTGTACCATTTCATGAGTGATCACGCCGGCCAATTCGTGACGAATCCGGGATGAGTTCCCTGAATGCACAATCTGCACGTAATCGAGTGATAGATGGATTTCCTTGTGAAGATCGTCCAGTGGCAATCCGCTGGTGTAGGCAACGCCACCCATAGCTCTAAGCACTACGGTTACAGACCTTACTTTGGGAATGTCGTGCAGGCCATAGGGTTTATACAGGTGATCAATCACAAGCTCAATGGCGCGTGCCAGAAACAGGCCCGAGTCCAGAGAGGAGCAAGCAATGGGAGCGGCAGGATGAGTGACCTCATCTAAGTGAAGTCGAAGCACGGGCTTGTGACGAAGTCGTGGAGGGATCGGCGCAGGCATCTTGCGAGTGTGGGTTGTGGTGTGAAGTGATGCCGAATAAGGCAAGGCTGTGAGACTCTGATGCGCGTTGGTCGATCGGGAGGAATTGTCCACCAGAGGCAGAGAGAGGCTGGAAGTACTCGTAACAGACAGAAGTTGGTTGTGCGTGTCGACGCCACTCAGTGCAGATCAATGAGGCGAGGTAACCAGAGTGGAAACCCGACGTAAGTTGTATGGCAGGCGACGACTTTCTGTGAATCCATATGGACGCGGTGAGTGAGGGATAAGATTTGGCTGTTGGGATGCGTGCACAAGGCAACCACGTGCCGCCAACCATAATTCACCAGCACTCGCCAGCACCGCAGGCCGGGCTCCGCTTAGCTAATCCACCACCCCCCGCAGGCGCGTCGTGCTGATTGGCTTCCCTCCAACGTCTGTCCACTCAGGCGCCAAGCCTTCGCGGGTGCTCCTCCAAAACATCTGGTATCAACAACATCGTCTCCATCAGTGTCGCCTCTTCGCTCTATACAAACTTTCCATGTCCCACGTTCCAACGGTTCAATGTTCACGTTCGCGTTCACGACCTCCAGCCTCCTCGCCGCCTGATCAGAAACTCAAACGGTATGTGCCACCTCGTCTACTTAGGTCTCGCTTCTTCGCTTTCTTCTCTCTCCTTCTTCTTCATCACATCCCAAACACTCTTCACCACTGTAGTTGTTCTCACAGATTGTGCTGAATCGACTACCCCAACCCAACACTTGAAAGCTCATTCCCATTGTGCTCTTCGTCTGCTCCCTGCTCTGCTCTGCTCTGCTCCCTGCGCTTCCCCCGTCTCTGTCAAACCAAAGACACCGACCTCCCGATCTCCTGATCTCTTTGTCCCCCAATCCATCACCTGCAAGAGCACTTCGTGCTCGTGTTGCTGACATGGATTTCCGTATGCATCATTCTGTCCTTGGCTTTATTGTTTCGATCTGTCTAACATTTCTCTCTGCAGTCAAGAAAGTCGACAGACTCATTCCCGTTGCTGGAAAAGCAATCTACTTCACCTTCACCGGCCTCAGAGCCAAGATGCTCGGCAGAACCTATGTTGACATCCTCAACTTCCTCCAGTATGAGTTCACTCTTCCAGAGACTGAAGAAACCTGGAAAAAGCGCCAAGACCTCCTTGTCGAACTTGCTGCATTCTTCGACAGCCGCAAGGACAACAGTGTCTTGCCCAAAGACTTTGTCGAACGTGTCAAGGCCATCTTGCCTGACATTGTCACCGCCGCCTCTTCGGAGCGTACTACCTTATCTGCTCAAGCCTGCCGCGTCGTCTGTTGCATTGCAAAGCACCTTGAGTCCCAGATCCAACCTCAGCTGGACATGCTCCTTTCCCAGCTCATCATCCACTGCGGTTCTGCCAAAGGCGTCAATCAGAAAAACGCCAATGACGCAATCGTCACCATTTGCAAGCATGCCGGCTACAGCCCTCGCCTTTTCTACCATGTCTGCGCGGCGTTCAGAGACAAGCGTATTCCTCCTCGTACCTATGCCCCAGAGTGGCTCCGAATCCTTCTTTCGTCCTATCGCACCCAAATGGATCGGGAGAAAGATGGCGAGGCAGCCAAGACAGCCATTTACCAAGGTCTCACCGACGGCCAAGTCAAAGTCCGCGAGAACAGCCGTGCTGTCTACTGGGAGTACGCGACATATGACGTTCAGGGTGCCCGCATGATCATGGGTGGTCTCAATCCTCATGCTCAAGCTGCGCTCCGTGAAGACTCTCACAACCCCGACAAAACTGCCGCGAAGCTCGCCAGAGCCCCACGTCCAGACTCAGCTCTCGCCTCCATCAAGGCTCAAAACAAACAACGCCTTCAACAGCGCCGTGGCTTCACACCGGCCTCTGTCAAACCAGACGACTTTGTATTTGGCTCCATGGAAGACCTCGACGCCCCTACATACAAGAAGTCTGCACCAAAGGCCGGCGCTGAAGCTGCAGGCGAGAGACAAGAGAAACGTGCCCCGGAACCTCACCATGCAGGTCATCAGAGCGACTCTGCAGGAAGCTCTCGTCAAGGCATCTCTGTCCAGCCTCGCACAACCACCAAAGTATCCAAGGACACCAAGCTCGAGACTTCGAAAGAGCAGAAGGCATCAAGCTCACAGGCCGACGCACGTCCATTGCTCTCTGCACCAGTCAGACGAGGTCGTATCGTCGCCACTCCCATGACCAACCCTTCACAACGTCCTGGATCTCGCGGAGAACCTAGCAAGAAGTCCTCCGAAGTCAAGGACAAGTCACTCCCAGACAAATCATCTGGCCGTCAGACTCCAATCACAGTTGACGAGAAAGACGTGCTGTCGTCCTCTGTCATTCATCATCGCAAAACAGCAAGCCGCCATGACGCCGTCAGACTCGACGACAAGGATCTTTCAGTCACCAGCATTTTGCAAAACATCAAAAGAAGCAGTCAGCAACAGACTCCTGTCGTCGCAAAGTACAAAGAGTCGTCTGGCCATCCAACAACCCAGTCCACCAAAAAGACTGAGCGTCCAACTCATGTGGTCACCGACGATCAGGAGCCGCCTACTCTCGCACCCGTCCCACCCAAGAAGCCTACCCTGCCCATTGCCGTACTCGCCGAGGACAAGGCGGGATCAGCTTCTGTTTCATCCAAGTCCAGCAAGGAGACAATGGCTGCCGAGCAAGTCACAGAACAACTCGTTCTGCCAGTAACACTCCCTCTCCGTCCCGTCAAGGCATTTCCACAAGAAAAACACTCCGCTCTTCCCTCGACTGAACGCTCCCTTGATAAAGATTCCAGTCGCCAACATGTTGCCGAAGGCAAAGAAAACTCCTACGTTATCCGACCTCGCAAGAGAACATCACCTACCACATCACCGCGTCGTTCTCCTAATCGTTCCTCCAACCAGTCACCAAAACGATCTCCCCGCCACAATAGTATTGCGGCGTCGGCCAAGAAATCACTTGCCACGGCAACGGAGTACCTCCGTCATGGCAGTCTCGATGCTCTCGGTTACCGCAGGCTTAGAAAGCTTATTGAAGACCATCCGGGCGTCTTGATCACCAGCCAGACACAGTTCAACGACTTGTTCGAACTGCTGATTGGCAAGCTGGCATCTCTCGATGAACTTGTCGAGCCCCGAGAAAAGAGACTCGAGACTCTCAGCCATCCCGCCTACCACCGACACACTATTCTCCTCATCATCTTCCTCCTGTTTCGGCAATATCCTCACTGGCCGGAACCGCAACCTGGCATGACCCTTTCAGCACTCCTGATCGCCAGATGCAATCACAGTTCCGGTTATATTGCAACCTTGCGAGCAATTGACAACGCGGCTGAAGTCCTATGCACCTCCACTGAAGACCTTCTTCCCTCCATCGATGCAGTCCTCGATACCCTAGAACAGATCGAACATATCATTACCACGAATGACCCTATTGTTACCCCTATGTCTACCACCACTGTCCTTTCCACCAGTCTGCAGAGTCTTGCATCGGAATTTGGGCCTGAACGCCCCCGCTTCTCGAACAGACTCCCTATTATTATGGCCTTTGGATTGAGAGTCCTCTGCCTCCTCCTCGAGCGCCTTGCTTGCCGCGGCCAAACCCTCTATACCATCCAAGAAGACCGACTGGGCTCATTTGCCGAACACCTCCTCGTTACCTACACCTCCCTCATCAAACGATATGTGCTAGACTATTGCACCGCACTGCATGCGGTGATCAAACCAGAAAAGCGATTCTACCAGTACTTCAGGAACGAGTCTGACAGAAACCTCATCAACTACTTTGTTGCTGGACATCAGGACGTGGAGATGCAGGATGTGGATATGCTGGACGTTGAAATGGATATGGCCATGGCCATGGAATACGGAAGCTTGCAATCGTCGGTATCCTTATGATTCAGTGATGACGGGCCAGTCACCCTATTGTTAGTATTATTACAGCCAAACACCTTTAAAATTCTTCGCTCCGCTCCTAAAGTTCCCTCTAGAGTTCTGAAGATTGTGCTGTGCCCGTACAGCGTACTCCGTACTCCGTACTCACTCCCACCCTGTTGATGGTTCATGAATGGGAGAGACGTAAGAGCGGTGTTGCGTAATCAAGGCCCAGGCGTGATCACGATGGTGGGGCGAGATGTGTTTCAGAGGGTGGTGTCGCCGGTGCAATCCTCTAAGCGCAGATTGCAGGGGACGACAAATCCAACGGTTGGTGATAGAGAACCAGAATGACACTACTACTAGTAATTACTAGCAATAGTAGTCCCCTCCCTACCTAACTGGCGGTCCTCATAGATGATATTACTGCTGTACGGATACTGTCAAGACGGTGACGAGGCACAGCCACATACTGGCAGGCGACTGCCAACCCCCTGACAGCAGAAAAACAAACTCCGTATTCATACCTACCTACATATGATTATGTATCTGTCGACTGCAAAGAGTTTTCGCATGGCAGAATGGGCTGATGTCAAAATGCAGGTCTAAGCGACGAGGAGGCACCGCGAGGAGGAGACCAGCAGACTCCAGCAGACTCCAGTCAGCTGCAAATGAGATCCGGCCTCGAACCAGAGCCGAATTGGATTCGATTGGACGTTGGTACTAGGACGCGTGATGATCGGAAGGCCAAGTGAAACGACGTTCTGCAGGTGGCCTGGACTAATCTACAACCTCTTCTTCCCTTGATGCTGTGCTGGTGCTGATGGTGTCGCCACGTGGAGACAGAAGGGAGTGACAGAAGAGCAGCGTGTGAGTGTGGTGACACGGCAGTCAACACGTCCGTCAACGAGGAGGACTACGGAGTACTCTGGTAATTAATAGATCCGATGCGTGATGCGACGGTGTTCTGGTTGAGTCTGGCATGCTCCTGGAATATACCGTTACTCTGGTCTGGGCCTGACTACGGGGTATGTACAGCGATCGAAATACAGCTGCCCACCTGGTCCGTAGGTACGGACATAGTACCACAACTGCAGTAGTCGCAGTCTGCTCAAATCACAACGAGATGAGATGGCAGAACGAGATGGCAGACTGATGTAGGCGGGTCGGGTCTCTCACGAGTCGCGACAACACCCAACCCCTGAAGCTGTTCTTTCTTCTTCAGTCCTCTCCATCTTTTGAGGCGATCAGGGTGTCACTAGGTTGACAAGAGTTTAGTGGACGAGCACGCTGAGAGACCGCGCGGTGGCTGAAGAAATCCTGATGGATGGATTCGTCGGTTGCCCGCTGGGGCGTGCACACAATGCTCTGTTAGCTTTCTTCTAGTGCTATCGTCGGCCTCGCTGATGTGCCTCCTTTGCACCCTTACGGAGTAGAGAGCACTCAGAGCAGGCCCCTCGGGTGCTGCGCTAAGCCTGAAGCGCCTAGGGATTTCCCACTTGTAGGCACTTAACGGCCACCTAATAGGGGAGCCAACGGGAGACCTGGAGGTTGTGAACCTGTCAGTGGTAGCGTGCCCGTCAGACTGCCCTCCGCCCCCGTCCAGCCCTGGCCGGCTCGGCTTTGGCCTGCGTTGCCTGGTTTGTCTCCAGCGCTGCCACCGCTGCCTCCTCCGAGTCCTGCATAATCGAGCAATCGCACACTACACTACACGAATGCAGCCGTTGACGCAGATTCTCATCGAGGGCCAGCACAACCAACCGACTTCTTGAAACACCCTGGCCTATAGCGAACACAATACCTCTCGCTCGTTTTCGATCTCGATGCAGATGCGTCTCCATCCTCCTCCCTCGCCTTGAACTCTGCTCAGCACACCGCACGTCACACCTACCTGCACGACCTGCACTGCACCTCGACGCGCCCTCACTGTCGCTGTCTTGCCTGACCTGCTGACTCTGCGCCCGCACGAGCTGACACCCACGATCTTTTGATTTGTTTGTCTTGTTTTTGATTCTCAGTCACGCACCAGCCAGCGACACTGTCCTTTTTCTGGATCATACCATCTTGGGTCGCCGATTGCTTAATCGGTCATCTACCAACGAGCCTCCCACCTCCTAAGCAGCAGCGTTGATTGCCGTTGTCACCACATCGTGCTTGGGTAGTGCCCACGACTGCGTACAGGACAGGCGGTCAGCCAACAGGGAGAAGAGCGGGGTCACCATACTATGCAATGTACATCTGTTGAGCCTGTCTGAGAGAGCTGTACAGAAAACAAAATTCTTCATGAACTTGCACCAGGTATATCTGGTGGATTAGTTCTTCGACACTGGATTGACTACCACTCTGATCCGCCATATGTCGACCGGGCTGGCCCGTTGTTGAGAACACGACACAAATCGACATCATGGCCACCGCGATGGAGTCTCCCGTACCGTTTCCGGAGTCGCCCATGGATCCGGATGACATTCCCTTCCCTTGTAAAGGGTGTGGACAGGTTGGTCAACGACGCTGACTTGTTTAGACGGGTGCTAACGGGGTTGTCAAGATTCTGGAAGAAGGCAAAGCCTTCGAACTAGGTACTTTTCCTTCCCTCCCTCGCCATATGTGTGCAATCACTGACCGACACAAAAGCTGGTAACAGATGGCATATCGACTGTTTCCGCTGCAACACCTGCGGTACTGCCTTAGATTCCGACGCGAACCTCCTCCTACTGGGTGACGGCTCGCTAATCTGCAACAATTGCACGTACAGCTGCAGTAGCTGCGGCAGCAAGATCGAGGATCTCGCAATCCTCACAGGCGATCAGGCGTTTTGTGCCAACTGTTTCAAATGTCGGAATTGCAAGAGAAAGATCGAAAACCTGAGATACGCGCGCACATCTCAAGGGATCTTTTGTATGGACTGCCACGAAGCACTGATGGCCCGAAGGCGCAAGAGAACCGCCAAAAATACCACTCAGCGCTCCAAGCTCTCCGCACACAACAGTGCCCAACTGGATAAATCCTTGCCTGCGATCCCGCCTCCAGAAGCCAGAAAAACGGCCTACCTGCCCGAAAGCCACTCGCCGTACCCAGAGGGTTATGTGGAAGTGCCAGCTGATGTACCTTCTGTGGCAAAGACCATCAGCGAGTTGCAGCGAGATGTTGATTCAAGACCTTCATCTTCGGAACAAAACCCTCCCCGTGGTAAGCAACCGGTCTGCGGACGTGGTCGGCGCCCGAATACTGACCACAATTTGTTTCTAGATATGCTCACGCTCCCCTCGACGACATTCCGGAACAACAGGCATTCGATGATGTCGCAGCGCTCCGATCTATCTGGAGGCGGTGAGGAATTCTTGATCCCACTCGCTTTTGACCCTACACCTCAGCCTTCCACTCAGTCCCCCAGCGTCTCAAGCCAAGCGACCCCACGTCAAGTCGAAGAAAAACCCAAAGACTACTTCTCAAGCAGGCCAACTCCCCCCTTGGCACAGCTGGGGTCCTCCAAATCCAGCACATCAAGTCCTCACATTGCGTACCAGGAGAAGGGGCGGCAACCCTCTCGAGACATGGTCGAGCGGAGCCGATCTGGAGGCACCGCGAGTCGAACTAGCTCTGTCAACGCATCCCCATACGTGCCTGTCGAGCGTTCTTCAAAGCCGGAAGAGTCGCCCCGCTTGTCCCAGGTTGCCCAAACAAGCGATGCATCCTCGGGCGAAAAGTTCCGATTGCAAGACGCGCCTAGACCAAAACGGCGGACTGTGTCTACCTCCAACTCCCGGTCAGAAGCTTCAACTCCTCGGACGGACACCCCTGGAGACTCCGTGGATCAGGCTGCCAATACAAAGACACACGTGTCAGACGTAGGCTCACCGTCAGATCGAGGCTATTCAACGCCCCGCCTTTCCAGGGACTCGAGTCCTCACAGCGGCACCGGCGGCTCGCCTCAGCCTGCGCAGCTACCGGCGACATCGCTTCTGCAGACTCTGCCAAAGCGCGGCGATTCTTTGGAAAGCACAAAACGAGCGCAAACAATACCAAGGAAAGACCTGAACTCTTCAGCAAACATCCCATCTAGTTTCAGCAGCGCCGTCAATGGCACAACCTCAGGATCGACGCCATCAGGCCTATCTACCGATCTCGCCAGAGCAAACGGCGGAAAGATCATATCTGGGCCTATTGGGTCTCCCAGCTCCAGAAGCATTTTCGACACCGCCGACGATTCCCTGAACCAGATAGACCTCCCAAGTGCCGGCAAGGCAGGTAACGAATCCTTCGTCGACCCCCGCGCGCCACCCCTACCTCCCGCTGATCATTCAAGATCAAGAAATGAATCGTTCAGCACGATGCATTCGGAGAATCAGCGATATCTCGAAGGGCAGAAAGCTTTGGGGCTTCCCAGATACTCCACTGGCGGTGAGTTTACTATGGATGAGGATATGGCTCGAATAATGGGCGGTGACGAATTAAACGCGCACGAATCTTTCCTCAAACGAGTCTCAAATTCTGTCCGCCATGGTCGCAGTTACAGCGACAAGACTGGGCGACTGTCACGGGATCGTTGGCCACGATCTCCAGCAGTGGCGACCGCGTCGATTGGTCAAGAAATCAGCAGTCCAAGTAGTGTATCACCGGAGAACCGCGACGAGCTTGCCTGGTTCAAGAATGAGCTACGACGCGAGCGGCAAAAGACCATTGAGCGAGAGAAGAGAATCACGGAGCTAGAAGCACAATTGGATTCGGCCGCCGACATCAAGCAAGTCAATTCGGAACTCAAGGAGAAAAGATCGACCATTATCGTACTTGACACGCAAAAGGCGATTGTGGTCCGCGAGCTGGAGGTATTGACTGAACATTTGACTGTCGCCAAACGTAGCGGGGAGCCATTTGATGTCTCCAAGATGAGGAGTACCGTCCTGCGCGAGTTCGCCGAGTCACTGGAAAAATTAAAGAACTCATTCGCGCCTCAGATCGAAGAATCGATCCAGAGGCGGAACGACTTGGTTGACGAAATCGCAAACCTGACTCAAATGAAGGATAAGAGTTTCATGGAATTTGAGCAGCTCTCTTCCAAGAACGCACAACTGGCCGAGCTCAACAATCAACTGGTGCACCAGATTCAAGGGTTATACAAGGCCAATTCAGGGGTCCAAGCTGAAACCCCCAAAGCGGCCGTCAATGGACTTGGAATCTATTCCCATCACAAGGAGAAATCGAATGTGTCGTTTGATTCGAGAGAGGTGCGCAACATGTCAACTGACTTGACTAACATTGAATCGGCAACCACCCTCCAGGCAAGCGAGGCCGAGCCGGTTACTGTGCTCCAAGGGCCCCAGATGGTGAACATTCGCAAGGGCCAACCCAAGAAATTTGACTGGAGACGAGGTCAAAAGGTCGCCAAGGGAGTCACAAAGGGCTTGAAGGGCGCGTTCTCCTCGACCCAGCAAACATATAGTCGGGATCTCCAGTTTGCCGAAACAGGAGCATACGGGTCTGCGCCCGTGGGTCAGGAGTACTCGACCATGTCCAAGTCGAATCCGGAGCCCGTGAAGCAAAGCGGATTTGGGTTCTTCGGCAACCAGAAACCTACGACCAAGCCCAACGGCCTTTACGCAACCCAAGCCAACACAAGCACTCCTTCTTTACTGGTCGATGCAGCTACACGTACGTACTTCTTTATCTTTATCCATGTCACGACTAACCTTCCTGGCAGAATTGTATGGGTCTGATCTTGAACAACGGGCCGAGTTCGAGAAAACTTCTGTGCCGGCGATCGTGAGGCGATGCGTCGAGGAAGTGGAGGCGCGAGGTAAGAATTTGTTATGTTCTCCAGAAGGCATATTTTGTGCTGACAAATATTCAGGCATGGACGTGGAAGGCATCTACCGCAAATCAGGTGGCAACTCACAAGTCCTGCAAGTCAAGGAGTGGTTCGAAAACCCTTCCAAAGATTTCGACATATCCGACCCTGACCTCGATATTCACGCCGTCACTTCCGGATTGAAACAGTATTTCAGACGGCTACCGGTGCCCCTCATCACGTACGACGTCTACGACAAACTTCTTGATACGACCACCATTGCGGAAAGAGAAGAGAGAATCGATGCTATGGAACGAGCACTGGAGGACCTGCCTCGAGTCCACTTCGAGACGCTGGCTTATCTCATGCAACACTTGGCACGTGTCGTCCAGCAGGAGAAGGTCAATCTCATGACCAGTATGAATATCGCCGTCGTCTTCGCACCCACCATCATGAGATCCGAGAACATCAACCGCGAGTTGAGTGACACGAAGACGAAAAACGAGACCGTCATGTGGATGGTGGAGAACAGTGAAAGAATCTTTGGGACGTGAAGGGAAAGCGATATTTCTCTCGAGCATTGAATATGGAGTTTGGACCGGTCGAATAGGGGAATCGAGCCATCGAATGTGGTTACTTGGGGCACTACTTGATTCAGCCTGGCGTCTTGAGGAGCTGGAAAAGGACGGATGGAATTTTGCTTGTGAGACCCAATCGACATGCGCTATTGCGCCTTGTTCATCGACTGACTGATTATGGTGAAGGGCTGAGGGTTGAGGGTTGAAGTCGTGTCACTGTTGTTATGGTCCGATTTTGTGTGGATTTGGATAGGAATAATCAGTTTAGATAAGGATGAGAACCACTCTCCTCGAATCCACTCTCACGACATAAGAGACCTGTCAGGTTGGTTTTGATTTGCAGGACGAACTAGGCGTGCTGTTGTTGATGAGAATGGTTAACGCCCGTAAGTCAATGACTACCTTAAGGGGGCGTGAAGCTGCAGTGTTTCTGCCACCCTTGAGAGCTTCGTCTAGACACTGCACATGACTACGACTTGGTGGCCAGATGGCATGCGGGAATTGTTATGTACACCAAGGATCGTGAATTTGTTTTGTTTTGTCTTGGTCTGCTACGGGGAAGAACAGGCCAGACGTTGGTTTCAAAATAGGGCGATTAAGGAATTATGTAATCTCCGAAGCTGTAGGCACCGAGTAGGTAGGCACCAGGCACTAGGTATCCCCGTACTGGTACTAGTACATTGTAATAGAGATATTTGGCACTTCAGGGCCAGCACTACTCACTACTACGGAGTACGTAGATCCGAAGCACCGACAGTCATGTGACCTATATTCCTTGGCATGGAAAGATCTTTTTTCCTACTTCAACTGGCGAGGCCAGTTGAAACCTTCTCTTTTCCTTTTCTTTTTTGTTTCTTATCCAACAGTTCTGTGTCACGACGATCCCTTCCTCCTCTTTTGGAGTGGTAGGTCGATTGTCGCGGCGTCTTCGACTCATCGCGTGGAGATATTATATGCGCCTCCATTAATGTCTTGCATCCCAGTCGACAGAACCGAGAGCAACCCGAGACCTTTCCGTTCAGTCCTCTCAGGGGGCCGAGCCGGTCCGCCTTGAACTCACCTTGAGACAGGCCTCTGGCCTCGAACGGGGTTTGCAGTTCGGCGGGCCGTAAGGTGTGTAGGGAGACGTCTTATTCCCAGGCGTGGTGTGATCCTCGTCGAGGAATGATCACCGGGCAAAACCAAGACTATTGTCTACATTTCCCTTTCATTTCCACCTCACTTCTATTTCCACTTCCATTTTCATTCCACTTCCAAATTGTTAACTTGTTAACCTGTGCCCCCAAAAGAAGAAAAATCTAGAAAAAAATCTACAAAACGGGACCCTGCTTGTGGATGTGGATGTTGACACCACTCAGTAGGTTGTTCGGATGCTCTGGAATCTCGGTTGTGAATGTGAAACTGCATCTATCGCCATGCATCATTCCACTGTCTACTGTCTCGTGAGAGGCGTAATATGCACCTTACATCTAATCTTTCTGCAGGCAGGATGCACAATGCAAATGCAAATGGACGCCTTTGTCTATGATTCCCAGTCCGAATAAGTTACTCGTCTATTTTCACCCAGTCCGAATGAGCCACTCATCTATTTTCACCCAGTTCGAACCCTCTTGAAGCTCATGACTGCTCACCAGCTGGTCAGCCCCTTCTCCCGATCGAACCCGCCTCTCAACTGCCTCTGCGGCTTGACCACTTTGCCCTGCAAGACGGTGTAGCGAACAATATTCTCACAGTCTTCGGGCCGGACGCGTGCCAACCAAATCAACTGCACGGCCTCTTTGGCCAAGGGCGCCCCATCGATATCTTCGTCCGAGTTGTCCCTCTTGTGCCCTTCGCGTCGGTAAATCATGACGTTGGCGCTATACTTGTGACCGCCGACATGGTTGATGAAATAGATGCCCACGCCGCCGGGCCGGTCGTCGTGCATGTCACGGTACAGGCCCAGGGGACGGAGGATGCGTTCGAACTCTTTGCGTAACAGCGGGGCGGACTGGCCGCAGCGGGCGTCGCGGGTCTTGTGGCTGCACATCAGAATGAGGTAGTCGTGGGGGATTGGCCGGATCTTGAAGGACGAAGAGACCGAAGGCGGGAGGGTTCGCGGTTCGAGGGAATCGGTGCGGTCTTGGTCTTGGTCTTGGTCTTGGTCTTGCTGTTTGTTTCTGTCATGTATCTGCAGCGTCGACACGTCGGGCGTGGGCGTGCCGTCACCACCATTACTAGCAGCATTATGGTCATTCTGCACTTTTTCTCCCGTTTGATTTGTAGAATTCTGCACTTTTTCTCCCGTTTGATCTGTAGGATTCTGCACCTTTTCTCCCGTTTGACCTGTAGGGCCGTGTGGATTCCCATTCCCATTGCCATTGCCATGTCCATGTCCATGTCCATTGACCACCACGGTTCTTGTGGAGAGGGGAGTGGTGTTCGTGACACTCGTCTCGACCACCTCTCTCAGCAACCCCTCGACCTTACTAGGCGCGACCCTCTCGACCACGACCCAGGCAGGCAACAACAAACAATCACTGGTGCCGGGCTCGACACCATCGTCATCGTAGCCAGCGTGGCCGTGGCTGTGATTTGGCGGCAAATTACTCGCACTGAGCATCAGCTTGCCATTCCGGCGGTCCAGCCCGGCCTTGCCCACGGCCTGCATGACCGAACCCTTTTCGTCCGTCACGTCGCGCACCCAGTCGGTCTTGCCCGTGCCCACGACCAGATGGGTGTTCCAGCCCTTGACGTGGCCGTACAGCCGGTCGCCCGTGTCGATGGAAAACCGCGCCGGGTAGTGCGTCGTGCAGCTCGTGCAGTCGTGCAGACACTCGTCGCCGTCAATCTCGGGCTGCGTGGCCGGGAACAGGTCGGTTTCGGTCTTGGCTGTCTTGAAGCGTGGGTGTCTAGCGTTCGGTGTCTCTGAGGACCCGGAGTGTGAGATCAGGGCTTTGACGCCGCGGAGGAGCGACATGGCTAGTCGGTCTGGTCTGGTCTGGTCTGTCTCGTCCCGTTGGCTTGACGTGACTTGAGTTCGTGTTGCCGTCCCGTTGACTTGACGTGACTTGAGTTCGTGGTCTCCCGCTGGGCAGTGAGTCGTGGGCCGACCTAGTGGTCTTGCGCTGGGCTGGGGCGGTCGTCTCAGTGGGTGTGGTGGTGTGGTGGTGGTGGTGGGTGTGATTGTGGTGGTGGCGTTCGTCCTGTGGTTGTTGCTCTAGACTGTATGTGATGTGTCGTTGCCTAGACTGTATATGATGTGTTGCTGCTCTCTAGACTGTTCGTCCTATGATGTGTCGCAATAGACCAACGTGATGCGTCGCAATATATGTCGCAATGAACGAGAACGAGAACGAGAACGCCTAGCGCACACAATCAATACGTCGTTTACGCTGCAGCCTGGCCGGCATGCAGTGAACTGCTCTTCTCCTTCTCCTTTTGGCTGCAGCTCTCCTCGCTGCGTTGCGTAGGACCTCGAAAGCCTGTCCTGTCCTGGGCAGAAGGAATAATCAGATCGGAATCTATACTCCGTCTGTACTCTGTACTCTGTACAGTGGATAATTATGTTGCAAGTGCGTGAGTGGGATATGTAATCAGATCAACGTGGAAGTGGAAGTGGAAGTGGGTGAGTAAGATACTGTAATCAGATTGGCAGTTGACAGTGGAAGGGGAAGTGGAAGTTGTGCACGGAGGACTGTATCTTATCAATCAGACAACTCCAGGTCTTCGGGGGGCTTAGGGGGACCGGGGCCGAGGGTTCCTAAGGCCTGGGCACCGCTAGTATGTAAGGTAGGATGCGAGATCTGGCATTCAAAAGGACAAAGGACAAGGTTGGCCACTCCGAGTTTCTGGTTGAGGGGGAGAGAACCAAGAATATTTATATAGTAGAGAGAAGAGCCGGAAAGAGAGAGCCAGAAAGGAGAAGAGAGAGAGAGAGTGTGTGTGTGTGAGCGAGAGACCGACCTTCAGTGCACTATCTCCGACCATCTCGCTCGTAATTCAGGCTTCGACCGAGAGGGCAACGACTTAGCCTAAAGGTGGCAGTGGGTGCCTAGGTAGATGGCAGCTTACAACTTGAATGCCTAATGCACGTCAAATCAAGTCGATCGTATCTCCGAGATCATGCATCGTCGAATCCTCATATCCTCGAATCCTCAAATCAGCTACACAGACACCCCTACCCCTCCTGGGTGCCTCCCTGCAGAGGATATAAGATATATAGAGCCTCCCTGCAGAAGAAACAAGGTACATAGAACTGAACTTTCTTCAATACGGACAGCCGAGCCATGTCAATGTCAATGTCAATGTCAAACAACAAGACGCAATTCTGTTCATGGACGCAAGCATGCTGGTCCCTATATAAGGCAGCTATTCAAACCCCCGACCAAATTCAAGCCGGCTCAGGAGCCAACGGACTCGGCCAAACCAACCTCTATGATGGCATCATCTTCGCTGGCTGGCTGTAGACATCCATCCGTCCCCCAGGAGGTCGTTCATCTTATTCATCTTGTTCATCTCCTAAACATGGCTGCAGCATCCTCCTTGCGCCAATCAATCTCCAGATTCGAATCATACACTCGATCAATCACCAGCTTCATGCGATCGTATGCATGCGTGTACCGTGTCGAACACTCGTCAAAAACCCTGCCGATCAAAGCCTTGCTGCTCGAACTGCTCGGATCGTCCGCGTCGGTGAAATGCTTCTCGATCCGTCTCTTCAGTGTCTCAATGCCCTTTCTGACTTCCTTCGAGTCGTACGTCGCGAGCATCTTCTTGGCCGAACTTCGAGAATGGCTAGGTCGGTTGGCAATGGCCGCATACGAGTCGGTGGATTTCATCAACGCTTCCGTACTCTCTAGGAAATCGAGCCATTTACCCAGCGGCCGTCGGATCACCGCGTCGGTATACTGTGCCAGATGCATCAACTGGTCGCGAGAGGCTCGCTCAGACCACTCCTCCAGAACGACATTGTGCTGAGTCTTGACCTCTTCCGCAAAGTAATTCATGTTTTCAATCAGTAGGATATGGTAGTTCAGCGCTTCTTTGTCCTCGGGGTCTCCGTTGGCCGGGGTGGCCGAATGCACCGCGCCGCTCGAGCTTGCAGGGTTGTCTTTGGCGATGAAACTCAGCGAATCCCACATGGCTTTGAGAAGCTTGGTGTACGCGTCATTGACGACAAAGCGCACCTCCAGCGAGTCTTGATGAGCAAACTCCTGCTGAGGCACCATCTCCTCCACAGCCGCGCTGAAGTCGGGGAAGACTCGCATGAATGATATGAGCCCCTTCCTTTTCTTCACCTTGACCTTGGTTTCCTCAATGGCCTTGACCTGCTCTTCGACGAACTTGTGGAAAAGACCGATCACGCGCTCATGCACCACCCTCACCGTCCGGGTGATGAACTCTTGATTGGTCTCTTCGTATCTGGCCAGGCACTGCTCGAGAGACACCAAGATGCCGACCCCCTGCAACTGGTCCGTCCGGAGCACCCAGTCCACCAGCGATTGAAGGTCCTTAACCCAGAAGCCGTAGATTCCCTCGGTGCTTTCCTGGACAATCTTGGCCATTCCTCGGTCCGGCTCGTGAGACTGCTTGACCTGCAAATCGGGCACCTTGCGTTGTGCAGGCGGTTGAGATTGGACCACCTCGGCAAAATCCGCGCTGGACTGGGACTCGATGTGGAAGAAGTGCACAATAAAGTTTTGCTCCTCCGAGATGGCTGTTGCTTGCTGCTCGAGGGCTTTATCGAACACCACCCACGCCTCTGGCTTGCCCTCCCGCTTGTCGCCCATCGACTGTCTCAGGGTGCTAGTTTTCGACGTTTTAGCCCGTCTCACGGTGAGTTTGCGGGCTGCCGAAGTCAGTGACTCTTCCACCTTCTCCTTTTCTTGATGTGTGAATAGGATCTCTTGTTCCTCCCCCGTCGCCTTTCTGGCCGTCCTTCTAAGATTCATGCTGAAGTCGCGGAACTGCTCTTGAAAAATGGTTTTGACGGTAATCTCGTAGTTCTTGATCAAGGTCTGCCATTCGTACGGGTTGACTTCTCGCACGAAAAGCATCAAAACATGGTAAACCCAAAGATCCTGGCGTGAGACGGTGACGGCCCGGAGATTAAGGGTGATGGTTGTTCCCGACGATATGCTACCGGTATTTTCCTCACTGGTCCGTTGCTCGGCCATCTGAAACATTGCTTTCATATGTTGGTTAAACCTGTTGATAAATATCGCGCTCTCGTGTTTGTACTCGTCTTTCCTCTGTTGCACTGCCCGCATTTGGGCGATGGTCTTGTCGGCGTAAACCGGAACCACTGTTCCGCCTGCCGAAGCCGCCTCTTGACGGGCTTTATTGTGACGAATGTCAGGATCGATGGTTAGCATTGCCCCGTAGAGCAGCGACAGTGACCTTTCGATGGCCTGCACCCCATCCAGGCTATCGATAGATGCAGCGTGGAGAGGTCGCAGGTCTCCCGACGATATCGTCAATGTTTTCAGCAAGTTCTGTAGCTCCGAATGAAGCAACTTCTGATTTGCCGTCTGCACCTGTAACCCTTGACCCTGGGCCTCGATGTATTCAATGTCGTCATGCAGGGTATCCAATTCGTGAGCGTAGAGAGTTAGTAGGCCGTCAAGCTCTTCACATTCTGCAATGGCGTTGTCAAAGGCCATCGCAAGTTCTTGCACCTTGCTTTCTTGCTGCTCAAGGTGACCCAGCCACCCACTTGCTTGGGCACGTCCAATTTCCCGGCGAATGTCTGTCTCAAAATCTTCCACCTTCTGCTGGCTCGGAAGCCTTCCCTCCCATCCAAACTCGGTGAGGAGTTCATTGAAATCAGCCCCACGGCCGTCCAGGATACGTGGATCGATCCCCAGAATCGCGCAATGCTTTTCCACTTCTGCCTCCAACTTTTGCCGCCGCCTCCTCTGAGGAGAACGCGACCGTGCTTTGTCTGGAGATTCTGCTCTTTCCTGCCTAGACGCATCTGGCTTGGCCGGCGTAGGTACGGTTGAGGGTGTCGCAGCGGCGGGCGTCACATCAGCGGACTTCACAGCAGCAGGTGTCACAGCAAGTGCCCCGGTATCTGAGGTCGCAGCCCGCTCGAGTTGGATTTTCGGGACTGGTTCACTCTGCGCAGGTTTGGGAACAGCTTGACTCTTCTCGTTGCTTGGGTTTGGTAGATCGGGAGTCCCGCTCCTTGTGCTATCAGTGCTCATACCTCTCAATAAGGGCGCCGGAACCACGCTCGTAATGCCATCGGGCTCATTTGACTGCCGTTCTTGCATTGCTTTCAACCGAGCAGCTGCGCCACCTTGACGAGGTTGGAACGCTGTTGCGGCAAGTGCGGCTCTCCGGAATCGGTTGGCAATATCCTTTTCCGATTTTTTCTTGATCATGGGACCCAAACCCGGTCGATGTTCTTCCTCGACCTTGGGAGGCACTGCTACTTCGGTTGGCTCTGCTGTTATTGCTTCGTTGGTTATCTTGTGGTGCGTAGATTCTGATGCAACGGGCTCACTGATTGCGTTCTTGGGTAACGCAGCGCTATTAGGTTCGGAGTCTGGTTGGGATTTCTGACTGGAAAAGTACCCGGCGTCCTTTTTGGGCTGCTCTTCCTCCTGGAGACCACTGGGTGTCCCTAATGGAGTCACAAATGCACTGTTGTCCGGACTTGGGGGCCCGGGGTGGTCGGGTTGGGGATCTGCTACTGTTGGAGGCGGCTTTTTACGTTCGGGTGACGGCTGGGAATCCTGTGCTGGAATGCTGGGAACGGGCTCTGGAGCCTTACGATCGTTGACAGCAGGACTTGGCCTCCTATTGTTGAAGGACTCGTTCTCACCAGCGTTGCGTGCTGCTTCCTGGCCTGGTGTTGGTACCAGCCTTTTCCCTAGATAGTCGGGACCGGAGAGCTTTGCAGTTCCAAGGCCATTAGGTCTAAGAGGTGCTGGTTCGAGAGATGCCTCGGAGCGCTGAAGAGACGTCTGCGAAGTCTTAGGACTGATAGATGGTCTTGAGCTATTCGGATGCAGACTGTCAGAGAGGGACGGCATTCGACCATCGTCTCGCCGGAAATGTGTGGTGCCATAAGGCTGAGCACGAGGCGGTTCAGGTACACGTTGATCGCGATCTGGCCTTCCCGGGGGACGATTTTCATTTCGAACCGGCGGGCCATCGGTTGAGGCCGTATTATAACCCTGAGGGCGGAGACCACGTTCTCTCTCGTGTGGATCGATGGCGCTGCCGTCCCTGCTGGGAGGTGCTTGGCCTGTACTGTATGGAGACTGTGGCCGGTTGGCACTCAGCGCTGGAATAGCCGGCGGAGGAGGGGGATGATGCCCCCGATCAGACGGAATAATCGGTGATAAGGCAGTATGTTGATTTTGAGTGCTGTGAGACGACTGACTGCCAGTAAGCTGTGCGACCTCATGCGGTCCGAAGCCGATGAGCTCCGGTATCCTTCCACCTGTGTATTTCCGATATATCTTGATGAGGCTTGCAATGAAGAAATCCTTCTCTTTAGCGGTGTCTGCAGACCAGAAATATGGCTTCCCCAACGTGACTATGAACCCGGTGTTGGACGCCCATTGTTTCTCCGTCTGTTGCTGCGGCGTCGCCGGAACCATCCCCGAGTATGAAGTAATGGCGATCAGTTCGTCGAGACTCCATGTCTTGCCAATCGAGAAGGTGCCGTTCGGGTTTTCGCGGGCTTTATGGACTCTAACCTTGCCCGACCTTCGAACTGCGACAAGAATGACTCTGGGTTTCTTGTTGACTGGAGGAGACTCCGGAGGAGGAGGCGACGACGGGTAAGAGGCATCTTCGGTGACTTTGACATGGGTGATATAGGATTCGAGCTGCATTCCATCAGGGTCCCGCTTGTGGAAACAGCTCTCGATGATGCGCCTCTTCTCATCTTCGAAACGCGCGGCGAGGGATTGGTTGTTTTCCAGCGGTGCTGGCTGCCTGGCATCGTGTCTGCCGAAAGAGCCCTCTCGGCTGCCATTGGTGACTTGGGGCTGCTGTCGGGGCCCGGTGTAGAGTGGTTGCTGGTTCATCGTGCGAAGACCTGGTGGTAGAGGGCATCATCTTCTGACGGCTAAGAATAAGGAGACCGCACGCGCATCGTGGATGGACGGGCCTGTAGAGATACAACGGACCCCAGCTTCGATAGAAAGAAGAAGCGGTTCACACCTCGCGTGATGATCCTCTTGCGAGACGTGTAACAGAGTCGATTGTACGTTGTTACCAGACCGGGCTGTCGAGGACAGGGGACTTGCCTGTGACAGATGAAGTCGCCAATCCATGAACTATTAACCCACTTCGGGCATCATCCCGCGCCAAGTTCCGTTTCAGGCTGAGGCTACCAAATACCCTTATAATTATTTATTTTAACCCGCACGAAATACAACAGTCAAAAGCGGCAAGACCGGGGGGTTGCACGTGACCTCATGGCAACTTTTAGTTAACGGGGATCTCGAGCGAACCTTAAGATTTTGCCTGCGGTCCATCCATCCTCGGTTGCCTCGTCCCAATATCCGTCGTCCGCTCGAGTACCATCTAACCATCCCGCGTCGTCGGACTGTCTGCTGTCGTCATGGCGGCCACCGACATCGAGCAGATGAATAAGCTCCGCAAGAGCCTGGGCTTACCATTGCTTAACGTAAGTGGACAGCCTCCACCAACCTCTGAGGGACCAACATTCAAAGAACATTCTACAAGCGACGACAGCGACCAAGAGCCCGCATCGACCCTGGAGACGCGCGAGGCCGCCGGGTATGAGAACTGGAACCAGTTGCGTGAGGACGAAAGAAAACGCATCGAGCGGGAGAAACGCAAACAGCAGATCCAAAAGGCCCGAGATGCCGCCGCCAGACAAGCCAAGCTCGAAGGCAAAGGATTAGGTGATGTGGATGATGGAGCTGATTTGGACGCGAAGACGTGGTTGAAAACCCAGAAAAAGAGACAAGCACAAATCGAGCGTGAGCGAGCAGAGCGACTAGCCCGGGAGCTGGCAGAACGAGAAAGAGAGGCTGCGCTGGATTATTCCTCCAAAGATCTCGCCGGCGTGCAGGTTGCCCATGAAATCGGCGAGTTCGAAAACGGCGAATCCGAGCAAATCTTGACCTTGAAGGATACGGAGATCGCCACCGGTGACCAGAGCGACCAGGAGGACATCCTTGAAAATGCAGATCTCGTTGCCAAGGAAAAGCTCGAGGAAAAGCTGAATCTCAAAAAGAAGAAGACGGCGTATGATGTCAATGATGATTCGGAGAAGGGTCTCCTGTCGCAGTACGACGAGAGAAAACGCAAGGCATTTACATTGGACGGACAGGGTGCAACCTTGGAGGAGCGAGATGCTAAGCGTCAGCAAATTGGAGATGTTTTGAAGAATACCGTCAGTCTCGACATTTTGAAAGCCGAACCAGTCTCGGACTATATGGAGATCAAAATCAAGAAACCGAAGAAGACCAAGAAGGCATCCAAGAGACAGAGGATTGCCGATGTTGACGACGACGATATCTTCCCTTCTCGGAACGAGACTGATCCTGATGCTATGGAGCTCGATACGGGCAGGCCTGCACCTCCCAAGGTTCGAACTACGGAAGATCATTTCCACGATGACGATGACTTGGCCAATGCGCTTGCTAGAAACCGTGTGGCGGTTTTGAAAAAACAGAAACGCAAGCCCGAAGACATCATCAAGCAACTGAAAGCAGAAGATGAGAGGGTGCGGGCAGAAACGGAAGAAGAGACTGCTGGAGGCCTCGTCCTTGATGATACCACTGTGTTTCTGGACAACTTGTCCTCGCGGCCAAGGGAAGAGGAAGCGACAAGGACGGTCAAGCAGTCAGTCGAACACGATGAGGCGCATACGCCGGCTGAGGACCAACAAGACCACCCGATGGGAGAAGCATACAGCGGGGTTGAGAATGAACAAGAGCTCCTGGACAGACTCAAGCGTGAACGATCTACCGTCACCCCCGAAGTCTCCCACATGGGCCTGGATGAGGAGAAGACGCTCGACCAAGGTGTAGGAGCGGCACTTAGTCTCCTTCGGCAACGTGGGATCCTCAAGGAGACTGACGCCTCAGAGAAGACGGAACTCTACAAGGCGCGGCAGACGTTCATCATCGAACAACGGTTGCAAGAGGCCGAGAACGAGAGGTTGGCTCGGATGCAACGTGAGCGTGATAGACAGTCTGGAAAGATGACGGGCATGTCTGTCAAGGAACGGGAGGAGCATGCCCGATGGCAGAACACGCTTCGCGAACACCACAGTTCGATCCAGGCCGCCGCCGCCTTCAATCGCGAGTACAAGCCGGACGTTCAGATCAAGTACGTGGACGATGACGGCCGGATGATGAATCAGAAGGAGGCGTTTAAACATCTCAGTCACCAGTTCCACGGCAAAGGCAGCGGCAAGTTGAAGACAGAGAAGCACCTCAAGAAGATCGCCGAAGAGAAAAAGAGAGAGGCGGCCAGCATTCTGGACAGTAGCCAGTTGAGGGGCATGAGCAACGCCCAGGGCACCATGGGCAAGAAGAACAAGCAGGCCGGCGTGCGGTTGGCTTGATGGGGTGTGACGATGACCAGAAAGCCGTTGGTGTAACACCGACCAGCTCCAGTCCTCTAGCTAGGTGGACCAGTGCGTGGCATATATTGTCTACCAGTACGGAGTACCAGTACCTTCGCAGCAGCTGCCTAGTTCAACGCAACCAGACGGAACCAGATGATATCCTTCACACCTAGGCACAAACAGATCCAGCATCGTGGATCCCTGCGGCGTCATTAGCTGGTGTCCTTATACAGGAATCCTACATCCTGCAGCGTGTAGACATTATACCGCTCATCACCCTTATCCTGCGTCGCTTTCGCAATCGCATGTACTTGCTGCCTCAACCAGCGCTCCCTCTCGCCCCAGTATGGCGGCACCTTGCCCTCGCCGCCATTCTCCAGGCCCTCCCGCTTCCCGGCGGTGGCGCACCAATCGTGCAGCTCATTCATATAGTCCACATCGACCGGGTAGCTCATGCGATGGAACCGCTTGCCCGCTCCGCGCTGCTCGCGCACACGCTGCTGCCATTCACGCATCTCACTCAGCTCTGGCAGCGGCAGGCGACCGGACCAGACGCGGACGATGGCGGCGGCCTGCGCCTCACTGAAGGGGAAGGCGATGACGCGCAGCGGCACGAGGTTAAAGGCGATGGTGGGGTCGGGGACATAGAAGATGTGCTGGTAGGTGTCTTTGTTGCACTCGCCACTGGCGGCGCCCGGGATGGAGGTTAGGAAGGGGTACTGGAAGACGTATCCGGTGCAGAGCACCACATAGTCGACGTCGTGCTCGAGGTGGCCGCCTTTGAAGCGGACGGTGCGCTCGGCAGCGAGGAATTCGTCAATCTCCGGGAGGATGCATTCGGAGCGCCGAGCTTGCTTCTGGGCAGCTTCCGGCGTCCAGTCTTTGATAGAGACGAGGAGCGGACGTGCGCAGACCCGGTCAATCTGCGCGCCGATGTCGACGCCGGACGCTGAGTAGCCTACCAGGAGGACTTTCTGTGAAGGATCAGTGTATTGATGCGCTGCGGGGGGCTGGCAATGGGAGGGCTCACCTTGTCGATGAACGCGCTTGGGTTGCGGTAGAACTTGGAATGGATGATTGTGTCTGGGTGCTGTTGCTTCCATTCTTCGAGACCTGGGATTTCGGGGACAAACGGATGGTCGTAGCGGCCGGTGGCCACTACAACAGCATCGTACTGCTCTTCATGTTGGATTCCAGAGTCGACATGCCGGATGGTCAAAGTCCACTTGGAGCGGGCCGAAGGGGATGAAGGGGAGACCGCAATGACCTCACTGTTGAAGCTTATGTGATCTTGTACGTCGCTGGCATAGTCGCGTAGGTACTGGAGGACTTCATGGTGGCGGGGGAGCAGTGGAGTTTTGTTCACAAAAGGGTAGTCCGAGTACTGCATCACCGGGCTGGGAATATTGGACTCGAGGCCGTCGTAGATGGGGGAGGGGTATTTGCAGGATGCATTGTCAGAACAAGCGTTGGCGAAAGAGCAGGAGGTGGTTGAGTGCGGGCTGTCCCTGTTCCATATACCTCCTGTTTTGTCACGCCTCTCGAACAAGGTGATGGTGGAAAAGTGCCGCTCTGCTTGGACGTATCTGTTGAAGGTGAGTGAGGACCCGTTCACCATGTCACCATGTGAGCCGGATGGAACTGCGCTTACTTTGCTGTAGCGATGCCCGCGGCGCCAGCACCAATGATGGCCACGTGTTTTATGTCAGGCTTGTTTCGACTAGGCCGCCCGGGGAAGAGGGGGGCGAAGAGGCTGGATAGAATGGTCGAGATCATGGTTCAGTCTTTGCGATTGCTAGTAATACCCGCTCGACACGAGGGTCAAGTAAGGTTGTTGGGTCAGGCGAATGTGTGTAAGGAGTATTTTGTCCTCTATGCGTACACTGTGGTGTATGGCGTGTGATCAAGGGACCAGAGAGGGTGTGTGTGTGTGCATCAGAGGTCAGACTGGGGGACATGATATGTCTTCCTAGTACCTTACGGAGTACCTTATGTACAGTACATAAGGTAACTCACCTGGTGTCACCAATATTAGGTACCTGAGGCACCTACCTGACCTAAGGTACTAAGGTGATGGGTACGGAGTCCGTACGGATACACATACCTAAACCACTAACGTGTCATCAAGCGTGTCGATCCCACGGGCCGTTCCGCTTCTTAGAGCCGCCTGCGCTCCCCCGCCACCGACCGGCACTGCACCTCACTCACATTTTACTCTGTATCTACTATCTGTAGGTACTAGCCGTGCTTATTGACCAGTGCCTGTAATTTCCAGCCTCTGTTAGGCGTCTGCTTCACTTCAACCGGGCTGTGGCTGCAATGCACCCATACTACCAGTCACCCAGGTGGCCCGATGCTCACCGGTCGAGCTCAGTTCCAGATCATCCCTCAATTGGGATTTTGGACTGCTCCCACCACAGTGCACCTGCCTCTTAAAGATCCCGACACACGCGCTGCTTGCTTCTCTTCGCAAGCCTTCTTCCATTCCCTCCGAGTCCAGCATCTACTCCACAAACTTGACCATGGGCTCGGCTGGCCCCAACATCCGTCCGCCATGGAGGGAATCTCCGCTCGTTCGATCAGACACCTTGTCCAAAGCTACTGGCTAGTAAGTGTTCCACCGTCTGGAGCAACCGGGAGCGGGTGCTAACCCTCTGCCATAGCAACACTTTCCTGAAGCTTGAATTCCTACAGCCTTCCGGCTCATTTTAATCTCGTGGCATCGCGCAACTTCTGCTTGCAGGCACTTCTCCGGTCCTCACCGGGCGATCCCTCCCCGACACACTTCTTTTCCTCCTCTGGTGGGAATGCTGGACTCGGGTGTGTGTCCACGAGGCCAGATCACTGGGCTGCAAGTTTACTCTCGTGGTTCCGCTCAGCACGTCAGAGTACATGATCGCCAAAATTCTCCAGGCTGGAGCTTCCACCGTCATCCAGGAAGGCAACTCTTGGGCCGAGGCTGATGCTCACTTGAAAGACATCCTGATGCCAAGGGCAAGAGAACTAGGCATTAACGCCGTCTACGTGCATCCCTTCGACCACGAAGATATCTGGGACGGGCACTTTACAATGATTGATGAAGTCGTCCGTCAGCTCCAGGAATAGGCGGATGCCGCAACACTGAACGTGGTGGTCTGCAGCGTCGGCGGTGGCGGTTTGTTGTCAGGTGTCGTCCGTGGTCTAGATAGACACGACCTAGGCCACCGAACCAAAGTTCTGGCTATGGAGACCCGCGGCGCTGATTTGCTATCCCAGGCCGTAGAAAAAGGCGAGCTTATCACTCTTCCCGCCATCATGAGTATTTCAGGCAGCTTGGGTGCCCGGACAGTCGCCAGACACGCCCTAGAGGGATTGGGGTCACCTGCGCTTCGGAGAGGAGTCGCCCAACGGGCCTGAACTTTAAATTACAGGATTGAACTGGGCAGAAGCACGGGCGTGCTTCCCCAAGGCTGCATCAGAGCCTTTAAGACATCAAGCTAGCAGACAAGCTGGACATATGAGGGACTTCCTAGGCCTTGATCAGAATGGCTGAACGTGCATCTTCGCCCGTTCGTGCATAATGGACTAATTAGCGCCGGGTACATTACATTCAAGCTTGACAGTACAGTAGCATGAGGAGCGTCCGCCACCATTGCCGGTCAGTAGCATACTGGGTCGGTGTCAGCGTCAGCATCAGATCAACGACCGAACACCGAACACCCCAGTTCGGACTTACGACAAGCAACGAGGTGCGTGTGCTGGCATCGACATCGTATAGCGGAGCCTGTCCCGCATCGAAAAGCTTCCGGACCGCCTAAAGATCGCTCTCAATCGCGAATGCGAAGACTGGGGCAGAATCCGAACACCGCCGAGATGCCGTACACGAAGTCTCTACCTTTCAGACTGAGCTTGATCGTGGCGGACACCCATGCCATGAGCAACCAAGGAGGGAAGGTGTATTCCATGCGAAGCATCGGGGAGCTCCGCTTCCGGCAGCGTGTCTCGCTACAAGTCCCGCACACAGCTTCTGGAGTAATGAAGCTCAGCGCCGTGAAATCAATCGCCTGACGGGACTTCTCTCCTGTGGTTATAGTCGTGACAGCATGACATGAGCACGGGCAGAAGCTGGAGCAAGACGGCCGCCTCCGGGCCCCCTGTGCGCAGGTAACTGTGCCTGTGATTGATCTTTTGGTGACTTTGGCCACAGTATCTTCTCCCGAAGAGCTCCAGGGCATAGAAGCGCCTGTTAGAAGAAGCTGGTTGGACGCGCTCGATGCATTGCTAAGGTAGTTCTGCTCGGCCACAATCTCATTAGTCGCCGAGTTGATGGATGACAGGCACTGGCGAAGACGGTCGATGATGGGAGTAAGTGCGGTAGCCGTTTCTGTGAGTTTGAAGTCGTTGGTTGATGCGGAGCAGCCTTTCAGCAACGTCTCGACTTGTTCTGGGACAACGCCTGCTTGGGAACCGTCCTCGACCAGCTCCTGGATCTCCCGAATCTCCTTGACGGCGCAACGCAGCTTCTTCAACACCTCGCATGTCTGCTTGATGGTGGCAACAAAGGCCAGGGCGGCGCAAGTAATTAATAGCGGATCCATTCTCAATGCAGCGCCGGCTAAGTCCTGTAGCGGAGGCACAAAGAAGGCTCGCTCAAAAATACCTGAGCCTGGGGTGCTCATGCTTGGGTCAGTCCTTCCTCGTGACAGACTCCTTGACCCCTTGTACGGCTGTGCTTCTAGCAGCACCAGCAGGTGGCTGAGATCCTACCGACAAAGATTGGGACGTCATTGACGGCGCGAAGTCGCAGGAAAAAGACGCATGGGGGACGCCTTCTGGCCTCATAGAACAACATGTATTGCAATTGCTGTGACGTTGCCGGGCAAGTGTAGCTCGGAATTTCAGGGAGGCTCACGCCGAGGCCAAGTTAAAGCGGCATTTGGTTTTCGTCCGCCAATACCATCCAATACCAGCCAATACCAGCCAATACCCCAAAAATTACCGAGATAGGTTAGATACATCGTGACTCCAAGAATTAAATTACCGCAGCCGGCTATCCATCCCATCCCCCTGCTGCTGTGTCGGAATTCAACAAGGTTCTTCCATCTGCAATCTGCACACTTGTCTTGTTGGCTCATCCTCCTCTGACTTGTCCTTCTCTCTCTCTCTCATTCATTCACCGTGTCAAGAAGGTAGCTAGCTCTCCTTTGTAATTTCAAATCACCATGTTCTCCGCCCTACGACCAGTTGCTCGCTCGGCCATCCGACAACGATCAGCACAGACACAGACACAGGCAATTCGCATCGCCTACGCATCGACATGGGCCAATGTCAAGGAAGGTCCTCCTGATGCCATCTTGGGCATCACCGAGGCGTTCAAGAAGGACTCGTTTCCCGAGAAGATCAACCTGGGTGTCGGCGCATATCGTGAGTCACTGGCCCTGCGCAAACTCTTAGTCTCTGTGAAGACGCACACTGACTCTCGACGCAGGCGACGACAACGGCAAACCCTACGTCCTCCCCAGTGTGAAAACCGCCGAAGACAAGGTCGTGGAGTCTGGCCTGGACAAAGAATATGCCGGCATCACAGGTGTCCCGTCCTTCACCAAAGCCGCCGCCCTGCTCGCCTACGGACCAGACTCGAAACCCTTGAAAGAAGACCGTATCGCCATTACCCAGTCCATCTCCGGAACCGGTGCTCTGAGGATAGGAGGTGCATTCCTGCAACGTTTCTACCCGGGCGCGAAGACGATCTACATCCCTACCCCGTCGTGGGCAAATCACAAGGCCGTCTTCTCCGACTCCGGGCTCGAGGTCAAGCAGTATAAGTATTACAACAAGGACACCATCGGATTGGATTTCGAGGGACTGGTTGCAGATCTCAAAGCAGCGCCCTCAGGCTCCATTGTTCTTCTGCATGCCTGCGCCCATAACCCTACCGGGATTGATCCGACCCCCGAACAATGGCGTCAGATCAGCGACCTCTTCAAGGAGAAGGGCCACTACCCCTTTTTTGACATGGCTTATCAAGGCTTTGCATCCGGCGATACCGACAAGGACGCATACCCGGTGCGTCTGTTCATCGAGCAAGGTCATGGTCTGGTGCTGGCCCAGTCGTTTGCCAAGAACATGGGTCTGTACGGCGAGCGTGTGGGTGCCTTCAGCGTTGTCACCGAGTCCGCCGAGGAGAAGAAGCGTGTCGACTCGCAGATCAAGATCCTCGTCCGTCCCCTGTACTCGAACCCTCCGGTCCACGGTGCCCGCGTTGCTAGCGAGATCCTCAATGATCCTCAGCTCCACAAGCAGTGGCTCGGTGAAGTCAAGGGTATGGCCGATCGCATCATCAAGATGAGAGCTCTATTGAAGAAGAACCTGGAGGAGCTCGGCTCAAAGCACAACTGGGACCACATCACCAACCAGGTAAGTTATCTTTCTATCTAATACTCTCTGGCTGGCCGGCTTGGTTGTTGTACTACAAGAGGAACTGAGTGCTGATCATGTACTTTTCATGTCTCTAGATCGGCATGTTCGCGTACACCGGCTTGACACCTGACCAAATGGACGTCTTGGCCAAAGAACATTCTGTCTACGCAACAAAGGACGGGCGTATTTCTGTAGCCGGCATCACTACCGGAAACGTCAAGAGACTTGCCGAGGCGATCTACAAAGTCAAGGGATAGGGAATCCAGGAGGAGCACCATGAAGTGGGGAACCCAGTGACCAAAGAGAATCAGGTCAGGCAGTGAGGGGGGGCCGATACCGCAAGAAAAGCAGCTGTCGGCCATGTGGAACGGGACTTGCTTTTATTCGATGCCTGTCTTGGGTAGCGGGATCCGGCAAGGCCTTTTTGCGACACGTTTCAATAGCCAGGCGGGAAAATGCTTTTCGAACTTGCAGGGAGCTTCTGTCATATGAGAGGAGTGGGATGGGTGCATGATAAGGGCCTTAGGAGCCTTGTCTTCAAGGTGGCTTTCGCGAACCTACCTAGAGCTAGATCACAAAATAGAGAGCGTAATCTCGCCCACAGATGGCGATGGTAGCTTCTTTCCCCGACAGTCTCTGCAAGAGATGTGCCATCGTCTGTTGCCATGCCGCGCTAGAGAACAAGGGCCATGCGGGTATCTCTGGCCTCCCAAGGCCATGTGGGCAAGTTGGATCTAACGAAGCCGTCACCCGCACTGGTATTAGTCCCTTTCTCACGGGTCGCACGCAACATGAGGTTTGTGCAGGCCCACACTCCGGCAAAATGGACTGTCCCTACAGGATTGAGAAAGGAGGACATATGTACCATATGATAGCGAGTCGCTTCTATCTAGGGGACTCGTACCTCGTCCTTCATTGATGGGGGGAAGAAACTTCGGGCACGGCGGTGGGCCAGATCATCCTCGGAAAGCTGTAGTAGAGATCAAGGGCGTAGTCATCAACCTTTTGCTCTCTTGGTGAGGTTGCTCCGAATCTGGTGACCGTCTGTCCGTAGTTTTTGTCTCTACCGTTCCAGGATGACCGGGCGAATGGCTGGATTAGTAAAAGGGTGCGCCGACTGGCGAGAGGTGTACAGAGGATGGAGTTAGTGATAGCCGTAATGGTGTTTGTGTATCTGTACTCCGTACGGATAGACGGACATCCTTTTTCGCGTCGCCATCCTGGCAGGTAGGCAAGCCACCTGTGGGAGGTGGTCGCGGACCTCGCGCCTGATGCCGGTTGACATCATTTGCTGCTGGGCGTTTGGTGACCCTCCGAGGCTTTCGTCCGTCTCCATCGTCCTCTTGCAGTTTGCCGGCGCCGCCGAAGACTGTCCAGGTGTGCAGGCTTTGACAGGGTCTTCCATCAGCAGCTCTATATCACCATTGCCTGTTGTTTGATCAAGAGCTGTCATTTCCTGCTTGTTTCACAACGAGCACACCAGGATCTGCTTGACAACGTCATCGCGCAGCTCGTATGTTTCAACCTCGGGCCCCGACAGTGGACGTGGTACAAGGGCGGTGTCAGCCTCAAGGTCTCTCTGTCAGATGCCAAGGGCAGGAACTCTCAGTGTCCTCTAGTCTGCTTCCTCCTACCGGTACTGCAGGATGTTGCACCCTTCGACCCCAATGCCACAAGCCACATATAGTGGAGAGGTCATCACAGGAGATTGTTTAGAGGCTGCAAACACTGCACCGGCTTCCCATTTCAGAGACTATTGATGTCGATCTGGCCCGTAGCCTCTGGAGAAGGGTGTAGGGACTCTATCGCGGATGGACCCAAGCATGCAAGTTGAACTGCTGGCACAGTAATTAGCACCGTGATTTGTGTCTAGGCATGCTGCTGCAGCCTGCAGGGGGCCTGTGGGCGAGTTTGAGGCATCAGAGAGACCCAACTAACTGCCCACTAAAGATTTTTTTTCCTTCGGGCTTTATAATCGTCAATTCAAGTCCCTAGTGTGATTGGGGAGCCATGCCCAGGTGAACCCAAATTCCTTCATGCTTGTCCACCCTGTAGACCCCACGCGGCGAACCATCCTGTACCAGAGTAACTCCATACGGAGTGCAGTGGTAAGCTTAATGTACCAGAGAGACAGATGGCAGGTAGTAGTGGCGGCAGCAGCTGATTGGGAACCTATGGGGAAGAACACATCGCCAATAATGGCGGAGCTGCTGCTGGGTTTAGCACCCACATGTTGAGGGCTTCCTCGCAGGAAAGATTCTGAGCATCTCTTCTTTCTCGGTGTCAGCTGGTATGACTGTAGGATATGTCTTCAGCCTGATTTGGTATCTATTATGTCTCTTGCCGTTTCGAGGCGATTCCGGCAGAATTGGTTTTGTCCGTCCAACGGCTAAAGGGGTCCCTGCTCCTGGTCCCGCGTACCACTCTGAGCAATAATGGGTTCGCCACGATCGATTCGCGTGAGACCTTAGCCCCGCCCAGTCAACTGGAGGACGAAGAGCTCTTAGGCGGACACCTCAGGTTGATCTGCAACAGCGCAGGAAGATCTTAGGCTGGCTCGCTCGCAGAAGGAAACGCACATTGCTGACCACTATTATAATAACACAGTTGGGACGAGCCGGGCGAGCCGACTTGGAGGCAGGGACCCTGCGAGACGACGAGGATTAGGGTCTGTTTACCCCTCGGCAACCCTAGTTGCGCATCAGTGACGGGCCTCTAAGCTGTGGGTTTTCACCAAAGACAGCCTACAGGCCGTGGACTTAGGGGCCCCGCCGGGGAGCTTGTTCCTGATATCATTCGAGCGCTTCAGCCTCAAAAAGCCAGTGGAAGGGTGTCGACCAGGATGCTGCTTGTGGTGTGAATCGGTCATGGACCACAGGACATTAGTATTGTCCCTCGTGACCATCAAGAGCTGGCCCCAAACGAGGGGTGGGTGGAAGAGTGCAGTGGGAGAAGTACATCGGTCGTAGTCGGTGGCAGTCAGCGACGATCAGCGGCTCGACATCGACGTCGCCGTACGTCACTTCCTGCTTCGGGGCAGGGTCTACTACTAGTGATTTAGTAGGGGCAGGTTAACAGACTGCAGACTGCGCCGCCGCTGCTCTGCTCTGCACGCCGCCAGAGTCTCTTCCATCTCAACCCAAAAAACCTCCGCTTGGCGACATTGTTGTTTTCTTTCTACAAGCACTGGCGCAAAGCTGCATTTCACATTTCACGCTGGGTGATTGGTCTTGACACAATCCTCCTCGCACAGTCGACTCTCTGCTCAGCGAGACCAGCATACACTAGTCGGCTTAGAGGTGGGTAATCAATCCCGTCTTTGACACCAGTTCCTGAGAGAGTCAGACCTTGGTGTCAGGTCAGTTCAATGCTCAGCTCCTTGTCGTAATGCTAACAACAAAATGATGACAGGCAGGAACCCGTTGCCGTTGCCGACAGACTGTCCCTGTCCTTACCTTGGACACTGCGCCCATACTCTACCCTCTGGTCTCTCGTCTTGGTCCGTAAGGTTTCGGACTGTTTGACCTACCTGCAAAGCTGTGACACAGCAACTGTCTCCTCCCGAGAGCTTGCACAGTCCCCACGACGCATACAGAATGTCTGAAGAGGTGAGTGGCTCAGAACCGGAGGATGCTGCACTCGGGTGTATGCCCGAACCAGACGACATTTACTAACCCTGCTTCTTACCATAGGGAGATTTTGAATTCGGCGATAATGTCGACAAAGCCGCCTTTGAACAGATCCTCGATATGGATGAAGAAGAAGAGCGTGAATTCAGCAAGTCAATAGTGTTTGGGTTCCTTGAGCAGGCAGAACAGACATTTAGCAAGATGGATGCTGCCATGTGAGTCAGCCGCTTCATCTTCCACCGCTTTTCTCGGCGCAAACATTCGCAGGCCTTCGGGGTGGTTGCTACAATGTACAGACGGATGTTCTGACCGTATGCCCTCACAGGAAGGACAAGAACCTGGAAGAACTCTCAAGTTTAGGCCATTTCCTCAAAGGATCCTCTGCAACGCTGGGCTTTACCAAGGTTAAGGACGAATGCGAGAAGATCCAGCACTATGGACACAAAAAGAACGAGACTGGCGAATCCGACGAGCCTGACGAAGAGAAGTGCCTTCGACTAATCGGCGAGAGCATTGCTGAAGCTAAGCGGGCCTATGAAGTTGTCAACGGCCTTATGAAGCAGTTCTACGCCGACGCCTAGCCTAGTTGACTGGCCACTGCGCCTTCATTCACACGACACGACACGAGTTTTGATAAAAGTACGCTTTGTATCAAGGGGGGGCGCTATGATGTCGGGTGAGCGACATTCTCGGGCTGATTACGACACTTTTCCAGCAGATATCCGATTGCATGAGCTAGCATGGTTGAACGCTTCACTCAAAGATTCGATTTCTTTCCACGCGATGTTAGACGAATGAATGGAAACTTGATGCGCTCCATGGGGGAGGACGGGACTGACAGTACAGATTCTCTTGCATGATCACCAATGGCTCGGGAACGAAATTAATACCATGTCCAACAACACCTGTGGTGATTTCTTTTCAGCTGCTGATAATAGCGTACACCGTCAAGCTCACATGCATATCTGCCTTTGCCTTTAGATGTTGGGACTGCTGACTGCTGACTGCTGACTGCTGACTGCTTACAATTGCAATCTTGCCCGTTCACCGAACCAGCCAGCTGCTGTGGGCTGCCATGATGCCTTGCTAGTCAATGTTGACGTACTCATACAGGTCGTTTGTCCTTATTAGCTCCTATACCGAAGCGGACTGTCACTTTGGGATTTCTTTGATTTCTAATTCACACCGCTAGCAATCTTCTAACTCTAACAGGGGCGCTCTCCCGACGACCGAATCGACGACCCTCTCTCTCGTCAGCCACTTCTCGTCAGACGATAGTCAGGTGATAATCATCGTTGTGGCACTGCCCCGGCCGCTTATCCTCCACCCCGGCTCACGCCACACTGATCGGTCTTAGACAGTGGCAGTCACTGCTGATAGCTCACGCTTTGTCGTCGCCGTTGCCGTTCACGGCTTTGTCCTCAGCGTCATGTCCATGTCCATTCAACGCCAATCCACCAAGAGTATTAGCCCTAGCTCGACCAACCTCAGAGTGTTGGTGTGCCTCCCGCACAAGACGTGGTCCATACAGACTGGTGCGAAAAAATTGCCCGCTGCGGGTATGTTGATGTGAAGGAGGTTGACGCATGGCATGGGCCCCGCCCCGACCTGTCGCTGGGCTCTGAGCTGCACCTCGAGCTGTGCCAAAACCTCTGGGTGCAGAAGGGTAGTTGTCGGCATGAACGCAGCGGGCGCCCTGCGGGAGGGACGAGTGGGAGTTGGCTCGGGCGTGATAGTTTCCTCGACGGGGACTTGGGCCTTGACCTGGACCTTGACCTGGACGATGCTGGGTGCTCGGAGATTGAGTCACGGCCAAGTTGCCTCTCACTGGACTGGCGTGGTTGCTTCCTCCCATGCCCGGGCTGAAGCTGGGTGTTGCTGCTCCTCCTCCTCCTCTTACTGGTCCGAAACCATACCCATAAGGATGTGAGCGTGGTGGACCTGGATGCGCATGCGCATGTCCATGAGGAGACAATAAGGCACCGTGAGCGCCGTGACCGGGGTGGGTCGGGCTTATGAACGGAGGAGCGAGCCAAGGATTAGGAGCGGGAGTAGGAGCGGGAAAGATAGGAGGCGTCTGCGGTGGTGCATAGCCGTTGTTGCCATCACTCAAATTTATGCTCGCACGAAAGCCATACTCGTATCCAAAGTTCGGGCCCGGCATGGCTGGGTAGGGCATGAAACCGTGTTCAGCCGGTGACATCCCCATGGCTCCCATGGTACTCATTCTTGCTGGGTTGGGATACCTGGCGAAGGGGCTGTGGCTGTCTCCTGGTTCATTGTTCTGGCCAGCGTTTGGCGCAGCGGCAACGCCGTGAAAAGGGGGGAAGCCGTTACTCTCAGGCTGTCGTTGTGCTTGTGCATTTGGCCGGCCCGGGACGATATTCGAGTACCCTGAGAATCCGCCACGGTATTCAGTCGGGATGGGGTCGAAATCCTCGTCCATCATCATCAGCGCTCGCACTTGTTCCTCTGTCAACTCGGCACGGGGGTTCAGTGGTGCTGGTGCTGGTGCTGGTGCAGGCGCTGATGCAGTCCCTTGTCCAGTCTCTTGCCCAGTCCCTGTGGGAGTTCCGTTCAGCATGCCCGTGCCAATCTCTCGATCTGATCTAGCCGGGGTTGCAGTTCCAGGTCCAGCCTGCTGCGAGTCCTGTGCTGGAGACATGGCGGTTGCTCGATCTTGGGTGCGCTGTTCCTCTGCGTCTGGGTGTGAGTGTGAATGTGGATGTGGGTGATTCGCGATGGTGGTCACAAAGGGCGAAACAGTGGGAGAGGCCGAAGAAGACAAGTCAGCGGATTGTGGAGAAGATGCTGCCGATGTATGAAGATGTACTGGAGTCAGCAGCGGATGCAAATGGCTGGGAATTGATGGGGTCGACGGGCCACGATGTGTAAGTTGTTTTGGTGTCGATGGTGCAGAAGGAAGAAAATCTGCATCTTTATATTTACGCGTTGTCAGTGAATGCGCGACGCCTGCGCCGACATGTGCTCGAGGCAGTGTTGCTCCTTGTTGACCTGGTGAAAGCACTTCACTGCCGCCATTGTCCAGCACTTGACCTTCCTTTGTCTCCACGGCGGGCTCCCTAGTCATTGTTGGTGAATTGGTCGCTGCGGCTGGGTCTGAGTTGGTGCAAGGCTGCGGCTGCGACTGCGACTGCGACTGTGACTGTGACTGCGACTGTGACTGTGACTGCGACCGAGACAGCCACGCACCAACTGCCGACGAGGCTTCACCGCTCGTGTTTGAATCCGAATCCGAATCCCAAGCTGCTGGGGAAGACGGCACTTGAATCGATGGTTGGATCTCAAGTCCGGACAACGCCAGCACAGGTCGCGGTTCTGGTTGAGTTTGGGGATTCTGATCCTGATCCACGGCTGGGAACTCGACATCTGTGGGCGACTGGTTCGGTGTGAAGTACAGGGTTTCCCCGGAGTCGGAGTCGGAGTCGCTGTCGCTGTCGTTCTCATCTCCAACCAGGGTTTCTGTAGCTACTTCTGCACCTGCGTCTGATATTTCGCCGTCGAGGCCTTGGTGATCATGATCATCTCCGCTGTTGACGATGCGGTGTTCTGGCTCGGAGTGTTCATCGTCGTCTTCGTCTTCCAGATCCTGGAATGGAGCAGTGGCAGATGAGTTGGACGAGCTGAACGAATCCGAGGTATGATCTGAGGTAAGATCCTGGTGAGCAGCTGTTCCCGGAGGTCCTGCTGGACTGCTTGCCACAAGTTGGGCGTCCAGTTCCAGTTCCGGTGTTTCTCGCATAGCGGTGCGGACTTGCTCAGCGACAGAATCGTGAAATTGGCCTTGTTCGGGGGAGGCGCTGCGATGCCGATGCCGTGCCTGCGACCGTGGTGGAGTCATTGCCATTACCATTACCGTTACCTTGAAGGTGGTCTATGCCTGCGCAGCAGATTCAAGACTGGAGGTACAGAAGAACACGAGCAGAGACACCAGCTTGAAGAAAGGAGCTCGGTCTTTGCACGGTTGGTCGGAGGACCAGGAGAAGGGCTGACGGAGCGTGGCTGGGGAGTGGGAAGGAACAAGAAAAGAAGAGAGGAGACGGCAGCAGAAAAGAGAGATAAAGTGTATGCTGGCACACACGCAAGGCAGGTTGTTTTGACACAAACATGCCTCTTGCTCTTTGATCTTTGCTCTTTGCGTTCACGCCTGCTTTGGGATCAGTCCAACTCATCGCCATGGCGATGGGTGAACTGGGCTGCACTGCGTGGTGAATTTGCATGTGTTGGTTGTCAGCGCACGCAAGGCTGCAACCCCCTACGGTTTGCACGGGCTCCAGCGCAGCAAGCAGCAAGCACAATGGAACGACAATGAGATTGAGAAAGAAGGACGAAAGCCAAGGAGAGAAGAAAGAACAAAAGAGAAGAAAAGAAAAGAGAGAAAGAACAAACAAAAAAGAAAAGGAAAGAAAGAAAGAAGCAAACCGATGAATGCAATGCGATTCCCCCGGTCGTCAACCTCAACCAACCGTGCTGGACTCAGGCAGTAGGTCGACTATATGTTTGCATTAGGTATTCATATCCATACCATATGGGTACGGACAGATACATGGCAGCAGAAACAGCCAGTGCCGGCGCCGGTGCCGGTGCCGGTGCCAGTACCAGTGACGCCTGCATATGCATAATTTGATCGATCTGCTCTTGAGTTGTTAGAGGGATTGAGTGAGCTGCCGTTGCGGATGCGAATTTCAATTCATTCGGAAACATCAAGCAGGAGGACAATGGAGTGGATATCCGGATGCCTTTTGACAAACTCGGACGAGGCTGCGGCTTGAGACAAAAGGCACAAGCAAGAAAGAGTGTGCACGGCCGTGACAAACAATCACAAGACATAAGACACCAATATCGCCCTTTGTCACCATATGGGCCCAGCCCACCTGGCTTAGGCTTGCTGTAAGCTTCATACGGATACACCTCCTTGTTACCCTACCCATACTGGGCTTTCCGATCAAGATCAAGATGAAGAACAAGGTCAAGATCAAGATGAAGATCGAATCCTGGGGACCCCAAGAAAAGGAGGGCAAGTTCGCAAGAAGACAAGGAAATGGAGCGGCCACCCTTGGTTTCACAGCGGGACATAACTACTCACCACTCACCACCGACAGACAAGAGGAACATAGTCAAGACGACAGACAGACAAGTAGGGATACTGGATACGGTATACGTTAGACGGTAGACAGACACGGAGTACACTAGTTGATTAATCAGATCAGTACCAAATGGTGGCCATCAGCCACAAGGATGTATGTACGGAGTACAGTATGTAGGTACACATGTACGGTATGTGCCTACCTTAGTTCTAGTCCTAGTCCTAGTCCTAGTATCCGCCCAGGTCACTAGGATGCAGGATACGATTTCCAGCAGAGTAACATTTCAACTACTATAAGTGCAGAGCAGGTACACAGAGGACATTAGGTATTCTAGAGGTATTCTAGAGGTACCTAGAGGTAGTAAATAATACGACCTGCACTATAGTGCTGAAACATACTAGACACTACTACTGGGAGCGAGGACAGAGGACACTTAGGATGCTTACATATCATTCCTAGGTAGGTAACATACAAGTACGTACGTACAGAGAGCATACAACCACTCACCATAACCCCCTTACCCCCTCAGTTGTGAACACATCCAGGAGCGTTATGGCTGTCCACTCCGCTCCTCTCTCTCTCTTCAAGGGGTCATACATACACTCACTTGACTGTTCAAACTCCAACTCCAGTGGACTCCACCAGACCAGACCAGGACTTGTGCCTTGCCCAAGGCTGCCGAGTAAGTAGGTACCTAAGGACAAGTACCAGTACCAGTACCCGTACACCTCACTTGAAGGACAAGTAAGTACTCCGTACCTACCTACACATGTGGATCCAGTCCAACTGTCAACTGTCATAGTACGTACATACAGTACGGAGTACGTACCACAGCAGCTGAAGAGAAACTCAATTCAACCTCCAACCCCAACCCCAACCCATTCGCATTCGCATTCGCATTCGCGTTCGCATTATTTCAAAGTTCAAAGGGCCAAGGGCTTAGGCCTTGCATTGTGCTGGTGCTGGTGCTGCACTGTACGGATACTGGAAGAATGCTCCGGTCTATGAGGGGCGCCCCTTGACAACCCCCACCAAAGCAATGCAATGTAATTGCACATCCTACCTAGCGAGCAGCCTGCGAAGGTGTCTTCAAGGCTTCCCTTGGTCAATCGATTGAATCACAGTGGGTGTTTATGCGTACCATCCAATCTGTCCTTACCCTACCCTGCCCTGCCCGACGGATCACGATCACGTTAGGCCAGACGCTGAACCAGGACCAAGATATCCTATTAGTCAGCGTCAGCGTCAGCGTCAGCGTCAGTCTCAGTCAATCTAGGCAGCAAAAGACAGACAGACAGACAGAGAGAGGGAGAGAGATAGTGGTGGGCGAGTCGAACGCCACAGAGAAGGAGAAAGAGGAGGAGTTAGTAGTGGTGATGGTGGTGGTGGTGGAGGGGTGGGCAAATCATGTTCGACGAATCCAATACTTTCTGAGCCACACATCACCTGGCACATCACCCACCTATCCATACCTACTACCTAGTACGGAGGACCTACCTACCTTCAGATGCTACTAGGTGATTAGGTGACTAGGTGACTACGACTACTACAGACTCCAGAGTACTCCGTACGTAGACACCTCACACCTACACTAGGTGCTCTATGGATACTAGAGACGTACTACGAAGTGACTTGACTACTCTGTACAGTACGAACAGGATCCACCCGCGATGTGGAGAGAAGTGATGAGCGTCGATGACTCGCATCATGCATCATGCAAGCGAGGGCAATAGCCGAGACATCGCCATCGCCCACATCGCCCATCGCCCATCGCCCATCGCCCATCGCCCATCGCCCATCGCCCATCGCACATCGCACATCGCACATCGCCCCTCGCCCATCGAGACTAGTCTGGAAGAGAAAGCCACTGGTGCGCCTCGTCTCGCGTATGTTCTATTTCGGGCTAGGGTCTAGAATCGTGAGAAGGGCTCAAAACGGCATGCTGATGATCAGATCAGGAAGAGGAGGGAGTCCGAGAGAGGCAGAAGTGTGCAGAAGTGGCCTGAGAACTGAAAAATGAGAACTGAAAACAGAACACCGAGAACCCCATTTGCTTACACGGTACGAGTACAGGGCACTTGGTACATACAGACACGTCACACCACAAGGCTAAGGAGGCCATCCGCCCATCTTCCAGTCGGTTGTAAGCCGAAAAAAGGGCTGAATTCTATCTTCCCACTAGCGGAACCTGCCAGATCACCCGACCGACGAAGATCTAGCTGCTCAAGGAGGCTGAAGGTACTCGTACATCAGAAAGAGGCGAAGAGGCTCAGGAGGAGGCTTAGGAGGCCTAGGGCTTAGCCATAGGCCAGCTTTGTGATTGACGGATTCAATATGCGACAAGCCTTATAGCAACCAATAGTGCTCGCATCAATACATAATAGCCATCATCGCAAAAAGATCTGCCCGAGCATGCCTGCCACAGTGCCACACTCCCCCCTCCAGGTCCTCAAGCCCTTGGTCCAATATTGCGCCTTGATCACCCACATGCCTGTGCGTCGCCGGGCTAGTAGTTTCCCAGCCACTGCCGTACTAGAAGTAAAGAGGCCCGCCCGCCCAAAACTCCCTCTTCTGGAAGAGATCCTGTATACAATCCCTAAACACACTGAGCGGTGGTCCACCCTGCTCTGCTTCGATTAATAGGACCCATGAATATCATACAATCAACGAAGCGAAACCTGTGAGCCCATGACGAGATGATGAACAGAAATGACCGTTTCGGGGTATCATGAGTAAGTGAATGTTGGCGCTCGGGGCACCTCAACTGCTTCCGGCGCGCTCGGGAGGGCCGGTCAGTCGAAAGGGTCGAGACTCCATCGCCGAGTCGGCGGAAAAATGAGCGCATCCTTGGGTGGTGGGACGCTCCCTTGAGAAAACGGGTCGAGAAGGAAGGTGACTGGCCTCCGAAGGACCTACATCACATATCGCTCTTGCCGGTTATCCTGCACCGCTATCGGCATCGCACTCCAGTCCGCCGTGATGGGCACGTGGTGCGCCATATGCGGATGTCGAGGCCGGACACCATAGTCTTCTGGTTCAGTGCTTTGCGGCCGTCGAATGTTGCTCCCAGGGTAATACATTTGATGGCCACCGTAGTTCGGGTCGGGGTACGCATAGTTGTCCATCGTGGTCGTGGTGGGAAGATTTCCTGCGTTGGGCGATCCCCATCCGAGAGCTCCCATATGAGGGGAAGCGCCACCGCTGCCTGTGCCGGTTGCAGGAGGCTCCATCGGCTGAGGTGGGCCAAACCTGCTAGGGTGCGATGTGGTTGGTCTCTGCTGAGGTGCGCTCGTATAGTTGTGCAGAGTGTGGCTGCCAAGTGAGGGACTCTGGCGTGCTGCATTCTGCTGAAAGTCGGATCGCATGTGCGGAGGCAGCGAATGGCTTTGTGACATGTAGCCGTAATCCGAACCTTGCCGCTGCAGTCCATTGGCCACAGGTGGCAGTTCTGAGTTGGGCGAAACTGACAGTGTTCTCTCGGCGGGCGAGGCCGTAGAGTGCCTGGAAGAGCCGGATGTGGATCCGTACATGGACTGACTCTGAACCTGCGTGGTCGATAGTTTGGCGTTAGTCTCGGCCGCTGCTTGCTCGATCGTGCCTGTATGGTGGTTCTGATGCCTGGTCAGAGTCGTCCGCCTGGTGAAGGTCTTCTGGCAATTGGCATAGGGGCATTTGTAAGGTCGTTTGCCTGAGTGAATCCTCCTGTGGCGGGCAAGTGAACTCGAGTCGGAGAACGGCTGTAGACAGGTTAGGACTTGCGCAGATGACCAGAGTTCCCAGTTGTCATGAACCGACCTTTCCGCATCTCTCGCACATGTGTGGCTTCTCCCCCGTATGCACTCTTGCGTGGACAGTCAGCGCAGACCGTTGAATGAATTGTTTGCCACAGCCCGGATAATCGCAGGCGTGTGGTCTGATGCCGCTGTGAATCCGTTCTGTCCAGGTCAGTAGGATCCCATACGAGTGGGCAAAGCACACGTACCATGCCTGGCAAGATCACTGCGTCTGGCGAAACCCTTCTGGCAGGTACTGCAGGCAAATGCCTTGGGCGCGCCTTCGCCCTTGGGCTTGATGGCACCAAAGTTGTCGTCGAGTGCATTCTGGCTGTCATGCCGAGGGATGTAGTTTTGAGCGTACAGCTGCGGGTTGTGCTGAGGTTGACTCATGGCACCGTAGGGCATCCCGTTAGGTGGTTGCATGGCATGCTGCGGATGGTGAGCCATGGTCGGGCCTTGGTTGTGGCTCATGGCATAGGCCACTCCGCCGTTCATCTGCATTGATTCCTGTAGTTGACGTCTAAGCTCCGCGTCTGCGGCAGCAGCATTCCTCGCGTTCAAAAGTCCTCCAATGTCCATTCCTCCCTTTGCAGGAAATGTCGGTGGTGGTCTCAAAGGCCGCAGAACCGCAGAACCGCTCTGAGGCTTTGAAAAGGGACCGACGTTGAATCGGTAGTTCGAAGTCTGCATTTTGGCCGGTCAGTAATTGATACAAAGAAACGATGGAGAGAGATGGGAAACAAGGTATTCATGAGCACCTTGGCCCTCGAGGGATCAGTGCTAAGTGGAGGAGGGTCCAGGCGCGCTTCCGCATAGCTTCCTCGGTCTAGTTGGTCTATCCGCCTATGGCAGCTGATAGGACCAAGCACAGTCCATTGCTCAAAAGAACCATTTAGGGAACAAGACGTAATGATTGGTACTCACCAGTAAAGTTGGCAACGAACAAGATGTTCGAAGGAAAGGTGAGAAAGAAGAAGAACAGATCAAGGGTGGTTAGACAGTCGCTACCATTCAGTCGGAATGCAAAACAAGGGCAACTGGACGTCTGGTATGCACGCCTTGGCAACGAGCAATTCCTTTTTTCCGAGACAGTCGGCTTTAAGAATGATTCGGGTGTTTGTCGAGGTCGACGCCACAGTCCAGTCAATATTGTCTCTGGTCACGGGAGCAATAGGCACCGTTCTAGGGTCTCGATTGATCGGCGCCGCTATCAGTCCAATATTGGTGCACTTCGATATGTACAAGCTGGCTTATTCCAGACTGAGTAATGGTTCTGGACTCTTGTTTGCCAGTATTCAGTGGTTGCTCGATACCGATTCCCAATAGTAGACGTTGGTAGTTGTCTATAGCACCCTGTGGGTACCTGATGTGTCTGTGTGTATGATTTCAATGGAACGAAACCTCTTCAAGGATGTATTGGTGTCGACCGTTTGTCCAGATGGATACTGGCGCAAAAGACCTCCGGGCGTTATGAGCAGGCTGTGACTCTAGCCCTCTGCGAGCACTGATGGTTACAGAGTCCGATCCAAATGTGTGGATATGGGAGGGTGAAGGATGGAACGACAGATGGAACACGGGCACCCAGTGGTCTTTGTACTGAGTATCTGAGCGGCGGTCCGTGGCGAGGATGGCAGACTCGGGGGAGGATCTCTGTTTTGCAATCTTGCAGCGAAAGACGTCGGCGCCGCAAGTGATGGGGGTGACTGCGGTGATGGCCAAGTGACGGAGGGGCTGACGTCTCTGCACAGGTCGGCGGCGGACTCGAGCGTGCCTGTCTCGTAAGCAACGTGGAGAGCCGCCGTTGAGGTAGTCATGGAGACAATGAAATTATCGGGATCTGTGCCTGGGCTACCGCTGCGACTAGTCGTCGACGACGCGGCGAGGCTGGAGGCATTGAAGCAGGCGGTGATGGCGGAGGAGGTCGTGGTGGTGGTGGCAGTTTTTTCGGCCTTGGATTGAGATGAGTGAATTGCTGCACCTTCCGTCCATCTGCGTCTGGATCCCGGGGCGCGCTGGCGAATGGCAGGCGCACCCCAACCCGTAACCTGCACCTCAGCGCAGCTGTGGCTAAGGCTTGGCTGCCACTTAGCCACTTGGTACTGAGACTGCACCTGGCACACCCGCGACCGTCAGTCGACTCCGTAAGGCTCTCTACCACTCTAGGTACCAGCTAATGACTCTCTACTCCCTAGCACCTCCCTAGGTACCTGAGGTACATACTAGGTACTCCGTCCTCTCGGCTCTGTACCACCAGCGCCACACTACGTACCACACCACCACGCTGCCAGACTGCCACAGTCCCGACTCGCTTGTCCACTCTGTTCCACATCCCCTCTCCCTCCCTCCATCGAAATTCTAGACATGCTTCAGGCGACCCGTCGTCTGCAGCCCTCCTCCCTCCTGCCTGCCACGCTCTCGGCTGCTTTGACACGTTCTCCTGTCCCGTTTGGGCTTCGTGCTCATTTTGATACGCAATTCGTGCCGTCTGATTCTCGACACCTTGGCTGCATCAGATGCCTGTCCAGCCATGATCTGGTGCTGGGATGAGGAACACTAACCAGCCCATGGACGGGGGTGCAAACGACCTGGCTACATCACCTCTGGTCATCTTCGAGCCAGAAAACTACTGTACTGTAGCACTCAATGCCCCTCTTTCAGAGGAGTTCCTCGAACCCTAAAAGCCCCTCCGACTGCTGATGTCAAGAACGCAAGACAAGAAACTACCCCTGGCACCACCACCTGTCAAAATATACTTCAACACCCACTTCGACAGCCAGACATCTCTTTACCATCTGAACCGCCCGCATTGACTCCTGAGCACTGGGTCTTGCATGTTGGATGACTTGCAGCTCGCCATTTTCGATTGTCATTGCTCCTGGGGCTTGACAGCTGACGTGCCGAAAGAGGCAATCTCAGGTACAGCTCACAGTCCAGCCGTGCTAGAAGGGGTTCGAGAAGAGAGATCGATATGGAGAGCGAGCCGCTGACGTGTCCTGGGAGGCCTCCCTCGGCATGAACATTTCGGAGCAATTTGTTCGATCGCTCCTTCAAGCGCCCCCTGGGTTTCATTGAGCCAGTCGCACGATGAGCGCGAGCTTCGGAGTACAGCAGAACCTCCAACCCTACGCTGCCGTTCGAATCTTCCTCTGCTTTCCAGGTTGCGTCGATATTGACCTACTCATCGACCACAGTTAATCAAAGCAATCCAAATTTGAACAGCCTATTCGACCGTGGCCCACAGCTAAAGTGTGGTTAATTGTGCGCACCGACGCTGTCAAATACACAACTTCGTCCACCACTCCCCCATCTGTGGTTATTTACGAGACACACGTCTTTGCCACCTTGGCATTGACCACTCGACGGTCCGCGAGATTGAGCTCATTTGCTTACGTTGTCTGGGAGAGTGGTCAAACTAATTGAATCTATTGCTTCCACCGTCGCTGATCCAGAGGTGGCGACGGTGGGATTGCGCAGGAAACATCGTTGACCTGGCCCTGGCCGTGGAAATTTCTTGCTTCTGCGAGGAGATTGTTGATGCTCGTGCGTTATTTGTTGTGATGAGCGTGTTTGTATTTGCCCCATGGCTCTGGTCAGTGTTGTTTACAAATCCTGTTCGGGCTGTTTTGTTTCGCAAAGAGGAGCTTCCCTGCATTGACTGCGCTCGATGCGCTGCCTGCCCTCTTCCCAACCGCCTCGTGGCAGTCATCGTCCGCTTGTCAGTAGCCTGCGTGCGGCCCGACTCCCTCCCTCTCGCAAGAGCCTCCCACGGATACTCACTTTGGCTTCTTGCAGCACACGGACATGGCAATACTAGTACTGCAACCAGAACAGATGTGAAATATTGTTCGATTCTCCCACTCGTGACTCGGGGAGTAGGAGGAGAAAGACTCGAGACCCGCTGAAACGCAGCATACCTACAATCACTCTTGCTGGGTGGAGAGCCGACCCCTATTTCGCCACGGTCAGACATCACAACCGATACCCCAAGAACCAGAAGCCAACGATCACCAACTCAAGTAACAAAGCGCTCCGCTAGTATCAGACATGTTTGAAAGAGAAGGGCCGACCACAAAAGATATAACTTCACCAATGGCTCAAGTGTAGACAGTTGTGCAACACCATGCCATAACAATGTCCTGATCGCTCCCAGGCGAAACAGTGCGCCCGGGAGTCTACCTCATACCACGGCCCTCTTAATCCTGAATCACAGTATCCCGTACCATCCAAGTTGCTTCATGCCCAAACCCAAGTCTCCAGGATGGCGTTTTTCCAAACGAGGTTGTGTTCAGCCAGGGTAATCCTGGCCGAACGGCAATGCAAACCCCTTTGTTTTATCCATCGTCATCCGTATCGTCGTCATCGTCACCTCCGCGTCCATTAAGCTCCCTGCCTGCGAATCCCCTCACCGCCGCCCTGGCCTCATGGATCCTTGCAATCGCGCGATACGTCTTGGCCAGGCGCTTGTAGTCGCCAGTGCGCTCGTACTCGTCTGCGAGCTGTTTGTAGCACTCGAGGGCGTGAACGCCGTACTCTCTGTCGCGGCCGTGCTGGTGCGATGAGGGGCTGAGGCCATCGATGGAGCGGCGGGCCCGCGCGAGCTCTTTGGCCTCGGAGGTCTGAGAGTGCGAGTCCGTGTCCCTGGCCCGGCCATGATGATTGTTCGCGCGGCCGTTGTGGTTTGGAGTTGCCGGACTGGTCGGCAATTCGTTGTCAAGATCGCCTGAAGAGGTGAGCAGATCAACGAGTTCCTCCACCGTCGCCACCAGTTCCTCCAGGGCTGTCCACAGCGCGTCGTCCGGCTGGTTGGCGATCGTGGAGAACAGGTCGAGCAGTTCAGTGATGAACAGCTTGCGGCTCACTGCCTCGTTGGCCGTCACGATCTGTGCCTTGAGGATCGAATTGAGCGCGCCAATGATCTCCGTCTCGATAAGTTCGAGGTCCTCACTCAGCGCCCATTCGCTGACGATCATGGTCTGCAAGATCTCGACAGCGACCTTGCGCAACCCCTCGTGCATGCTGAGACAGAGGCTTATAGTTGGTGCCACCAGGCTCGGGACGTACTGGACTTGATACCCTCCCAGTCTGTGGACGTTGTATCTTCGAAGGTCGTCGGCTGTTGCTTCCCAGCCAAGACTCTCCCAGGCCTTGCGCAGGAGGTCGGCGCCAGCTTGACGCACATCGCCGGCGATCTTCCAGACCGCTCTACGCTTTTGCTCAGGGAAGAGTTCCAGGGTCAGCGCCGGCGAGGAAACGAGGCTCAGGATGGTGTCAAGGAATGCCTTCCATAGCTGCATATCGAAGGTATCTGCATCCTCAGGGTCTGGGAGGCACGACGAGACGAGAAGTGAGAAAAGGTGCTCCAAAAGGGCAAGGGCCGACGAGTGGTGATAAATGTGCAGGCTGAGCCACGTCGGAGGATACGCATGGTTTTGCAAAAGGGAGCGCAAAAACTTGAGAGTGGAGAGGATGTATACCGAGACATCTTGCGCTTGGGGTTTGACAGTCGAAGGCGGCTTCATCTTTGCGATAATCGAGATTACAGCAGACAGTTCAAGGAGGGTCTCTTCGAACTGATCATTGCTGTCGGCTGGTTTGGTGACGAAGGGGTAAGAGTCGGGGAAGAGCAGAGACATTGACCGATGTCTGGTAACAGGCTCATCGGCGATGGCGCTGTAGGCAGAAATGAGTCTGGGCATGAAGTCGTGGAGGTGAAGTGTTGGGAATCGGGTCAACTCCGCCACCACGGAACAGCAGAGTCGAACCTGGTCGTGCCAGTGCTCCGTCAAATCATTCTGGACCCAGTACGGGGAGAGCCATCTGATGCAGTTCTTCACCAGGGTTTCTTTGTCCTCGTCGTCGACCCAAATCGCCTGCAACTTGGTGTAATTCAGGATCAGCAGGATTCGGAATAGGACCAATTTTCCTGTGGCCTCTTCGCACGAGTCCATAAATTCAATGGCCATATCTATCACTTCTTCCTTGCTAAATGCCGGCAGCAACTCTGGGAGCCAGGTGTGAAACTTTTGCACAAGGAGAGTCTTATTGCCCACCAAAGCGGGCGTCTCACTGCGCATCATCATCTGCATTCCAAAGAAGATGGCTTGCAAGTCTTCCTTGAACGTGGAGTGCTTCTCGTCGTTTGCTTTTGTCTGAGAGCCGAATCGTCTCTGTTGATAGGACGCAATGACGATTTTCATGAATGCTCTTCCGACCTTGAACAAGGCCCTCATATCACGAGCGCTTTGAGGGTCAGACACACTCTGTAATAGTCGAGTGAAGCTGCGTATCAAGCAAGACGCGGCATAGGGCGAGCGGAAATGATTCTCGGTATACTGTTCCACCAGAGGCCCGAGGTTGTACCGTCTATCGTGCACGATTCCCAGAACCCATACAATATTGTTGAAAATCAAATCCTCGAACTTTGACTCGCCTGATTTATGCACAAGAATACCGAACAGAGCGTCGAGCACGTCGTTGACCTGCTTGACAATCTCGATCTCGGCAACAAAAGCGAGCTTCTGCAACATGTCCAGCAATTGCACCGAGGACTGGTGTTTCCAGTTGATCAGACTGACTAGTGTCCGATCTTGGGAGAATTCGGTACTGCAGAGCGACGTTTCGACTTCCAGTGAGGCAATGTCGGCCATAGCGCCTTCATGGGCGACCCTGTAGTTGGAGCCGTTCCAGGGTAAGGACAAATATGCCCCACGCCCTCGGACGATGCTAGACGTGACTTTATCGTAAGCATGTAAAATGAGGGAATGCTTGCCATCAGTAATGAAGGCTTGCTTGTCCCAGAGTGGCATCCAGGCCAAAGCAAAGGGGAATTCGGGGGCATCCGCAATGCTCAATACAACATGGCATTCGGACACCCGTTCAGCCGGCACTCGAAGGCACAATGTTTGATCCCAAGCAGATCCAAGTTCGGAAGCGTTTGTTCGAAAGGCAGTTACGCCGGCCCCGTTAGACGAGGGAAATATACAATGCTCGACTCTTCGTCCAGCGGCATCCCGGACCTCCATGGTTAATTGCAGGTTCTGCAACGAATACGCGTTGATGGGCACGACACCCACGTCGGGATGAGACAAATAAGCTCCTTGAGCTATCGCTGCCTTATTCAGTCTCAGGTAGATGTCAGATCTTGGCTTAGAGGGAGCTTCTGAGAAACCCATCTTCTGTGTTTTGGTGATCATATGCATGGAGGTCGGATTGTTCTTGATAAGTGTGTCTGCATCTGGTGCACTGAAAGGTGTGAGGCTGAGTGTCACAGTCGACAATTGGCTGGAGACCACAATGGGTTTACCTGCACTGTCCAAAAGTCGGGCTAGCCTGGCATCAAATTGCTTTGGCTTTTCGTCCTCTCGCTGCGAAACCGACCATATAGTGACAGTCTCCTCGCACGGCTTGCCGTCCCTCACAACGCTGTCAACATCCAGAATGCCAACCCCTATTGTCCGAGGAATGGGAGGTCCTGAGATTTGAGTCGACCCGTCCTCCTCTTCTTCAATGATGGACGGAGTGGCAGCCCTGTCTTGCAGGGAGGGTGTCGTGCGGCCAGTCTGCCCAGGAAGTGGCCTTTCCGCAGTTTTTCGTTTCCCAAACATGAGACTCGACCGTCTGCGGTTCAGAGACAGCTGCCTTTGGCCGAGCAGGGTTCCGTTTCTTGACGGCGGACGCTCTGGACCCCGTCGTTTGGGTTTTCGAGGAGGTTCCGGGACCACCACCCTGATGGCGAGGAATAAACGGCCGGTGTCGGCTACGTCTCTTGCGCTAAGATCTGACAGAAGGGTTTCCATCTTTGCCGAAGCCACCGAGCTATATGTCTCGGAAAAGGGGACTACATTGTCATCGGCCATCTTCTCATAGAGGGTCAGACTGAGGGTTATCGTGTCCAGATCCGAGCCCAGCACTGATTTGACCTGCAGTAGACAGTGGTAGAGTGATGTGGCTTTGGACTTTTTGGCGGGTGGAGCATCCAGGACGCTCATGACCGACTGTAACTTGGCCACCTCGATGGCCGAGTCCTCCGAAGTCAACAATCTGCCCTGCTGGGCCGGGTCGCGGACAATGACTTCGCCACTCAGCATCTTATTTCCCCGGACCAAATCCCAAACAGCTTTGTCGCGAACTTGCACTCTCTCCTGCCTGGTGAGAACATCATTGAGCAATTCGCGTCTCGCATAATCGAGCCGCGTTGCGATGTCCGATATTTGGTCGAGTTGACGGTAGTCTCGGCTCAGAACCAGACCGGGAAGATGAAGAATATACCATTCTCGAAGGCATGAGGCAATTTCGTCCACCAGAGGCTCGTCTGACGAGGTTGGCGACTCATCGCCAATCTTCAACATGGGAACAGGGGCCGAAGGCTTCGGCTGCCCTGGTTGCGCCAGGGCATCGACATCTGGCCCGAGTTGTTCTCGGATCTCGATGCAACATCTGGGAAAGATACCAGAGAAGACGCGTGCATCAGAGGGCGTTCTACTACCGGGATTCAATCTCAAGGCAGACAGCAAGGTCGGTGGCGCAACAAGATAGCCCCGACACCACGAGCCATCCTTGCCTCCCTGTTCAATGACATACAGCTGATCGCCAATTTGAAGCGGTAACTCGGCTGGAGAGGCGGCTGATGGTTGAAAGGGATAGATGGCTACCGCATAGGAAAGAGGCAGCGGCCGCCAGGGCATGATAGAGGAAACGGAAACTCGCTACTCTCTGGCTGAAGGGACAAGGGTATGGCCGTTGGGAATGTGGTCTGGTCGGCGAAGACTGACGGTTGGCGTAGCCGTTCGTGGGCGTGGAGGATCTTCTGTGGAGCGCGTTCGGGGTCAGTGCGCCGACTCTGACTTTCCGCACGGACATTCATGAGCTGGATGGCGAAGATATATGACTGGGGGGAGAACGAGAGACCAAGGGATCGGCCACTGAGGGAAGCGTGTGTGTGGTGTGTGGGTTCGTCAAGAGGCTGTTCCAGCGAGCAACGGTCAACATCAGCATCCCTCATGTGCAAGACGCGACGGTGAAGCTGAGAAATGAATGTGAGGAGACGAGATCAGGTTAGTGGCTGCTAGGTGCGTAGTGGCTAGGCAGTAGTCAGCAATAGTGGCTAGGGAGATGTGGCTGGTGGCTGGTGACTGCGCCCACGCTCTAATGTGGTTTAGCTCCATCGCTGCTACAAGGAACCTCTGGAAAAAGATGTGTATCCGTACACAGTCCGGTCGTGAGTAGAAGAAAGTCGTGGCCACTCCGTAGGCTCTCTCACCGTGATTTGTTTCCCTGCCATCATCATCCTTATCATCATCATTCAGAACTCCGTGGTGCGCTTCAATCGCTTTTTCTACCTCTCCCGCTGTGTTTATCTCCCCCTCGCCTCCAAGCCAGGGAACGACGCAAACATGGGGCCGATGATCAATGTCCTACTTGACTCTTTTCCCGGCCTATCACTCCCTCCGACCTTGTGTCTCCCTGTGCCGGCCTCCTTGACTACCGCAGAGCTGGTAGATTCCATTGCATGTCTTCTCCCGCAGAGTCTCCTGCACACCAACCGGGTTTTCCTTACCTCTACCTCCAGCCAACCAATCTATGCGTCCTCGTCTACCACGGTCGGCGATCTCAGCGCCTCATCTTCATGTCGTCAGAACTCCAGCAATGAGATTCTCCCACTTCGACTTTCTGCGTCCCTCGTCGGCGGGAAGGGTGGATTTGGTTCGCAGCTCAGGGCGGCGGGAGGACGCATGTCCTCGCGCAAGAAACGCCAGAATGCAGAACTTGCCACCGGTAGTGCTCGCAACCTGGACGGACGAAGACTGCGAACCATTACAGAAGCCAAAAATCTGGCCACCTACCTAGCCACGAGACCTGAAATGGATCGCAGAGAAAGGGAGGAGAGGCGCAAAAGGTGGGAGCAGGTAATTGAGTTAGCCGAGCAGAAAGAGGCCGATATGCGAGCTGGGAAAGGCCTAGATGGTCGACGTAAAGGGCTTAGCGAGGAGTGGGTGGAGGAGAAGGAGGAAGTGGGCGAGAATGTCAGGAACGCGGTCAAATTGGCCATGTTGGCTGACCAGGCACCAGATAAGGCTGCGGATCTTCCGACACAGGATGGCGAAAGCAGTGGAAGCGGAGGATCTGCTCCTGGAAGCGACGAAGACAGTGACGCCGAGGATCTGATGGAGCTGGACGAAGACGGCATGACTCGGCTCAGGGCGGAGGCCGAGACGGGAGATGCAGACGCCATTTGGGTTCTGCACCATCGACTCAAGATACCCTCTGATCTTTTGCCAAAGTCTAGAGAGCCTGTCAGGCGGTTTGCCGGGTTCGATGACGAGGAAGACGATATTTCCAGCAGTGACGAAGAGGATGATACTCGACCGCTGGAAAGCGGCAAGGGCAAGGGCAAGCTAAAGGATGGCAATGCGTGAACGACGTCTTACGATGGACTTGCGGCCGAGCGGGACTGGAAGTGAAATCAGATGGTGAGCACAAGATAATACTAGAACAAGAAGCAACAGCAGACCGAGTCCAACCATTCATTCACTGTATCCGCGGTGGTGAGAATGTCTGCACTCAAGAATGGCTTGTCTTTTCCACACGCACTCCCCAGGCATCCTCACCCTCGCCCTCATCCTCACGATTATATGCCGGCGAAGCAGTTTTACATCCATCTCATCTGCTTCTGGCCCCTCGTAGTTTGTCGTTTGTCGAGCCAATCGCCACATGGCGGACTATGGCGCTCTGCATATCCGGAGTTGGGCGGCGGGAGAGATGGAGACGACCATCGTCCCCGTTCATATCTTGACGTCGGCGGGAGAGGCATGATTCACAATCTACTACTCCATACTGCCGTATGATCGATGCCAGTCTCAACCATGGCCACTCCTCTGTTCCCCCTGCTGGCATTGAGCGCCGTCGCGGTCCTGTGCCTGTACAAGCTGATCATCCATCCCTTGTTCTTCCATCCCCTGCGCCATATCCCCTCGGCCCACTGGTCGATCCCCATCTTCGGCGATCTTTGGATCACGTACCAGCGGTACGTCGAGAAGAACAATGCCGTGACGTACGCGGCCCATGTCCGGCACGGCAGCGTCGTGCGCATGGGCGCCAACGAGTTGAGCGTCAACTGCGTCGACGACGGCATCAAGACCATCTACGCGGGCGGCTGGGAGAAGCATGCGTGGTACCCGCAGAGATTCGGGTCTTACGGGTGAGTTTTTTATGTTGATTTACGCGACACCTGTTCACCTGTTCATCTGTCGATATGTGACGACGACAGAGTCATGAACATGTTCTCCACCATCCACCACCAGCCGCACTCCCAGAAGAAACGGACCATGGCCAACGTATACTCCAAAACGTACGTCGCGTCGTCGGCCCAGATCGCCGCCAACTCGCGCACACTACTCGCGACCCGGAATCTGCCTCTGCTCGAGACATTGGCTACCACCGGCCAAGCCGTCGACGTACACGATCTAAACAACGCGTTCGCCATGGACTTCATGACAGCCTATCAGTTCGGGCTGCGGGCCGGCACCAATTTCGTCCAAGACGTCGCGGCCAGACACAGGATCCTGCATGAGTACCACTGCCGCCGTGACTACGAGTTCTTCTCAGCAGAGTTGCCCTGGATGAAGTCGCTGAGCCGCCGGCTGGGGTGGCCCGTGGTGCCGCAGTTCGTCGACGACGCCAACGTGTACCTCGAGGATTGGAACGCTCAAATGTGTCGTGAGGCTGACGAGTACCTGACTGCCGAAGCCAAGGTCGACGACGACAGGACAGGCTTGTCGTCCTACCCCGGCGACGACCCCGTCGTGTATAAACAGTTCAAGACCGGCATTACCAAACTGCGCGAGAAAGATCCGTCCGCGGGCAGAGCTGTCGAGGGCCAAGTGACGCTCCCGACGACGCGGCATGACGACGTGGGCGTCGACCCGAACGACACCACTACCACCACCGCCGAGATCTACAGCGAAATGCTCGACCAACTGGGCGCGGGCCACGAGACGTCTGCAGTCGCGCTCACATATCTGTACTGGGAACTGAGCAAGGCGCCGGCACTGCAGAAACAGCTGCGCCTGGAACTGCTGACCCTGACGCCGACCATTGTGTGGACGCCACAGACTACGGGCACGGGCACGGGTACCAACCTCAGTATCGACAATGAAACTGACAACAACCCCAACATCAACGGCAGGGTCGAGTCGCATGTGGCGGACACCTTCCGACTCCCTGACCCGAAACAAATCGATGCGCTCCCACTTCTCCACGCCATATTCATGGAGACCTTGCGCCTGCACGCCCCGATCCCGGGCATTGAGCCGCGCATCTCGCCGCACGTGCCCGGCGGAAGCACACTGGGCACGTACGCCGGCATCCCTGGCGGCGTCCGGGTGTCGGCAATGCCGTACACGCTGCACCGGAACGCCGCCGTGTTTCCGGACCCGGAGACATTCAGGCCTGAACGCTGGCTGGCCTCGTGCACGCCCGAGGCTCATCTGAAGGAAATGCACCGCTGGTTCTGGGCGTTCGGGTCTGGCGGTCGCATGTGCATCGGCAGCAACCTAGCCACCCAGGAGATCAAGCTGCTGGTGGCGGCCATCTATTCGAACTGGACGACCGAGATCGTCGACGACGACGGCATCGAGGAGATCGACGCATACACGGTAAGACCCAAGAGTAACAGGCTCGTTCTGAGGCTCCGCCATGTTTGAGCAAGTGTGACGGTGTTCGGATCAGGGACAAAGCAAGGCTCTGGATAATAACAGTAGGCCGGGGGAATGACTCAGTCGTAAAGGGCCAAGATGGAAAGAAACACTTGAGCTGGGGCTGGGATTAATGGCGGTTTATTTACCAACCATATCACTTCGATAGTCTCAAGGAGACCTCCAGCTCTACCGAGCATTAACCTCACTTTCTTTCCGAGGTCCTGGAAGGGCAACGGGTGGAGGGAGAATCATCGGCCCAGACAAACATGCTCCTAGAGATAGATTCAATGCATCATATGGTAGTAGACTTGAAGTTGTGCTTGACAAATGTTGCAGAGTAGGGAGTACATAGAAATACGTAGGCCATCATCGCATTTCCCTGAGATGGCCAGCTCCTTTACTAGTATCGTTCTTATTATTGGGCTGGTGGCTATCAACACATCTGCTCCACCTGCTGATCTGAAGATACTAGCACACTAGCACCTAGTATGCGTCGTAATGAGATCAAGAGGGTCCAGAGGGGTGGAACTGGGAACTGGGAAGGCTTAGGAGGCCTGTGCGAAAGAGACGCGCCGATGCCGAGGGTGCACTGGCGCTGCAGTTCGCCAATGGTGTGCATAAGAATGGATTATTCATTGTCTGCATGTAGAGGTCAGCCGCAGCCTGTGCATTTCCAGCAAACAACTTGAACAACAGTAATACAGACCTAGTACTCTGTAACCCCGATGCTGGTGGATGCTGGACGAACATCCTAGAAGATAAGTCGAGTAAAGAGTCCTCCGAGTCTGTACTGAGTAGGAAATGATGGTGCTGTGCTGTGCTGCCAAGGTGCATGCAGGGCACTGCAGTGACTGCAGTGCTGATGATGATGGTCGCCGACAGAAACCGATCGAAGCTGCGGAAGGGCTTGGCGGCCGATTCAGCCTTTTCACGCCTCACTGGCAGGGTCTGTTGCCCTCGATCGCTAGCAGCACTATTTACTCCTACTACTAGCCACTCCTCCCCCGTAAATGCAAGGAATGCCAGACACCCTTTCTCTGCCATGACCTCGCCTTCCCTCTCATCTCTTTGACATAACACGCACGCACACGCACACATACGCAAACTGCAGCGGGAGAAGAGCAAAGACTCTCTTATCACCGTGTTTGCCCGATCCAGCCTGGGATTGTCTGGCTGTGCAACAAATTCACTCTCCTGACGTCTCTCACTTCACAGGGAGTACCTCCCTCGCCTCCCTCCTCTACCATACCAGCGTTTCTGCTATTCACGAACCGGCCTTCCAGCCTTCGAGTCTCACCGGGCCGCCAACCCTTAAATCTACACAATCCTTCCCCTCCGACCAACCAATCTCCTCCATTCCCCATCTGTCTTCTGTGACTGCGCTATTGTCAGCTCCAGATAAGCAAGATGGTTAAGGACACAAAATTCTATGAGATACTCGGGGTGAGTGCCATTCGCATGGCTGGGCACCAAGCACAAGCCCGACTAACTCGTCGACCAGGTCGACCCCTCGGCTTCAGAGGCTCAACTGAAGTCAGCCTACAAGAAGGGCGCGCTCAAACACCACCCAGGTAAGCATCCTCCGTGATTGTCGACCTGGGCCTCGAACAGAGGCTAATCCCGATGTCAGACAAAAACGCCCATAACCCTGATGCGGCCGATAAATTCAAAGAACTCTCCAAAGCCTACGAAGTCCTCTCTGATCCGCAAAAGCGGTCCATCTACGATCAATATGGCGAGGAGGGTCTAGAACAAGGTGGCATGGGCGGCGGCATGGCTGCGGAGGATCTCTTTGCCCAGTTCTTCGGTGGCGGCGGCGGCGCTTTTGGCGGCATGTTCGGGGGTGGCATGCGCGACACTGGCCCGAAGAAGGCCAGGACCATCCATCATGTCCACAAAGTCTCCCTGGAGGATATCTATCGCGGCAAGGTCTCCAAGCTCGCCCTACAAAAGTCGGTCATCTGTCCAGCCTGTGAAGGCCGAGGCGGCAAAGAAGGTGCCGTCAAGACCTGTACAGGCTGCAACGGTGCCGGTATGAAGACCATGATGCGTCAAATGGGTCCCATGATCCAGCGTTTCCAGACCATCTGTCCCGACTGCCAGGGAGAAGGCGAGATTCTCCGAGATCGCGATCGTTGCAAGCGCTGCATGGGCAAGAAGACGATTGTGGAGCGCAAAGTCCTTCACGTGCACGTCGACCGTGGGGTCAAGAGCGGGCATAAGATCGAATTCCGCGGCGAAGGTGACCAGATGCCAGGCGTTCTTCCGGGCGACGTGGTGTTCGAGATCGAACAGAAGCCGCATCCTAGATTCCAGCGCAAGGAGGACGACCTGTTCTACCACGCTGAGATTGACCTGTTGACTGCGCTGGCTGGTGGTCAGATCTTCATCGAGCATCTGGATGACCGATGGGTGACCGTCAACATCCCTGCCGGCGATCCTATCACACCTGGTATGTCTCACCACTCTAGCGTGTTGACGAGTCTATAACTGACTGTTCGTTTCAGGTATGGTGAAAGTGATTAAAGGTCAAGGTATGCCATCGTTCCGGCATCACGACTTCGGTGACCTCTATGTCCAATTCGACGTCAAGTTCCCCGACAAGACCCAGCTACAGAACGTCGCTATGCTCGAGTCGGTGCTGCCGCCGCGTCCGCAACAAACCCTGCCTCCTCCCGACTCTATGGTTGAGGACTTTGAACTGGCAGAAGTCGACGCCCGCCAGCAAGCACGTGCGCACGGAGCCAACGATGACGATGACGAAGATGTTCCCCCGGGCGCAGAGCGAGTCCAATGTGCATCGCAGTAAACGCGGAACTTCGAACGATAGCATGACACGAATGGGAAAGAAATCGAACCGCGTGAAACAAAGGTGGTGAACATGATAGGCACCCAAAGTGCTAGTGACTTCGAGCATTAGCGAGCAGCATTAGCCAGGGTGGGGAATGATGCCTTTCAAATTCACATGAAACACATCAAAGGTTCAGCATCAACTGGCGTCATAGGTTGGGAAGGCCACCTTGGAATTCTAGCCGGCGTTCTATGGTGTACATGGAGTTGCCAGTATGTTATGCAGCCATGAGGGTCGCGGGTGAGGCTGGCTATGCCACGCCCAACGGCATGGTCTGTCGCCAACAGCTCCAGACGAACTAGACAGCCTTGCTTTGTGCATGAGATAGATTCGACGATTCGGCAACTGTACTTGGGCACATCATCTCACGTCACCGTGGACTGTGCAAATGGTTTATCTGTTCACGTGTATCCTTCTCCTGCCTTCGTGCCTAAGTAGTCGCCATGGATGACCTAGATTCGTCACTGGAGATCCAACCCTACTATTTCAACTCGGTTCAGTGCTGCATATCAGACCTTTGATGCGGCGAATCCTGGATTCACGCCAGCTCAGAACTCCACCGGGATGTGGACTAATCAGGACATATGATAGAATTCAAGATTGATAGAATCGAATCTGGCAAGATGCTCGTCGTGGGAAGGGGAAGACGGGGACCCGATTGGCGCAACGGACCTAGAGACTAGCATAGTTAGCCATGATTGGAACAGAACTTGCCCTGCATGCTCAACCCATCGTCTCCTCGGTATCGTTGGTGTTGTTCAAGTTTCGTGAAACCAGACTACGGAGCACTATTAGGCCGGGCTCGCTTCGCAGCTGCATGTGTACTCAGTCCGTAAAGTGTTTTCATGGCGACTTTTCTTTTTTGGGAGCTAGGAAGGAAGACTGGGCGTCAGAACCGCGCCAACATGGAGTTTATTCCCCCTGTTGCTTGCATCTCGATCCCTTCAATTACCACATGCAGCGCCTTTCACCGTCATACCTCCCGTCATGTCTGCACTTGGACGTGATTAGGTCGATCTCTTCGTAGCGTTCATGTCGACATCGACCGGCCGATGGAGAAGATCCCTCATGAAAAGGCAAAGCGTCGGCGGGAAGCGAGCGTAAACCCTAGGAGTTGGAACGACAACAACTGGAATGCATGATGAAGAGCATGAGGCTTGAGTATGGTACCATCCGTGCCAACAGATTGTGATTGGGACTGGAGTCAGGGTCGAGCAAGACGTCGCTGTTATTGGACGAGGGCTTGGACCTTTCACCGTCATTCGCTTTGTGGCGCCAGCCAGCGATGACTATGAGAGGCTGTACAGGACGTGCCCTGACAGCATCGGGGGGCTAGAGAGCTGGTGTGGGGGCAGGCCGTGAGCACGCCATTTTGCTCCTGTAACATTTAATATTTGGTGGGAGGAAAAGACAGAATGGGAGGTATCGCCGGTGTGTAACCTTCAAGAAAATTCGGACGGTGAGCGATGAGAGATGAGAGAGCGCACCCTGGTAAAGGCGTGCGTGCATGTCGCAGAGGCGAAGGGACATGGATGTTGTCCTCCGTACATGTAAGGTCATTGCGCGGGTGAAGGACCCTTGGAACCGGTGCGAGTGACAGTTGGAATATCCGTACTCCGTATCCGTACTCGGTAGACAGCCAGAAGGCAAAAGAAAACGCATCCTGACTTTCAACCGTGGTTCAGTGCCAACGCCACGGTTTGAGGGAAGAGCGCAGTTACGTACCAACAACTACCACAAGGTAGGGGGTACGTACAGACGACTCGCGTAAACCTCCCATAGGCGCTCCTGCGCCATCACCATCAATTAATATTACCTTCTTTATTGTCGTGAGCCTTGTAGGCTGCTGCAGTCAAGGGTAGGTGCGTGCTAATTAGGACAGCTTGGTCTCTGACGACGGACCGAATCATTTCCCTTCTCCGTGATGCTGATACGACCTGCTGTTGCTGAGGCTTGACCTAGATGATAGCTTGGGGTGCTTGGGGAGCTGAAGCCTGACACCGCGTGTTGCTTGCTCCATCACGCCTTCGATTGCACCATCGTCCATCCACTCGATCCATTCCATCATGGCTCCCCCCAGCCTGCAACGGCGGAAAATCTCTGCTTCTTCGCACCATCCCTTGACTTTCTGTCTCTCCCGGCCCCCGTCGCCCGTCGCAGATCTTGCTCGCTCGTTAGCCTGGATCCTGCAGCCCGGCTAGCATCTGGATCCTCGCCTCGCTGCCCACATGGTGTGCTGCTGGAATCATTGCTTTTCCTGGGGGAAACTAAGAAGATACTAAGAAGAACTGCCGTCACATCTGACGACAGCGTCGACGCACACGACTCTTCTTATATCCTGGGCCTCTCCTCCGTTCTTCCATTTTCTCATTCTCCTTGCCATCCTCTCGACACTCCCGGTACCTCGTCAATCAGGCTGGCCGTTACACCACCTTTCTTCTCGAGCCTTGCGTCCCTAGCCCCTCCATAATCCTGAGACGGGCGAGTCAGCATCTTGTCATCGGCCATCCTCCTGCGCACTTGGACTTGACGCTACACGGTCACCCTGCAAGGCCTCCCCTCCTCTGATCCTTATCCTGTGCCTACCAGTACCGCTGCTCGTCATTCTTCTCGCCTTGGCAGCTCCGTCCTCGCATCCGTGGGCGTCGATTGAAAAAAAATCGTCCCCGCCGATTTGGAGCGAGCCCAGCAGCCCAATCCCCCCTCCAAACTCCGACATACTCCCTCTTGATTCGTACCAAGTGCCAGGAACTCTTGCTTGGATCCGAAACACCTACTCGGCCCCTTCACGTTTTTTCAGCTCTCACCCGAGCTTGTGAGACGGCATCATGGCCCCCTCCTCCTCCCAGGTCGGTCACGGAATAGCCAAGGTCCTTCGCATCAATCTCTCCGAGCGACAGGCACAGAAAGATGCCATCACACGAGGCGAATCAACGTATTCGGTCAGTACCGCCGAGACATATGTTGAGGAGGAACCAAGAACCATCGATTGGATCAGAGATATCACTCCCTCAAGATCCGATGTTCTCACCTACTTCCGCAATCTATTCCCTTTCACAAGATGGATCCTGCGGTATAATCTCCAATGGCTGATAGGCGATCTTGTGGCCGGTATCACCGTGGGCGCCGTCGTTGTCCCCCAGGGCATGGCGTACGCCAAACTGGCCGAGCTTCCCCCCGAGTTCGGCCTCTACTCGTCTTTCATGGGCGTGTTGATCTACTGGTTCTTTGCCACTTCCAAGGACATCACCATCGGCCCTGTCGCTGTCATGTCCACCATTGTCGGTAACGTCGTCAACAAGGTGGCAGTAGACCACCCGGAAGTTCCAGGTCACGTCGTGGCGTCCGCTTTGGCCATCATTGCCGGCGCCATCGTCTGCTTTATTGGCCTGATTCGATGCGGCTGGATTGTCAACTTCATTCCTTTGACTGCGATTTCAGCTTTTATGACTGGCTCGGCCATCAGCATTGCAGCGGGCCAAGTTCCGGCAATGATGGGGATCAAAGTTAAGGGCTTCAACACTCGCGCCTCTACGTACTTGGTCATTATCAATACTCTCAAGTATCTTGGGCACACCAAGCTTGATGCTGCCATGGGACTGACCGCACTGTTTTTGCTTTATGCCGTCCGCTTCATATGCACCGTATTGGCAAAGAAACATCCCAGCCGGGCCAAGACATATTTCTTCATCTCCACTCTCCGAACGGCCTTCACCATCCTTCTTTACACCATGATCAGCTGGCTTGCCAATCGCCACCACCGGAAGAAGCCTATCTTTGCGATTTTAGGAAAGGTCCCTCGTGGATTCAAGCACGCTGCGGTCCCTACGATCAACACCGACATCATCAGTTACTTTGCAAGCGAGCTTCCTGCCTCGGTCATTGTCCTGCTCATTGAGCATATCGCCATTTCCAAGTCGTTTGGTCGCGTCAACAACTACACCATCGATCCATCGCAAGAGCTGGTTGCCATCGGAGTCAGCAACCTGCTCGGCCCCTTTCTGGGAGGTTATCCCGCGACTGGCTCCTTCTCAAGGACCGCAATCAAATCCAAGGCTGGCGTCCGGACCCCGTTTGCCGGTGTCATCACCGCCATTGTCGTCCTATTGGCTATATACGCACTGCCGGCCGTCTTCTTCTACATTCCGAACTCATCACTGGCGGCTGTCATCATTCACGCTGTGGGTGACTTGATCACCCCTCCCAACACAGTCTACCAATTCTGGCGGGTGTCACCCCTGGAGGTGATTATTTTCTTTGCCGGTGTTTTGGTGACCATTTTCTCCTCCATCGAAAATGGCATCTACACCACCATCTGCGTGAGCGCGGCCGTCTTGCTGTTCCGCGTCGTCAAAGCTCATGGCCATTTTGTTGGCCGAGTCAAAATCCACTCAGTCATTGGCGATCACTTGCTTGAGGACAAATTTCACGACGAGCCGAACAAGTCGGACACCGAGACGGCTGTCCGGGACCTTTTCCTGCCTCTGGACCACAACGGTGGTACAAATCCCGAAATCAAGGTGGATTCCCCTTATCCTGGTATCTTCATCTACCGATTCAGCGAAGGCTTCAACTACCCCAACGCCAACCACTACACAGATTATCTGGTCGATTACATTTTCAAACACACCAGACGAACCAATCCTGACTCCTGGCCACGGCCTGGCGACAGACCGTGGAACAATCCTGGTCCTCGACGAGGGAGGTCAGAACCCGATCGATCATACCTTCCGACGCTCAAAGCTATCATCCTCGATTTTTCCGCGGTCAATAATGTCGACGTTACCAGCGTCCAGAATCTCATCGATGTACGCAACCAACTCGATCGATATGCTGCTCCGGATGTTGTGCAATGGCATCTTGCTTGCATTAACAATCGTTGGACCAAGCGTGCTCTCGCCTCGGCCGGATTTGGCTACCCCACACCTCCGGCGCAGGAGTATAGCCGGTGGAAGCCCATCTTCAGCGTCGCGGAGATTGGTGGCTCCAGCTCGGCTGCAGCAGCTGCCGAACAAGAGACGAACAGAAGACTGTCGAGACAAGCCCGGGACGTAGAGGCGGGCGGAGTTCGCAGCGGTAGCGTTGCAAATGATCCCAAGTCCGATGTTATCTCACAGGACCTATCCAAGGATGATTCAGCCACCACTTCCAGCAATGGCCATGATCTTCACCGGGAGATCAGCACTAGCAAAGCGTATAACAGACAGCAGAGCAGGCAGGTGGTGGTTCATGGATTGAACCGTCCATTCTTCCACCTTGACTTGACCATTGCGTTGCAATCCGCCATTACCAATGTCGAGCACCAGGAACGCCTCAGGAGAGCCGAGGCTGGACAAGGTGGCGATTATAATGTCGGCAAGGAATTGTGATTGTGATGGATTGTCGGACATTGTGACGTAGTTGGACAAGGTCCGGGTTCGAAAGATCGAAGGGTCTCAAGAGACTGGGACGGTTTCAATTTACCACCCAACCAATACCATGGACGAAGATTAGGGAAATAAATTGTCTGTGGTATGATGTTGGAGTCAAATGCTTGGAAAGAAGTTGTATCAGATCAACTGGCAGATGCGCGGATGAGATCAGATGGGAAGGAAGCAGGTTTACAATATCATTCACAATCTTTGAGGGATTTATATGTAATGTTGATGAGTTTGCAAGCGATGAATGTGGAAAACACCGTGTCTCTGACATATGTGTCGATACTTGGAAAGTATCATGTTTATACCCTGGGTCAATTTAGGATCAAGACACATAAGCTGGCTTGACGTTGAACCCAACTAGATCTTGAACTGACACCATTCGCGTCGCGAGATCGAATCCAAGTTGCATGTTCATTTCACGATTGTAATGCTCGAGCTGTCCTATTCAAGGTATTTCACTTGACATATTTGTAATAACTGTTGCACCTCATAAAGAAGATATAGGATATACACAGAGTAAGCGCTCACAAGGGACGGTTGGGAGTATCTGTGCCATATATCAGATAGGTATGTATGTACCATGCTTGATTTTGATGCTTTAAAGATGCGACAGCCTTGTACGGAGTGGGTTGGATTTCGTGGGGATTCATCATGTCAACGAGGATGAATTGAATTGATTGAATTGAATTGATTGAATTGAATTGATTGAATTGAATTGACATGGTTGTTCTATGTTCTAGCTGGTTGGGTACAGATATATGTATATACCTTATTTATACTTATTTGTTCTTGTAAGGACTAAACCACCTATTAGAGGTAGGTAGGTAGGTATATATATGTATATATATATATATATATATGTGTGTGTGTGTATATATATATATATATGTGTGTGTATATATATATGTGTGTGTATATATATATGTGTGTGTATATATATATGTGTGTGTATATATATATGTGTGTGTGTGTGTATGTATGTGGGCATGTATATAATGTACCGCTGGCCTAAGACACCTGAGGTGGCTTCCAGGACTGTTCCATGACTGTTCCAGTGTTCCAGGACCCGAACTTTACTTTACGGTGGAGGTCTCGGCCCATGCAACAACAAATCCAGATCGACCTCGACCCACGCGACCTTCCACATGGGCACGCCGCCCAGTTTCTCCATGACGCGCCGACTGGGCGTGTTGGTGGCCGACACGTCGGAATGGGCCCAGTTGAGGTTGAGGTTGGGGTGGTCGGCAACACCTACACCAACACCAACATCAACACCAGCACCAACACCAGTCCCTTCAGCACGACTCCCCTTCCCCCAGGCGCTGCGTCGTAGGAGCTCGCGGCCTAAACTCGCGGCGAGGCCTTTACCGCGGTACTCGGGCTCCGTGTGCAGACTTGAGAAGCTGGCGTCTTTGCCGAGAAAGGCCCATGCCACTGGATCTCCTGATCCTGATGCGGTTCCTGATCCTGAGCCGGTGGGTTGCTGATGATGTTGTTGTGATTGTTGTTGTCTTTGTCCTTGTCCTTGTCCTTGTCCTTGTTCTTGTTGTTCGGGATTACCACCACCAGCACCACCCGCACATCGAAACACACCCAGCGAATCCATCTGTCTCAGCGTCGTCAATGTGCGCGGGATGACCGAGCGGTCTAGCACGGTCTGGAGGTGTGTCGGCTGGAGTGGGCCGAAGGTATATTCTGGTGGCAGGGTGTATTTTGTATGTGTGGGTTTGGGTGTGGACTTGGTGTCTAGGGGACTATGGCCAGTGTCAATGCCACCGGAACCGGTCCTAGGGTCAGGCTGGCCAGCGTCGGGGTCAGGGTGACCAACGTCGGCGTCGTCGTCAGGCTGGTCAATGGCGAAAATATACTTGAAATATCCCGAGTCGATCCTCGTCCGAGCCTCGACCCGGAACCACGGCATCAGGCGCAGGTTGACGGTGGCGAAGAGCACCTTGTTGCGCGAGTACGGCACGGTCAGCAACTTGCCCGTGCGGAGGAGTTCGAGCCAGTCCGGCCCGGGCTGGGTCGGCATTAGACCCACGAGGTCGTGGTAGATATATTGAAACAGGGCCGTCATGAGCGCCTGGTGCTGTTGCTGGTGGGGGTCGAGGGCTTCTTTTGCTTCTTCTTTTGCTTCTCCTTTTGCTTCTCCGTTTGCTTCTCCCGCTACTGCTGTCGATTTTGATGTTGACCTTGACTTTGATGTTGAACCTGACCTTGACCTTGATCTTGATGCTGGTTCTTGGCCTGGAACTCGATCTCGAGGAGTCAACTTCTCGTGGTCAGCCACCACCACACTTTTACCGTGCGCGAAGTCTCGCATCGTCGTCTGCGCCGCCGACCATGGCTTGGCAGGACACTCCCAGCTCGCAAAGACCCAGCCCTGCGACTGTCCGGCGTTGGCGAGGTCGATGTACGCGGCGATCCAGGGGCGAGAATCGGCATTGGCATTGGCATTGGCATCGGCATTGGCATCGGCATCGGCATCGGCATTGGTATTCGTGTCCTCAGAAGTAGACGCCGGACGAGAAGTGGTCGCCGGTAGATTCAACCACTCGTCGATATCGCTCCCCCAAGCACCACCACCACCACCACCACCACCATCACTATGTGTAGTAGTAGTAGTAGTAGTAGTAGTAGTAGTAGTAGTGGTAGTAGTACCATCTGATTCTGTCGTGCCATCGACATCGACGTCGACGTAGGCCACAAAAACCCGCGCCGTCTCCGACCCCCCATGGCTCAAGTGGTACTGGATCCTGCGGAACAGCGGGATGGAGTAGGGCATCAAGGTACCCAGCTTATCTAGGAGACGCGGGACCTGCGACGGAGAGAGCGCGGCACTCGTGATGTGGAAATTGGGACCGTGTCGGTGTGGTGGCTGTGGCTGGGCCATGACTCACGGGCGCGGGGGTCGGGGGTCGAGGATTGAGAGTCGAGAGTTAGAAAACACAAGTGTTAGGGGACACTGAGGGTCCTGATCTGTACTTGACAGTGGTGGTACTGGTGGTGGTGGTGGTGACTATGCACGAAATCTATCCGTACATATGTCTCGTACAGTGAAGTAGGATCTATGGGATCACCTCATCACGGCAGTGGGTGGTGTGGTGGATTGGGCGGAACGCAGATTCTCGAGATGTTGTGCCCCAGTAGATAGGTAGCTGATGATATCCGGAGTTTTAATCTATGACAGGCAGGTAATGCATAAGTCGGGTAACAACCCAAGTCATCCCATTCACCCAAGTTACAGAGTTCCAAGTCGTACCTTTCGGTATCTAATGTCAGGCTGTGCAAGATTTGTTCCATTAGTCATCGTCGATACACGGCAAGGCTGCGGTTGTGGTTGTGGTGGCTGCGACACGTGACTGACTCAATCCATTTCGCGCCTTCAGCCTCGTCTTGAATGAGCTTCATACGTGAATCCCGATTTAGTATATACTACTACTATATCGTTGGTCACGCAACATAGCTGGTGTCACCCACACAGTTCCACCGCCAAATCATCAGAAATTGGCCCCTTGAATGGCTCAGCACATCCGCCACGATATGTCCAGGCCCTGGATTCTCGTCAAAGTCAGATTCAAATGCCTGCCGTCACAACTCAACACTTTGGTCGAGATCATAATACATGTCGTCGTTACAAGGTGTAACCTCGTAGAATAAAAACAGCCTTCCCAATGTGCTCCGGAGCTAGTCTGAACCTATGCCGCCACCGACTTCTTTCTCCCAAAGATACCGCGCGACTTGGATTTGCTACGTGGCTTGTCCGACATGGTCTTTTTCGTAGATCGGGACCGACTTACACCCTCGTCATCAAGGTCGTTGTATTTGTCCTTGTGGATCCTAGACATATCGTCAGTCACCGAGCACGAGTACAAGCACGAGCATCGGGTTCGTGCACTTACCAACTGTTGCCCACCATGCTGACACCCTGTGCCTCTGCCAGTCGATAGAACTTGGCCGCCTTCTTCAAATCTTTCTTGCAGCCAATCCCCTCGGCATAACAGAAGCCGGCCTCGGTCAACGCATCTACATCGCCCCAATTTGCGGCAACCTCGAAACATCTGAGAGCCAGCGCCTTGTCCTGCTCCACGCCCCACCCATTAAGGTGAGACACTCCGAGTTCATAGATACTCAAGGCGAACTGTGCCCGATGCGTCTTTGTGTCATTGAAATCCGTCCCGGGCTTTCGACTGGCAGGGTTTTCATCGTCTGCGATTTCCAGCATGGCCGAATCCACAGCTCTACGGAGCCATTGGACACCTTCCTTTTGGTTTGCCCGCATTCCCCAGCCGTGACGACAGGCCAAGGCATACAACAGCATTCCGGTCGCGTGGCCTTTGTGGGCGGCGATTCGTAGATGGTAGGTGGATTCTTTCAGGTCTCCATGCTCGTGAAGTTCTATGGCTTTCGTCACATGTTCCTCCGCAGACAAAGCTTGGTAGTTGCTCACCGTCCGAGCCGTGGTAGGTCGAACAGTACTATTAGATCTAGAAGAATAGTGCGACGCTTCTGCGACAGGCGACAGAGGCACGGGCGGTATCATAAATGCAGCCGCAGAGGGCGCTTCTCCGGTCGACGGCCTTTGGGTGGACGAATCGTGGGATTTGAGGGACCCGGTCGGTGTATATGAGGTGGAAGGTCGACCGGATCCGGGTGGTGAAACGAGCAATCGTTCGGCGTCATTGTCAAAGGAATACCCCGATCTTTCTTGGTGGTGCTGGTCTTCTCGGCTGGATCGGGCAGACACCATGGGGGATGGAACAGCAAGATCGCTGCTACTCTTGCCCTCCAACGGGGGTGTGCCCGGAAAGATGGGTTCTTGCCATTCAAAGTGTGGCTTGGAAAAGCCAGAAAACACCCCCGAATGCCGGCCGGAGATCTTTCGACCTCGAGGCAAACTGTATGTCGCGTGGGTGTAGGATGATGCCTCTCCTGAGATGTACCCCTGGGGTAGTCTAGACTCGTCGAAAGAGCTTGCCGTTCGCAAGTGACTCATCTGTGCAGCCCACGGACCTTTGCTTGGACTCTTTTCAGCCTGAATGTTGCTCATACTAGACGAACTCAACGGCCGGGAAAAGTTAGGCGTAAAATGAGATCGAGATGGCGAGCCGAGAGAAACGTTGGAAGGAGAGCGACCGTGGGAATATGCGTACGTTGAAACTGGGGACTGAGGAACAGACACTCCACTGCTGGAAGACAGTTTTCGTGATGGTGAAAAGGTCGAGCCCGCAGTGGAACTGGTATAGTCGTCATCGGAGGCATCTTGATACGGGCGCAAACGGTCGGAATGGGATCGCGGTGGTGCCAAGTTTGGAAGCCGGTCTGGTCGAGGCTTGTCTGATAGCTGTCGAGAGCCCAACTCAGGATTCGAAGACGGACTCCCCAGGATTTGCGAAGAAAAGGGACGTGGTCCCTCCAAAGGGGTGGGCGAATGTGCCCGGGGAGCGCCAAAGTAGTCTCCTTGGGGAATTGGTTCTTGATTTCGTTGGTCTTCCTCTTTCTTCATGATAGCACTCATGCGAACATGTTGCGATGTGGGCCGATTCAGGGGAGTCGCAAGTTTGGGAAAACTGCCGGCTCTTCCGTCTTTTTCGACCGTTGGCAGAGGAGGTACCACGTCCAGGCCGTCAGACAAGGCACGAAAAATAGGAGGACGGGAGTTGTGATGTTCGGTCAGGGATTCAGTAACCACCTGAGGCGGGAGTCTGCTCATGCGCCTTTCACCTGCTCTTCTAGTTTCTTCCAACTCTTTGGCGAGTCTGCGGCTTCTCGCCGCGATGGCGTCCAGCGGCGAGAGGGCTGGAGGGACATCACCGTCGAAGTGTTGGATTCGGGGTGAAAGGTGGGAATGCTTGGAAAGCGAACTACTGGCCCGAGAGTCATTGGAAGGGATCTCGATGAATTTCGGCCGGGGCATCGCGGCAACTCGGGGATTCAGCGCGTGGGTAAGATGTACTATCGCTGAGGCTGAGCCGGGTCGCAAGATGTTCGACTGTTGTTCGAGCTGACAATCGATTGGCGATTGGCGATCGACAGAGCCTGGGGCAAACCAAAAGCGACCATGGACTGCCCAAGTTCAGGGAGACGGCCGTCGACAACAATAATGAGTAGATCTGGGTTGGTAATTGTGGTAAACAATAGGATCGATGGAGATGGACGGGGATAGGGCGCCGCTGACGGTCGGGCTGGTGATGACTGTATTGTATTTTAGGGTCGAGAACGAGGGTGAGGTGACCACGACAGGCTTGGATCTGGGGAGAAGATGGCGGTGGCACTCAGGCCCTGCAGCAGTAGCTTCTGCGGCTGTGGTTTTGTCACGGGTGAGGCGAGCGAATGACAGGACGATGAGTGGTAAGGATCATAGAGAACAAGAAGGGAGTGGTGAAAGGATTCAGGAGTAAGGGTGGTGATCCTGAAGCCCGAACAGGGAGATCGGAGAAAAAGGGACGCAGCGCGGGCGGGACGAAAAGCTGGACGACGTAGTATGGTGCAGTAGCCGGCCAGCATGGCTGCAGGTTAGGCGGGGATTCCAGGGTTTAGGGGCCCAAGCCAGCCTCTTTAGCCTCCCGCAAAGTCAAACTCGGGCGGTGGGCAGCCTATGTTGATGCGAGATTGGGCGCCACCAATCCACCTGCTGCACTCCAGTTTAGCTAGTAACCACCCCGGCTAACGTCGCAAGGTGTTGTCCCTGCTCAATGCTCTACTCGGTACAGAGGTAGCCCTGCAACAGTCCCGACCTAGGTAGGAGTACAGAGTACAAAGTACAGAGTACTGAGCACAGAGTACAGTATGACTTGCCTACACCTACGACCCAGAGGCACTTGGTGGCACCCAGACAGAACTTGATGTAACACATATTCTAGGCGACGATCCTGGTCCAGAGCCACCCTGCCAATCCGAGACCTGACCGTTACCCTTACCCTTCCCTAATACCATTTCTCCAAACCAGGTTGGCCAACGAAGCAGATTGCACGTTGTCGGGTGGAAGCAAGTGACAGGCTCCAGTCACCAGTACGACGTCTATCAGGGCAACCAAGATACTAGTAGACCGTTCATCTGGAAGTGGACGTCAGGTCAAGAAGTGGCCAGTGTCCATGGCCCATGGTCCATGGTCCAGACGCTCGACCAGCAAGATTCCAGAAGCCATGGGCTGTGTGTGGGCTGTAGGGGCGCAGGGCGGCCTAGGCCTCACACCTGTGCATCATTCACTGCACTGCACGGCATCGTCACATCATCCCAGCCTGTGACACGAAAATCCCCCGAAACAGTGTCAAGGCAACAGCAGGGTCTTATCCTTGTAGAGCTGCACCGCCGCCTATTGTCCGTTGTCGTTGGTGCGGGAGGACACGAGCGTTTGACCCCCTGTCAACTTCCAAAAATATCATTATAAGTACGGTAGTATCCGTACCGAGTGTGAACAGAACAATCTTGCCAACCCACAATTGCTGTAATCGTGCAGCTGTTCGTGCACGGCCAAAGTGTCAGAAATAGGACAGTTCAACGGCGTTGGCACTGTGATGGTCTGGAATTACATAGGTAGGTAAGGTCAGAGCACCTACTAGGTAGCTGCCTAGGTACCTAACCTGCCACCTAATCCTAGGGAGGTACAAGGTACCTACCTATAGGTAGTTATACCGTATGCCAGATTGTGTTACGGTATCCATACTGTATCATGCTACCATGTTAATTCATCCTTACAAACTCAAACCCCAGACTGTACGGAGTCAGGTTAGGCACCTAAATCACCTAAATAAAACTTAGCTTCTTATTACGTAGGATCCGTACATACACCACCACCGTCATCATCTGAGCTCAATGGCTAGGGTATATCGACATCGACCATTTCCGTTCTTTGTACATCAACCATGCTCGCAATGTCTAGTATCTAGCATTTGTACTTGTACGGATTACGGATACTACTAGGATAACCAGTATCCCTACCTCGACCTCGACCTCGGGCCACGATCAGTGTGACCATGCGCACACCCGGCCTTAGGAGCCTCTTCTCCCTGCCACCCATTGATACACGGACGTTCACCACCTCGTGGCTGCTCCCACCGCTTCTCCTCTCGCTGCTCCGTCTACTCGTCTTCACCTACGCCCTCGCGACACAAGTCGCCAATTGGATCTACGATGGCACGCACGCGTCCGCCCGTGCCATCGGACGCGAGTTCAGCTATTTCACCGTGCTGACCTTCTGGGGCATTCTCTTCTACTCTCTCGTCGCCGGTGTGCATACTCTGGTCTACAGCATCAAAGGCCGCGCATGGCTTGACAGCTGGCCACGGGTGCTGCAAGACCTGCATTCATTCTTCTACACGACCGTCGTGACGCTGCCGATCCTCGTGACTCTGGTGTACTGGATTGTGCTGTACGATGGGCCGTGGTTCCCCATCGTTTTTGACGGCTGGTCGAATGTGAGTGTGGCCCTACTACTACCGAGTATATCAATGAGTCTCCTACTTTGAAGTTTAAGTTGTCGTAGGCCCCCGGATTCAATGAACTGGAACTGTTTCGTTTGTCTCTGGGGCGGGCTTATTAATTTGGCTTTGTTTCGTTGTCCAGAACCGTCGAGACTCATTTACACCACCTGTTTAGATCTCCCGCCACGCCCTCAACTCCCTCTTCGCTCTGCTCGAAATCATCCTTCCTGCGACCCATCCTCCGCCCTTGCTGCACCTCGTTGGACTCATTGTCCTGTTGCTCCTCTACCTGGCGCTAGCCTACTTGACGCACGCCACGCAGCATTTCTACGTCTACGACTTTTTGGACCCGGGTAATGGCTCAGGGAAAGTAACAGCATACTGTTTCGGCATTGCAGCCGCCATCATCGTGGTTTTCGTTGTCGTCTGTCTTTTGCTCTGGCTGAGGGAGAGGTTCACAAGGGACGGCAAAAGGAGCAAAAGGGACACCCCAAGGCCCCTGTCGGTGGTGGACGACGCAGAGGTGGAGATGAGCGTGGATATTGGCCGGGTAAAGTAGGACGATCAACGTTGGTGAACGAATGGGACAGGTTGGGTTTTTCTTTTGCATACAATCTTGTGTCTCAGTGTGTCAGGACATGGCTTATTGCTAAACACATCTTTTCGGTATCATTTGGCTCTCAATTTCAACACTAATATGCCATCACAAGTGTTCTCTGGTTTGTAAATATACTTAAAATGCTTGTGGTATGTCGCTTCCGTCCACGGTATGCCGTGGCTCACCATCCCTACTGATCTTCCTTCTTCACTTCCTCAATCTCCTCCTTTTTCACATCCTCTCCGGCTTCACCTTCTATCTTTCCAGCCCTAAACGCTCTCCTCAATTCGCATTTGCCCAGGTTCTTCCCACCGGCTTTACACTCTTCACATCTCTTCCCGTGCGTGACCAGTAATATGTGTAATCCATATTTATCTTCGTCTGGAATCTTGGCATCCAAATGGGCATGTGTTTCATCTCTTGAAGCATTCTTGGGCCGCCATCCTAGTAATCCCGTGATGCGCCAGACATGAGTGTCGACGGCAAAACTCTCCCGCTGGAGACAAAATAGCAAGACGCAACTCGCTGTTTTCGGCCCGACGCCTTGGAAGGACAACATTTCTTGCATGGCATCATCGCTCGATGCCTGGTGTAGGTGGTCCAGAGAATATTCCCCATACTTCTCGAACGATTGGTTCAGGATGTTTATGATTACCTTGCTCTTGACTGCACTCAGGCCGCCGCATTTGATTGCCTCTTGAAGTTTCGCCTGGCCTCCTGCCACAATGGCGTCCCATTTGTCACTTCCCCCGTATACCTTGTCCATGCTCAGCTTTGCCCGGGTAGAGTTGACATCGCTGGTATTTTGTGAGAGGATCGTCCGGACAAGCGCGTCAAGAACAGACGGAGAGTCTCCGCAGCCCGCTCGAGTGGTGGATGCGACGATTTCTTTAGGCCGGGTGCGTGGACCGTGGAGCGAGGCAAGGATACGGTGGGCCAGCTTGCATTCTGCCGGTGTAGGACGAGAGAAGTCGGGGAAAGGAGATTCGTTGGCGAACTGTGCGTAGGATTTGAGTTTCCTCGATTGCAGATCAGAAGCAGTCTTGGCCTTGCTCGAGGGAGGCTTTGTAGGAAAAGCGGCGCGCGTAGAGAGGTCGTCCGAGGCAATCGGGCTAAGCATGCCTGTCTCGTTCTGGTTCTCCGTCTTGACCTTCTTCCTCGCCTTGACGTCTTGCTCTGAGACGGCTCGCTTTCGAGGCGTATGAGAGGGTCTGGGAGGGGAATGGTGCTCTTTCTTCACGACAGCAGCAGCGGCAGAGCTGCGGGTTACCCGTTTTGCCATGGACGGGGCTCTCGGTGCTGATTTCGATATGAGATAGGATACCTGGTATCTACGGACGCAGCAGGCTAGCAGGCTTGGGACTGATCACCTCGGGCCATTCAAGCAGGAGATCTCGTCAACAACCATATGAATATGGTGATGTCATTAGTATGGAGGCACGCAGGTAGTAGGCAGCAAGGACGGAGTCCGCCTCGGGTTCAGATCGATCAACGGACGCGGTACCTGCGTTGTGCTCCACACAGTCCAAGTGCCCATACCGCTGCCGCTACCGGCGCGATCTAAGGATAGCGCGAGTCATGTATCAGTGTATATCAATTGCAAATGACTCAGGTATCCTTCTTCTCATCTTGTCGTCCACCCCCTCCATCAGCCTTCTATCATGAACTATAAACTTGAACATTGTCAACCGGGCACCTTCCCTTGACCTTCTTGTCACGCAATAGCCAGGCAGCCAAGCCTTAGGGCTTTGACCTCGCGATGGCTTGGGTGGCCGCGTCACAATCATTTTGTGAAATATTTCACACACACACCATCGTCGGCCCCCCAAACATGTCCTCCATGCACCACTCTCTACAGAACAACTTTCTTTCCGTCCCTCCGCCGTTATGCTCTGAGCGTCCGTCGCTACAGTAAGTATGCTATGCAACGGTCTCTGCTGGATCCTCAATCGCTGACCTCTGCCGTTCATAGCCTCACCCTCTTCGCCCGCCGCCCTCACAATGGCCTCAGGCCGTCCACTTGCCATGACGGCCGCTGGGCTTGCTGAAGAAGAGCCACACCTCCTCGGCATCCCCTCTGAACTTCGCCTGAATGTCTACAAGACGCTGTTCATACGTGCTGAGCCAATTCTGCTAGGAATCACGCCCAGTGGAACATTCCAAGGTCTCAACGTCTCCCTGGTTGAATTTCCCTTGCCACTGCTCTCAACTTGCCACAAGATCTACCTCGAGGCATCTCCCATTGTCTATCAATGCAACAAGTACATCATGCCCTGGCAAACATTCCCTGCACCATTCCATCTGCGGCAGGCTATCAGTGGTTGTTTGAGGATGATTGAGATCGACTGCACCGAGGGTGATATCTGGGGCTTCCCCCAAGCAATCAACTCCTTGGCTGGACATGCACGCGGTCTCCAGGAGATCACGCTTACCTTCCATCGCTCGGCCAGATGCATGGCTGCCGCCGTTGAAGTCTCCAGCGCTCTCCCAGCTTGTTCCTCAGCCTTTGAGGTCCCAGTTCTTCATGTCACCATCTCTCCACTGAAAGATGATGACCTCTTGTCTACGAACGAGCCTGCGCCATCCGTTTCAATTATTGAGACGGCACTAAGAATGAGCAGTGCACAGTTGTCGGACATCCTCCCACACAGAGGTCCTGGTGCAGCTAGGCTGATTACCGCCCCAAATACAAATCTGTCCGTTATCAACTTGAGAGGCAAGGTGTCGCCTACCCTGAAGACGTTGTTTGAGGATCATAGGTGTTCAAACAGAAAGTGTGCCTTCGTCAAGGACTGGGAAGAAACGTTGGAGGAAGATGTAGATGCCGAGACAGCTTCTCGTCAATACCGTTACATCTGGAAGATGGTTGGAGGGCCGGAACCTGACATCGAGCCAGACATGCATCAATGGTACCCTGAGCCTGCCAAGAATGAGAAGGAGATGTTGAAGGAATTCATGCTGTCAATGGGTATGGCAGTTGAAGACACTCGATTGGATGATCGCTTGACAACCCTGACCACGGATGTCATAGACACAACGAGTGGAAGTGAAAGTGACAAGGATTCAGCGGATGAAGGAACTAGCCCTGGGCCTCTCTTTTCTGCACCTCCACACCAGCGACGTAGCCTTTTACGGCAGCATTTCCTTGAGAATGGGATCTTTCCCCGAGCGTGGCGGGATGAGGACCGCGTGTTGTCGCAAATTGCTGCCATATCCGATGATTGGCAGGACCAGGACCAGGACCAGGACCAGGACCAGGACCAGGACCAGGACCAGGACCAGGGCGTGGAACATGAGGCATTACCAGAGGCAGAGGCAACTGAAGCTGATCTCGCAGAAGCCAGTGAAGTGGACGAAGCTACGCGTATGCTTTCTGCTTTGGCCTTTTCTGATTCGGAGAGTGACGAGTCTCAACTACCATCAGGATCATTGTTCGTCTCACACGTGACGGAAAATACAGCTGGACAGGACCAGGGCGCAACCGCGAACGCCTCCGTGGAGCCAAGTACTACTGCACGAGATGGTACAACTGCTACTGCACAGGATGGCACAACTGCTACAGCGGTCGACGCCGGGGACGCCTCTGCACTGAATCCGGGCACGAATGCAACGCAAGTGGCAAGCGGAAATACCTGGGCCGATGAGAATGCATCTAGCGAACGGGATCGAGCCTCTTCGGAAACACCTCACAACTTGAATGGGCCCGAAGGTGTCGAAGAGGATCGTCTGCGTCGCCAAATCGGTCCCGACCTGGTCAGATTGGAAGGATGGTTGGCAGAACAGCACGAACAATACGCAGAGAAATCGGACAAGCCTGTCGTACCATGATTGGAACCGTACTTTGATTTCTCGAGGCCCTTGGGAGTTCCTGGGCTGGACACTGGCGTTGTTTAGGAATTGAGGGAGGACAACAGCCACGGCAGCTGAAATGGCCTGCTCTACCGATCTACAGTCTGCCGGTGTGCCGATCCGCGACTGAAGGGGTGACCAGTCAATGCATCTGTCAATGGCACTGGCACGGGCGGGCAGAAGACGAAGCTCCTTATGGTCGGTCTGCAGTGTGAGCAAATCCAGGATGGAGAAGATTCCATATCACGACAGACGTGCAAAAGTGTACAGAGTAGTAGTACCTAGCTAGCTAGTTGGGTAGCCCCTAAGCGTAAGCCCTTGAAACAGAGCACAAGACCAAAATGACGAGCATCGTCGTTCAATTGCTGTGTTTCGATTCTGTTCGATTCTCTCCCCTCCCCTACCTAGACTGGACTGTAGTGCTAGTCCGGTTTTTCCAATCCCGGTTTGCCTTTTGCCTTTTGCCCTTTGGCCCTTTGGTCCTTTCCCTTTGCCCAAAATGCACGATACTCCTCCGGTGCTATGTACGCTATGAAGCCGTAATTGATGCTAACAAGATGAAGATGAAGACGACGACGAAGATGAAGATGAAGATGAAGATGAAGATGAAGGCGATGAGGAAGACGATGAGGAAGGAAAAGTGGATGAGGAAGAAGGAGCTCATCAAGCATGTTCATGTATCTTCGTGGTCGTGTCCACGTCCGTGTCCATGCTCATGCTCATGCTCATGCTCATGGCCACGATCATGCCCATTATCGACACCCAAAAGGCTCTTGTTCAAGGTGACGTTCTTCTGCATCTCGTCCTCGTCCTGCTCGCGGAACTCGATGCCCAGGTCGTCGAGGCCGCCGTTGGCGTTGGCGTCGGCATGCACGCCGCCGAGGACCTTGCGCATCATGCCTATGCTGCGGCGGACGCGGGACTTGCCGTCGTCGTTGGCGCCGGCCGTGTGCTCGGCGGCTTTGGTGTCGAAGTGGTGTTCTCGCCTCCACTTTGCGAACGCGGACGATCGCCGGCCCTTCTTCACGTCCTGCGCCGAGATGGACGCCGGCTGCGGCGGCCAGCTGCCCTCGGATTTCCAGCCCACTACCAGGGCCGGGATCAGGTGTTTGAGTGGGATGGGCACGTTGGGCGTCATCGACTGCACCACGACTTTACTGTAGATGGTCGGATATGCTTGAGGCTTGATCCGGTCGCGCAGCGTATCCTCGGCAGGGAGGATGGGTGGGAAGATGGGTAGCCATGGACCGCCGGCCGGTTCGGTGGCATTGGCGCCACCGCCGCCGCCGCCGCCACTGGTGGTTTCCGTGTTGCTGCCAACTGACGACGATTCTGGTGAGGATGACGAGTGGGAGGTCGCATTCGAGCACGGGGACAGGGGCGAGTCGGTCGGGCTGTTGGAGGTGTTGCGCTCGTGGGTCATTGATTGTGAAAGCCGAGATTTGTGCCGAAGTCGCTTAGCCGACGACGACGACGACCACGTGTTCGCATGGCTGCCGACGTTCGGGCGTTGTGTGTGGTCGGCCTGGTCCAGGCTCGGGTTATGTTTCACGGCACCCGTCCAAGCATCACGGCGCTGCGCCCAGGTCCGCAGCCCTTCATTCCATTGCATCTCTTCTTCCAAAAGTCTGCGGCGCTTGCGTAGACGTTCAGCTACGAAGTTGCCCACCGCATCCGGGTTTTCAAATTTGTATGGATCCGACTTGGAACGGAGACCCCGCCGGATGATCATCTCTTCAGCTTCAATGTCTGATTGGGATTCCTCGCGCCGCCGATACCCGATGGGTTCACGCGGCAGGAGGCCCGTGTCGTTGTGTCTGACCGTTGTAGAAGGATATTCCCAGTCATCTTTAATCAGGGAGAACAGCATGCGCCTTGTTGCCCGCGAGGATTCGGTTTTCGTCACTGGATCGGGAGGCGGCGGAGCATGAGGGGTGGAGTGATCGCTGCTGTGGGAGCTGGCGTTGGAGCCCTTGCGAAGCCGCTGGGTTAGGTTGTGAAGGAATGGAGCAGATGGATGACTGTGAGCATCGACCGACGGGCGAGGAGGGGATTGACCTAAGGCTCCGATGGGAGACAGGGCAGGGGTATCGGAAGTCATCGCAGGTTGGTAGGTGGTCAGGCGCTGGCGGGTGCGGGTGGATGAGTCGAGGGTAGATTAGGCGCAGAAAGCTGAACCCTTCACACGACAAGCATGGAAGGGCGGTTGGGTTGAAGATTGGAGTGAGAACTGAATGAAATGTTGTACTACTAGTCACTTGTGGTAGTATGAAGGACGGTGGAGGGGCATTGTGCGACGAGCGGCAGCCGATGGATGGGATGCATCAGTGCGCAGTGCACATGAGCAATTCATCAAGAAAGTTGCCCGATTCGCCGCCAAGCTCGAGCCGTGCAGTTAAGCTTTGGCCCGTCCAGGTCTAGACCTTGAACGGCTAAGGCAGACTGCGGGGGAAGAGAGAAGGTCAGCCGAGGGGCAGGCATATCCGTTATCCGTCTGCCATATGGCGACACCTCATCAATTGGTTGCGAGGAAGAGGAAGAGGAAGGGTATAAAGTCTGAGAAGAACCATTCCATCCCCCCTGTCCGGAGTCTAGAGTCCAACCCCATCCTAGATCGCTGCCTCCTCTCGCACCTCTTCAGGCGACTACCGCGCCTCATTGATTGTGATCGTGGTCGTCGGGGTGCTTGGTGTCTTTGTCCAGCTGCTCTTGCTCTGCCCGTGCCTGCTCTCGATGCCGAGCGTCTGCATCCGTGTCTCGCATGTTCGCATCCCACGCCAGCGACAACCTCGATATGTACGACGGAGGCCGCGAGCTGCCATCCGGTACCTCCAATCTCAACAGTGCCTGCAGTACGTCGTTGCTGAAGTCGGTGGCGGGCGGCCGGTACAGTGGCAACGTGTCTGTCGAGTGGAGACCGAAATACGCTCGCTCCGGCCGGGCTGCGTCCGCCATTGGAGGCTGGATACGTGACGGGTACACACATGGGGGGATAGAGGTCGTTTGAGGCTGGATACATGTCGGATACACACGTGTGTAGTGGGAGATAGACGTGCGATGTCTGGGACGGACGCCCAACCGGCTCTTCAGCCGGTCAAACCAATGTGGCGAAGCAAGGTAGGAATATCGCAGGACCGACACAACCGTTACAGCTAGAAAGATGGCTACCCCGACCCAGAAACCAGCAGAGGGCGGGCCATGTCCAGGTCCAGGTCCAGGTCCATGGCCTCCCATAGGAGGATGAGGGAGAGGATGAGGAGAAGAAGAAGGAGGAGGAGGAGGATGGAAGCCAGTCGTGTTGTAGTGTGGCGGATGCCCAAGAGGTGCTTCTGGCGCAAGCATAGGCATCTTCATCTTCATCTTATGTCTCCTAGCTTAGAGATGCTACAAGTCCGGTTGATCTTGATCTTGATCGCGCCGGCAAAGATCGTGTGGAGGTATCGTCGGTGTTGGTGCTGGTGCGGGTACAGGTACAGGTGCAGATATGTTGGCGTTGGAGTTGGCAGATGAATACAAGGAAACTGAAAAGAAACACCTGGGTGAGAATGCCTCAGGTGAGGATGAAGCAAGACTTTACAATGGAATCCTCCTTGCGTTGACTTCGCTGACCGCTGACCGAAGTTAACAACAAAGCTCACTCTTGTCTCACCTCTAGAATATAGCTGGCTACCTCTGTCTATGTCAAACTAGATCTGCGGAACGATATGGGTTGAATAAATCAGGATCAGAACCAAAGTCTTTGTTTCAATTGCATATCTAGAGTCCCTTGAAACAGGTGTCCTCCTCGCATAAGCTCAGCTCACCAACACTTCTGATCTCAATCACCTCTAGGTCTCTTAATTCCCCACGGCTGCCATTGAGGAGTGTAATCCCTCCTGTCTTCCTTGGAGTTCCGCCAAAACCCGGCAACTGAAAGTATTGAGGCAGTGTCAATGTCTAACTAGATGGTTCGTTCATGGGCGGTTCGGGCCAGACGGGAGAAATAGTTCCCAGGAACATCCGGGTCCGGGTCGACGCTGTCAAGACTCCTCTGCGCTGCCTCCTGAATCTGTCTGGTATAGGCTCGTTCACTGATAGTGCTTCCAGGAGAGTGTGGTCTACTCGTCACAGAGCCGTCCTCGTCGGTGCATCTGTTTCGTCGTTTTGGTGAAGTAGTGTGAGGTGCGTGGGGACCGTTGTGTTCGACACTCCTTTGAGCTGCTTCCTGAAACCGTTTCGCCTGGGCTTGTTCGCTGGCATTGCTCCCGGGCGAGCACATGGGCAGCCATTCATCCAGTGTGCCACCAGAATGAGGGAACAAAATCGCTCGTCCTGCCTCACAAAAATGGTTGAGCATCGTCCTCGTCCTCTTCAACCCGAGTGGGCTAAGACCTCAACTTACGCAGTTGCTGCCTTCTTCGTCGCGCCGACCGTTTCTCGTACCATTTCCGTACCATCAAACCCAGCACGAGGACGACCATGCTGACCAACAACGCCAGGCCTACGCTCCACCTGTCTGAATCGTGACTCACTGCGTCGACACTGACAGTAAATGGCAGCGCCTTGACTTCGGTGGAGGAGTTCGAGTGGTTGGGAAGTGATATCCCGAATGAAAGACCACAATAAAATAGAAGGACTAACCCGTACCCGTGTCCACTCATGATGATAGGTCGGAAGCAGGGGCGATGGGCGTACAAGACGCTATGATGACTGAGCTATTCATACGAAGCATATGAAATGTTCTTTGGAGTGCTTCTCAGCCTCTCACTGGTATCAAAGTATAACCGCTAAGATCATCTTCAAGGTGACACTACATTTGGAGCGTTGGTGCCGTGGGCAGTATCGGTGCACGGCATGGAAGGTTCGACTCAGCGGCGCCAGGCACTGCTTACGTCCATTCCTCGAACCTGCCCGACTTCTCGTCGTTCCCTGTGAAGAGTGTCTGCCAAAAAGGGAAAATAGGCCTGACAGGCAAAGACGTCGATGACAAGCCGTGGAAATGTAGTTCACACACATTGGAAGTTGGCCGGCGAGACCTGGCCGGGAGGACATGCGGTAGAAGATACTGTAGGAAGCAAGATCAATGAGGTGCGGTCTCTATGTCCATTTCTGCCAATGGTAATCTGGTTGTATGTACAATGTGAGCTCGACGCTTGATGCCCGGACCGGCCATGGCAGGCTCCTGACTCTATCTCAGAGGTGTTTGAGAACCATGTACAGACTGGAGGAGACTATACAGGCGCTGCGTGATCTTCTTTGGCAGTCGCCAATCCGGCCGGAGCATATCAGGTCCAAAGGGAGCACGGCCACAGTACCCACCGGCGTATCCGTATACCAACACCGATTGCGGCACCTCCCTCCGACATGGTATCAGACAGATGCTGCTGGCGTCCAAACATAAGTGTTCCTGGTCAGACTTTCGTCTAGGTCCGGCGCCCCAAGCGAACCAGAATGGTCCTGCACGATACTATGTAGGAATGCGTCGCTGATAGGTCGACAAATGTAACAGGACCAACCACAGAGCAATGATGTTCGCAATGTAGTGTAGCCTGTACGCGTATGTCATGCCGTACAACGCCGCGTAGACCGCGAGAACAAAAAACAGAACGTTCGTCGCCCACCTGAATGGCCTGACAGGTGGGACCATCATGCCACTCGAAAGAGTCTCAACCAACAGGATAAACGGCATTATCGACAAGACATTGTGATGGGACGAGAAAGGTGTCAACCAGTGTACCGAGAGGTTGTGAATCCAGACAACCAGCACCGGCAGGTTGATCGGTAGAACCCAGAGCATTAAAATAAGTATCGAATATGTGTAGTTGAAGAAGTTGAAGGCAGGCCCCGACTTGGATTCCACAGCATGACGCAGCGCCCGCGAGCAAGTTGTAAGCTGGACAACACAGGCAACCACATAGGCGAATGGGTAGGGTATGATGGTGGCAACGAGGAACAGAAGCACCGCGGTGTTGATGGCCCGGCGACGAGGGGTACTGGCGACGAAAGCCGAGGCAATACCCTTCTCACTGTCGTCGATCTTGACATATCGTTGCGACACCAAATTGGACAGTGTGACAACAAGCTGTAACAACGCCAAAACTGCGTAGTTCAACACAACACAGGCGCCGACGCTGAGCAAGCCGGCCAGGGGAACAAGAAACCAAAAGAAAGTGTCCTGTGACCCCAACAGAAGATCATTCTGGGCAAAGTTTATGCTTGTTCCATTCCCGTGTGGATGATAGTCAGATCCAGCACTGGCAGAACTGGCGGCCGTGAAAGCGGTAGCAAAGAAGGTCATGGACAGCAGAAGAACTGGCAGCGGGAGTCGCAGGCTTTGATCTAGACTCTCGGTGAACGAGATGAAGACTCCAGAGTTGTCGTAGACTCTGAATTGCTTGCGCAGGACCATGGCAACCACCAGCAAAGGAAATGCGGCAAAAACAGTCCGATATCTAACCACCAGTTTGCCCAGGCTGCCAGTGAGATCCGCACGCAGGCGGATTTCCAAGGAGGAATTACACGTAGGATCTGACCAGATCTGGAAGGCAACTCCAGCTTTAGGCTCGCGGCCATCCAAGGAAGGTGGCATGAAAGGAGCTACACCGTGAAGGTTGACATCTCCTTGCTTGAAATTGACGAAATATTTGGACTCGTACGGGCTGTCAATATGCTGCCTCACAAGGGGGGTGAACAGTTCGGTATCCGCCCCACAGCCGTGTTGACGCAGTTGGAGGGTGTAGGCCAGCAAGCTCGATCGGAGCGAGGGCACGCGGACTTCTGTCACCAGAGGTCGGGTTGGAGGAAGCTCCACATTCAGGCCTCGGAGCAATAGCCTTAGAAGGCTTACATCACTTTGAATGACGGAGTCGGTGGTGGATATGACTTCCCCATAAGCCCAGGAGTTGCTGATTTCGGTGGACTTGTCGACCACCACGACAAATTGATGATCTCCAAGGTCTTGAAAATCATAGCTCAGATAGGTGAAAGGAGGCCGCTGCTCAAATGCATAGTGTGACATTCGCGTTGAAGCGGGCAGTTCGATCCCGTCCCTGGCCGGTCTCTTGCACGCCAATCGTGTTGCGCTAGGATCGCCCGGGGAAAGATCAATCTGGACGGGCAATGGCATCGAAGTCAATCCGCCCGTCAGGGGGAATGCACTGCAAAACAAGACTTCTATCTTCTCGAAACCGCCTTGTGCATCCATTTGCTGGTCCGTGAGGAAGGAGAATCGTTTGGAGGTTGAATTGTCAACGAAAGAGACGGGTAGCAAGGTCGCGGACATCTGATCTTGCGCTCCGAGCTGTCGCAGGGTCACGTTATGGTCCTTCGCCATTGACGATCGCGACCCGTCTCCCAGCGTGAGAAGCACTTCATGGGTGGTGTCTGGAAGGGCTTTGGGCGCATCATCTTCGAGACCAGTCAAGAACCACTTCCGAAAGATCTTCATTCTTTCGGATCGTGGCTTAGTTTGTCCGGCACGGCGGACATCGACGACATCATATAATGACCTTATAACGGCTTTTCGCACTTGATCGGCCCAGGTGATTGCAAGATGGTCCATGACTGTCCAGACATTGGGAATGGTGGACGTGAAGACGGTAAATCCGTGGCTTTCGGGCACCAAGGATGCAATGTTTGTGTAGTCAGAAGGGACCGTGGTGTCTCGTCCTCCTCCTGCGATAGAGATCAACGTGGTGTGCCACAAGGGGTTGTTACTGGCCCATCTCTGCAAATACGAATCTCGCCAGTATTTGTTCACTTGCTGATACAGTGTCACCACGTCGGCATCGAAGGTGACTGGCGGGCGCGCATGAGGAGTGGACATGGTAATGATGGTATTGACCGAGTTGGCCTGATATTTCGGTGTGGCGAGTACGGTGCGCGCGACTATCCCGCCCATCGAGTGTCCGATGAGAACGACAGCGTTCGGGTCAGGTAACTGAGGGTCTCGACGTAGTCGGTTGGCGTCATGATACAGAGAAAGGATATAGGCGACGGCTTCGTTGACATACTCGGCTTGATCCAAGAGAGTTTGGCCGTGGAAAGCAGACAGATCTTCGTTGAAATCGAGGGTGAAGAAGTCGAAAGGTCTTACACCTCCCTTGATGGCATTCGCATCATGTCGCAACACGTTGTGATAGTACCGAGAAGCTTCGGACGACAGAGAGCGAACTTGTTTATAACTGCCCGCATTGCCCGGAATGAAAAGCACCGGCGCTCCGCTCAAGCCTATATTGTCTGGTGTGTAGTCGTCGACCCCCTCTTCTCGGTACAGATACAGCGAGTACTTTGTGGCGAACCGCGAATGTTCCGAGTCAAAGCCGGACAGCTTGATGTAGGTCGGGCTCATCATGGACATGACGCATCCTTGAGGGTCGACCTGGAGTTTGAGGGACGAGCGAACGATGAGAGAGAGGGACAGAAGCGCGAGGGCCGTGGTAATGAGCGTTAAAGGTCGCCATGTCCAAGGACTCTGAGCTCGGCTCTTGCGAAGGCCGCGGACATCAGGATCGGTCTGGCTGTCACCCGGCTCCTCCTTGGGCTTCAGCAGCATGGTTGCTGCTTGCACGACTGGCCCAAGCCAGGCTTCGCGGGTGAATCGCTTCACTTTCGCCCTCGGGACAGAGGCAGGAGACGGAAGAAAGAGGGATCGACCTGGGGCTGCGATACGCCTCCTGGCCAGCAGGGGCCGGGGGCGCTGCTCCGTACTAGCAATGGCGGTTCCGAGCAAATGCCTCGCCGTACTGAGAACAATGCCAGTGTGTGGGTGGTTGGGTAGTCGGGTGGTCGGGGCCCGGAGCGGAACAACTAAATTCCATCAAAGCTTGGCACCGGCGAGCGAAGTCCCAATCAGGCCAATGGTTAAGTCGGACCACCTCGTAACGCACAACCTACGTAATACACAACTATTCCTCGTACACCCACCACCTCTTTATACTTAACGTACGCGTTACACTACGTCGTTCATATACCACTCTATATAGAGGCTCTCGAAGGTGGTCCTTAAGAGTACCCTAGACGCCGCCTATACCTTCTTAACCCTATCTCGGCGATCCTACTCCTCCTAACGTCGCGTAACTCGCTCCTAAGCCTCCTTAATCTCTAAGATAGAAGTAAATATCTTATTTAAGTCTATCCGAATCTTCGTACGCTTCGTAGTACTCTTCTCCTATAGGCTAACGAATAACTATTATAATTAGAGCGATTACTCGATAGTCTTCTATAGAAGTACGTCGATCGCCTTCGCCGTCTTATTAAGTAATAGACGAGATTCTCTATTAAGTAGTATATCTTAATAAGTATTAAACGTCTACGATCGAAGATATTATCTACTTATAGATATACTTTTAGTAATACTTATTAAGAGTCTTCGTTTACGTATACGCGAAATTTATAATATTAGTTTAATAGATTAACTACTTAAGAAGATATTCTCTATACGTAGATATTTAATCTTTCGATCTATCTTTAATCGTATATCTAGTTAACGCTAGAGAAAGCGTACGATCTAGTTATAGTCGATTAAAGAAGGTTCTCTAGAGACTATTAAGAGAAGCCTATAAACTCTTATATCTATATAAAGGTAGAAGAGGCTTCGACGATATTAAGGTCTATAATCTATTATACGAGAAGTTACTCTTAAGTATAAGATAAGAGCTATTATATCTCGCGAGCCTATTAACGAGTATTTCCTCCTCTTAATCGACGCGTTAAGGTATAGCGGCTGATATTAAAGGCGGTGACGGCGGCGTTAAGAGAGGGGTAGTCGTCGCGTTCGTACGCGCGAATCGCGTCCTATAGGGTTTACTCGGATATAATAGGTATATTAAGATAGTTATAGAATAATATATACTATTGTTGGTTAAGAACGAGTTGCTTAAAGTTATAGTTACGCGTGTTGGTGGGTATGATGAACAGTTGTGTATTACGTAGGCTATACGTTACGAGATGGTCCGACTTACGCGTTAATTTTCAATTCGTGATCGGCTGGACAGACACCCAATTCCTCGTTTTTCAAACTCCTGGGAGTCAGGACGGTCAGCGTGGGTATGTACGGAGTACCTAGGTACCTAGTGTTCACGAAACACTCCTACAAACTCCGTCTCGAGTACGCATACCCATACTTCTAGCAGACACTCGGTCAGGAGTCAGGGGGAGTTCCCTCAACTGGAATCCAACCCCAGGCTGGCTAAGCCACCACGACCCACCAGGGCTGCGTATGTGTACGGATACTCCATGGCTGCAAAATGAAATGAGGAGCGGTGAGCCAGACTACAGTGGTTGACGCGTCCTGACCAACCTGGCCAGTCTTGGTGTTGTGAAAGTCACCCATCACCCTTGGCGTGAGTCTCAACACTGAACCTTCTACGGAGTACGGAGTACCGCGTACACATACTGTATCAGAGTCGTTGGCGGCCAATCATACTTGCTAGCCGCCAGGTGAGCTGGCAAGCAACTTTGACTGTTCACAACTTCACGCACGTTCAACAATCAAGCTCCAAAGTCATTTCACCGCCTCTCAGCTATGGTCAGCGACTTCCAGATAGCCCTCTCTATATGTGAACGCTGCCAGTATTCTCCTCCTTGTCTCCTCGCACAGCAAAGTCTAGTTGTGGTACATTTGCGTCTGACTGTTCAGACAAGCTCAACGTACTCATGGAACGCATCGTAAATCCACTGATCAATCCCTTCCCATTTCTTCTTCTGGTCTTCCTCGTACAACTGCTGTTGGCGTTCTGCCTCGCTCTCATGTGGTACACTCGCTGCAGACTGCTCCCTTGCCTTTGTGATCATTCGCAGTTCTGTCTCTTCCGGTGTGTCCACCGGGATCTCTGTGGGAGTGGTGGGCAGTGATCCTGCTTTATCGGCCAGGTCGAAAGGGTGGTCGACGTCGATAGTGTCAATAGGATCAGTCGAACACATGTCACCATCTGCGGTAGTATTGAAAGCATCTTCTTCTCTCTCAACTTGCTCAACATTTGGTATCCACGTTTTGGCTGGACTGCTGCTGAAACCATCAACAAAGAGACCTTTACATGGCCTATGCACATCGGACATTGCAACATGGTCAAGTGGTGGCTCAAAGCCGCCGAGATCAAAGTCCGAGGTTGCAAAGTCAGGAAACTGCTCCTGTTCTAACCAGTCATCCTCGGCCATTGCTGAAACAGGGCGTGCATTCTCTTCTTTGGACATGGTCGCCTGGGACGTAAGGTGTTCGGTATCCACTTCATCCGCACTGCTGTTCGAGAAGTCGAAAAGAGCGTCGTCTTCATCCGCACAGCTGTTGCTTTCCACTTTCGTCTCGCGCTCCTTCCTCATCGACACCTTAGCCTCCGGGTTAGATTTGTCAGGCCCATAGAACCGACGGCTGTGACTTGTCTGTGTCAGACCGCTATCCCCCAAGTTTGCGTCAGCTGACATCTTTGTTCTCTTGTAAGCGGGCTCCGCTGAATGTTCCTTGCCACCCACTGAGACCGTATCACTGTCACTTCTTGGTCTGGATTTCTGCAATCTCTCTGTGCTTTTCGCCTTCTGCGCAACTGGTTTTGCTTTCAACTTACCCGTTGCCACACTGGTCATTGTCATCTGAACCTTTTCTTCCCCATTTGACTTCGACTCCGCCTTAGGACGGCGTCTAGGTTTCGTCACGCCTTCTGCGCAACATTTATGCTTGCACTTTCTGTTGCGCTCCTTGCAATCGTGCTGGCATGTCCACCTACCATTGCACAATCTAATTGGTTCTCGGTAGACCGAAATATCAGTGTCTTCATCACGCTCGAGCCTTGTCTGATGAGCCATGGCTGTCGAAGTCTTGAATGATTGCCTCTGATGCTGGCTCTCTTCGTTTAGAATGGCGTCAATGTCCTCAATGACTTCAATCTTGTCCCCATGAGCTTCAACCGATAGAAGATCCTGGTCGTCGATTCCCCCATCGTCGAATTCATCGTCCCAGGAATCGGCGCCGTGACCACTGCCATGCGAGGTTGTCGTAGAGTCAGTGGATGTCTCTTCCAAGTGCCTAAGACTAGGATAGATCGAATCTGGAATCCCTGACAGACGTAGCTCGGCATATTTGCTGGTGCCTGCGATCTCATCGCACATCACATAACAGTTAAGGTGACTGGTAGGCTTTGTGAGCTGTACGGTCAAGAAAACCTCATTGCCCATTCCCACATTCTTTGCGCCAATTCTCCGGAAGTCCACGAGGTCGCCATCAGATGTTTCCGCCAAGAAGCAAACAAACAGCTGCTGCTTCTTTTTGAAGCTCCTCGGTTGTCCGACGTTCAGAAACCCAATTTCCGCGACGAAGCTGACGGTCACTCCCCGTCCAGGCCGAGGTTCTCTGCTTATCTCCTTGACGGATACCCTCAGATTTGGAAAGCTCTCAAGCTTCTTCAGGAGCTCAAGACCAAATGGAGGATTCTTCCCCAGGACGAGTTCAATGCGGGATGGCTCGGTATTGAGCAGTGTGTCGATGCTGTTAATCGAAGCTGATGCCAATTTTCGAACAGCTACTTCACCAAGACCTTCGATCTGTCTGAGCTGACTAGCTGTGTTGTCCCACACATGAGCCGCCAGGCTCCGGCCAAGCTCAAGGGCATGCCGCGTTGAAACGGCGTCCTTTAGGTGAACTTGACAGTCGATCAGGCATCGGATCAGACGATTGGCATGTGCAAAGACGGTGAGCTTATCGTTCCTATGCTGTTGGTGATGCTTCTTGTAGTTTTCGTCGTCAGGGATCGCGACATTTCCCAACTCGGCCTGTATCACAAGCGAGACTTTATGTGCTGGCAAGGCGATGTCAACCTTTATAGGGAACTTGATCTCCGGTGCTTTATTGATCTGTTTATAGAATGATTTCTCGCCCGCTTGCATCCGCACCTCACGAAACTCTCGTGCTTGCGCCAATACCGAAAGCTGTGTGGGGTTAGTCTGCGACCTCTTCGGACGACATTCTCACGTACAATTTCAGAAGTCTTGCCTCTAGGAGGCAACCCCACAAACAACTTCATGGTGTCGAAACTGACATAATATCGTGCCATTGCCTCGCCGTACGCGGTGGAGGTCAGCTGAGGCTCTGTGTTGATGAAGCCTGCTTCATGAAGCAATGAGATGTCCTTCTTGCACAACCGTGCTAACAGATCGTCCTCACTGTTCTCGTCGATGTCTTCTTTGAAGCGATAGTGCGATGGATTTTTCTGGAGTCGAACATGCAAGAACGTACCCGCAAGCCATTGCTTCGCCGCATTCAGGTCACGTATAGTACCCAGGCCGATTTCAGCGTTGAGGTGCTCGATCAGATTTTGGTGAAGACAGCTCTCAAGCACCTCTTCTCCTGAGACCATTCGTTCATAGTGGGCAATTTTCTCCTTTCGAGTGAGAATAACTGCACATGCCGAGGTTTCAAACTGTGGTCGGCCAGCTCTGCCTAGCATTTGCATAACTTCGAGATCAGCATATTCTTGGAACCCGTTATCAGTCCAGGCGGTAGTTCCTTTCAGTATCACCAAATAGCACGGTAGGTTTACACCAACGGCCAAGGTCGATGTGCAGCATAGGACATTAATTTGCCCATGCAGAAAAGCCTGTTCAATTCCACGACGATCTTCGGCACTTAGACCTCCGTGGTGAAAAGCTACGCCGGCTGCGGAGGTGGCTGTCGCATGGTGGTCAGATTGAAAGAAGTGACAGGGAAGTACATTCATACGCACCATCAACCTCGGTGTTTGAGAAGGAGAGCGGTCTGTCCGGTCTGTCCGGTCCACGCCAGAGACGTTGCGAGGGATGTGAGCTCATCCATTTATCCGCCAGCATCTTTGCAGTAGTGGTACATGCCCGTCTGGTTGGACAAAAGATCATCACAGGCTTTCCTTTGCCGTGGTTGGCTATGACATGGGGTATCCTGTGTGGCGTGAGTACTGATCGAGTGTGTCCGGACCAACTTACTGCTGTGTCAACAACTTTTCAAAGACGAAATCGTTGCCCTTTGTTTCGAAACCATAAACGTGCTTCTTAAGTAACACAGGACGAAAGCTTTCGCCAAAGACCTCCCGATGTGCCGGCAAGCTCTGCGAAGTAGGGTTTCTGCCCAGCCAGGTTGCAATGTCTTCCGAATTCGGAACCGTCGCGGATAGTGCCACAAACCTGATACCCGAACTCACCGATTTCATACGTGAGACCACAGCCTCCAAGATTGCACCGCGACTTTCCCTGAGAATATGGACCTCGTCGACGAGGAATAGCTTCACCCGTTGCATCAACTTGGCGTGGTCTTTCCACTTTCGAGTAACACTGTCCCATTTCTCTGGAGTCGTGAGGATAATGTGGGCACTCTGTACGTTCTGCAAGTGGCTGGAGTCCGTGTCACCTGTGAGCTCGGCGCACTGCAGGTTGAGCACACCGAATTTTACGTGCCAGTCTCGATACCTCTCGGAACAAAGTGACTTTGTGGGAGCCTGGTAGACTATCTTGAAGTCCTTCCCTCGAAATTCAGCCATGAGCCTGCAAATGGCAAGCTCCATGACGACTGTTTTGCCGCTTCCTGTTGGGGCTGACACGATCATATTGTCATCAGTTTCGAAGGCAATAGCGAAGCACTTGGACTGAATGGCGTTGAAAACATCAAACTTGAACACCGAGCGAAGTTTATCAGGTAGTGCTGTGGCTGGAACAAGTTGGATACCCTGGATGACAGGGGGCGCGGGACCTAGAGACACTTTTGACCTTGCTTTGTAGACGGACATGCTTGTCTCCGGGTTTGGGGTATTTCCAGCGTAGGTTCTTGCAGAACTTGGCTGCCTCGCTACGCGGCGTGGCTCACTCACTAGGTTTCTTCTTCCTGTGCGGTGAGTGGCCAAGGCAGATATGGTCGGGCTCGTTGTTGGCTGCGCAGGTGAAGAGCTAGAGAACTGGGACACGGAGGAAAGGTCAAGGCCATCTGTGTCAAGCATGAGCTTCGAATAATGCAGTCAGACCCTTCACAATACCGGCCGGGTGCAGTTGTGTTGCGCTGGCAGTCAAAGGAGTATATGGCTTTGATGGCAGAGATGATACTCTTGTGACTGCCTCCTGAAACCAGCCAGGTGCTTGTAAGTTTTCCTCAAGGAGGTCTCTGTCTGAATGAACAGTAAGCAACCAAGCCTGTAGGAGTAGTCTTATCTCTCACCGAAATCGTCCAGTGGAACATCCATATGCGGGCCAGACGATGGATCGAAGAGGTGTTCGTTCAAAGGAGGAGCATGTAGGTATCGTGGGAAGTATCTTCGAGCAGCTTCAGGAGGACGGTTGGTGTTGAATTCGAGCACTTGTGGTCTCGAAGTTGTGCTTGGGTCACGGCTAGACGCAGCAAGAGAATCTCGCCTGAGAGTCGAAAAAAGGCGCCTGGCGTTCTCCATGACAAGCATGGGCCAGAAGCAAACGCAGTGGTAGTGCAACAGGCGACAAGGAGCACCGATCACGGGGAGGGAAAGGTGTCAAGCAACAACATTCGCAATCAGACTGAAAAATCAATGCAGGCAGCCGACACGGGAGTGACGATGTCAAGGCAAAATGAGGCAGGCGCGTCGATATTGGAATCTCCACGTGACTCGCGGCCCCCTTTTCATTAAATCCTCACCCAATGTGCCGCCCATTATCTTCGTACCCTACCTAAGGACACCGGCCGGGCGCCAATTCTCTTTGAGCTATTCAAGGAGAAGCCTCCAGGCCAGCTGAGTCTGCTCGACCCAAGGACGCCAGTCTAACTTTCCGGGAAGCTGTATCTTTTCCTCAGCCATATCCTTAGGTCCACACTTCCATATCCAATCGTAAGCCATCGTTTACTCAAGTCGTCCGTCACTCATGTTGCTTTATGAAATAGCCCACGGACTCGTTCTTCCGTTTCTTGTGACTTGGAGAGCCCGGTCGCGATGTGGCAACCGCTGTCTCGCCGTGGCCTAGGGGCGTTTTGGGAATTTGAATAGACATGTCGTTCGCTTCCGTTGCACCATTATGAAATGTCTTCTCATCGGTGTATATCTTGATTGCAGGGGTTTGTTGAGCACGGGCTTCTTCGGTGTTGTACAGCCATGTCGCCACCAGGACGACAGACGCCCCGACAAGAAACTAACACCCATTAGCATGTTTCGACGGACGCGGCATGCGAATGCAAATACATGTCTTGTTATGGAAAAATCGAAGAACACAAAACTTGCTAGGCTGCTCAGTACCATACTGATGCTGACCGCAAAGTTTTTCGATATGTTATCTGCATAGAAAATGCAGAATGCTGCAAGAATGGCGCCAAAGGTTTGGACGATAATTGACAAAACGACAATCCAGTTATACCCGGCAAAGAAGCCATACTTGGCTAGGGTTTCGCCGTCAAGGAATATGACCCCGATGAAAAATGCCGGAAAGAGAGAATAAGTCGATAACTGCACGTTTCGGATCCAAAGAGATGTGACCTTGGGGGACTCTTTGATGACTTTCTCAAAATAGACACCTGCAAGCCCCGAGAAGATGCACACGCCGAGGACCGCGAGAATTCCTGCCGACGCATCCAATGGAGGGGTGTCTAGGGCTAATTCGTCTTCCGCGATGCCTTCATATGTAGCCGATCTCTTTCTGAGGTGAGAACCAGAATCCGCCATCCCGAAGTGCTCGCGTAAGGCATTGGCCGAGCGGGGGACGTGGACTCGAGCATGGTGGCTCGACACCAGAGAGGAAGCGGAGCCTTGGGGCAATGAGACGATCGCAACGCCGACCATGAGTAGGACCAGGGATATCCATTGCCGGGCAGATATCCTGCTCCGCAGGAGCACAACGCTGAAGATGGCTGTGACGAAGATCTTGAATTGATACACGACGTGGAAAGTGGCAGCGTCGAGGTTGGAGATGCCGACATACTGCAGGCTATTCGACAAAGTGTACAGACCAGCCGGAACAGCCATTTTCCAGCTATCTCCAGAGAAGATAGCATTTGCCAATGCGCCGAGAAGAGAGGTTGCGGGCATGGATCGAGGGGCCGTGAGAGAAATCTCGTATAAGGATATGGTCAGAGATACCATTAGTTTGACTAGTTCGACAAGGAAGATGGCTGTCGAGGGAAGGTATCGGTGTCCGTCCGGTGCCGGCATCACGCGAGAGTAATGAAGTATCTGCAGCAGGCAGTTAGTCTCATGGATTCCGAGACGTAGGTTCCGAGAGTGCGTACAAGAATGAAGGCCGAAAATTGAATTGTCAACTGCCATATTCGTCAGCGGTTCATCCGCAAAGTTATGCTGCGTCTCCTTACAAGACCCAAAGTCAGGCTCCGTAACGAGATGCCCATGAACCTGGGCGGAAAGCCCATGCGCTCTGCTCCCATCTTGCTGTTCGCGGTATCAATGAACCAAGAATGTTATGAAATGTTTGCGGGTATCGTCGGCGAGGGACAGACACTGCGCCAGGCAGGGCAGTCCGTCATGCGGGAGGAGGCGACGAATTTGTCAAAGGAATGGACAGGTTCTTTGCGAGGAGGAATAACAGTGTCCTTCGAGCACGTCGAACCGTGGAGGCGTAGCAGACCCGAAGCTCAACAGCGATTGAGAGGTCACCGGACACCGCAACAGGGAACGGCGAGGGCATGACCCCGTATCGAAAAGCAGGCACTGGACTCGATCGTGAGTCGTGGCGCGTCGACAGGGGAAGTGCAACTAGTCCACCATTCAGATGACTCGGTTGGCAGTCCCACGACTGCTCTCGCGACTTGGCCCTGCGTCATGGCGTCCGCCTCAACAATCATCGTACATTCGGATATACCGTGACACCGAACGGTCTTTGCTCCACGCCAGAGGATGACAAGGTGAACACGGCATAAGAGTTGCAGACCAACTGAGAACGACTCATTTCGCAATTTTCCATTACACCCCAGCGCGTGCCGTGCATGCGAATTACAATATTTACATCTCCTTCCTCCCTGCCTCGGTTCGTAAGTACGGTGTACTCCCGCAATTATCACTGACGAGTCTGAGCCATCAAGCACAAGCAGGTCCAGAGTCCCCATGCCGCCCGATCCATCTGATCCATCTGAATGAAAGGTTGGTATGATACAGTCCAAAATCCCCGCATCATCATCGTCATGGGACCCGATCTTGGGGAATTCCAAAAGTGATAGTAATATACAACGACACTTCCAAGGCCATCCCTACAGCCGCCATCATGTACTCTCAACAAAAGGAGAAAGGAACACATTAAACAGTCCAAAATCCTTCCGGTGCCAGGTCGTGTTAATCTGCCGCTGCTGCCGCCGCCGCCAGTCTTGACTTGGCTTCCCATCCATGATAGGGGAAGTCGATAAAATCCTGAGACGAGATCTCCTCCCTCTTTGGCATGGTCTGAAGCTTCTCTAGATTCGACAGATATCTAGTCTCTCGTCGGCTGCAGGAGCCATCTCTGGAGTCGCTAGTCGATGTGGAAAAGAACGTCGCACGACTCATGCGATGGACGCTCCGCGAGTGTGCCAGCAACATGGGCGAAGTCATGCCTAGCGATAGAGACCTTTCGGTCTCAGGATCCAAAGAGGTATCTGTTTGAAAACTGGTAAACGAAAATCGTACGCTCGGGTCGTTTGACATGCCAGTCTGGAAAGTCGTGAAGGAGTCTCGGTCGAAGTTTGCAGAAGAGATGGACGGCGCAACATCCACCTTTCTTGTCGGAGCCAGAGCCGAGATTTCCTGTCCAACTGGACTCCTTGTCGTTTGATAGTGCCGTCCTGGTCTCCTCTGCTCCTGGTCGCCGACAATCTGCTTTTGGCGACTGGCTGAGCTGCCGTTCGACTTGCTGGAAGCCAGTTTCCTCAACCTCATAGCGGCCAAAAGAGACTCCTCCTGCCGAGTGACACTGATGAGCCTCCTGCTCTCTATGCTGGCAGTATCAGATCGAAAAGAGCCCTGGAAAGATGTACGGTGTGAACAAGGTGGGTCAGTAGGTGTTGCGGGAAATGAAGTGAGTAAGTCATTATCTTCCACTGCTGGTTCCGACGATCGATCGCTGAAATATGTCAGTCGTTGGCCATTTACCGTACTGTGTCGGTTCATGGACGGTCGTGCGTGGCGCCTCGCTTGACTGCCGTACACTCGCCGTAAACTGGGCGTCGCCTGCACCGAAGAGGTCTGTTTCGTGTCAATGGCCTGAGCCGTCCCGATCTCGATTTCGGACTCCATGAGTGACTCCACAGCTATACTGTCGCGCAACTGAGGCAAGGGCCTCTCGGTAGGATGGGGCCTGGCAGGTTGAGGTTCATCATCCTCCGATGAAGACAGGTCAAGAACACTGGTCTGGTGAAGATCGGTCGAAGCCAGCGAGCTTGGCTTTGGCTTTGACGGCGGCAGAGAAACCTGGTGCAAAGCATTGCGACGGATGGTTGGCCTGGATGACTTCGCATTGAGAGTTGAGGTCCGGGGGGGAATTGCTGAACTAGGAAGCGCATGGCGGGGAGCAGACGCTTTCAAAGGCATAGACCCTGCACCCTGACCCGAATTCTCTGACATGGAGGGAGCCTTCTGGCTCGAGTCCTCTGACACAGGCCCTATCTTGCCGTCTTCGAAGGCCATCTCCATCCCGACAACAAAGCTCGGCTGTAGTTCCGGCTCGTGAATGCTCTCGTCTTCACTGCTGTCACCCTCCAGTCCATCGAACCAATGCTTCACCCCAACTTTCGGTCGCCTAATGTTGACTTTAACCTGGGATGTTTCGGCTCGACTAGCCGCAGAGTCCATTGACGGCCCCAACTTGTTGGCCCTCGTCTGACTCCGTGGAGGGGATAGGACTGGATTACGGGCCATGGCGGGGGGTAAGGACTTGACTACAGGGGAGGTCGGGCCCTGTTCAGACGGGGTTAACGACCGCTGACTGCCAAATAACGTCCGAGCCGGCGAAACTGGTGACCGAGGGCCTTGTTGAGTGATCTTCCTCAACTCCGGCTTATCTCGATTCTTCGACGACCTGAACAGCCGCAGTTGACGTAGCGAATCTTGATCAGGAGTCGTGGATTGGACAACAACGGGCAACCCTTTACGAAGGGCAAAGTCACGCCTGGATGAGTCTGAGGTCTGCTGTGAGATGGAGAGTGGTGTCTTCTGGGCGTCGTAGTGCGAGTGCAGTGTGGAGGAGGAGCCCGAAGCTTTGAGCCGAGCAGACCGGATCGAACGTGCACCATCCGCAGCGAAACGGTAGTCTTCATGCAACAGCACGGAGGATGCCTTCAGATGCAGATCTCGATGAGGCTCCGGATTGTCTATTGGCGCAGTAACAGACCCGAACTCTGTCGTGGCATCTGAAAGGGAGAGCCTAGGCACTCTTGCTGTGGTCGAAGAGCTTATGCTCTCGTTTCGGGCTGTGTTGAGAGCAGACCCTGTGATCCCAAGTATATGTTGTGCCTTAGATTCCTTTCCATCTGACGGCCTGTTCTGTGGCTGAGGACGTGACTTTTCTCGCCTGAAAGTACTAGGCAAACGAAATTTTTGACTGGTCCCCATATCGACTTCTTTTGCAAAGGGTATCAAAGAGTGCACTTCAAATCGTGTGCATGCCGAGGTAGTCGAACAGTCAGACTGTAGCTCCGGATGGTACCACAGACAAGTCTTCACGAAAGCATTGTTCGTTTGACCGTCAACATCAAATCTTCTTGTGTATTTTCGGCCCGTTTATCCCATCAGCCCTTTTCGCTGCCACAGTAACAAAGCGAGTTGGACCAGGCGGTGAGGATCTGGAGGACGACGATCGGCTGATGGCGAGACACTCGAAATCTAGTGGATTTGTCGGTCTGGAGATGCGACGATTCTCGTGGAAGATCTGGCCGTAGCATTGGATAGAGGGGCAAACAAACACGCAGGAGGGCAGCAGTCCCTTTGATCAGAAGAGACCCGGCATTGGCAGCGGCCGCAAGATGATGTGCACTGCGGACTTCCATGAATGGAACGGTACCGGCGATGGGAGTTCGGAGGCCTGAAGGAGATGGACCGTTGGGGCTCCCAAGACATTCGGCAACGCTGACGAACGATGATGGGACCGATGGGGGAGCGAACAAGTAATGGTCGCGACCTAGCATCAATATGGCGCCGACTATGTAATCGCACCGTTATAGTAGCTGTAGTAGTATCAGGCTCTGTGGTGATCGTAAACACTAGGCTCAGTAGTAGGCTGGCACCCGTTGGCTTTTGGCGCAGTGTGGGTATAAACGGTGGGTTGGTGGTCTCTCGATGGAGGAGGGAAGAGCCAGCAGATGGAGACCATGTGATTGTCCGCCGACCACTCGCTCGGTCGCTTCAAATGCCCGAGGCGCCTTTTGGGAATAGTGAAGGTCTAGGGGTCTGTAGACTCCAGACTCAGAGAGTGTGAGACCCAGAGCCTAGGTGCTCAACGCAGGATTCAAGATTGTCCCAAGCATTATGGAGTCATCATTTGTCGCGCCGAACGGGGGATACGGGCCACTCTATGCTTGCGCCGGCCGTCGGCATGATGTAGAAGGAAACAGGGATTGTGCTGGGCCCTGGCAGTCTTGATGATTTCGGTCTTGTAGTGCGTACTCCGTCCACCTGGTCGACTTTGGAGACTACCGTAGATACCGCCGAACAGTTTACCGTACCCGTCCTCCGTACCTTAGGCACTCTGGACGCCATCTCGTATTGAAGTCACCTTAGATACAGGGTATATCAGGTACCTACACACCCCGGTAATAAATAGTAAGAGGCAAGGAGACCACAGCTGGCATCGCCTTGCTTGGGTGCTCAGTAGGGCAGCCGTCTGACCAGTTTCCAAGCCTCCTGAGTCCTCCTTAGCCCTCAGTCCTTAGCCTCAATCCTTAGCCCATCCCACACTGGCGCCAGGATATTCAGGGGGCACCAACATGACGATCATTGCCCCCATATAGAAGTGTGTGGAGTGGAAAGCGTCGAGTGGAGGTGTTCGCGAGATTTCATGTCACGCATGCTTATCGAGGCACTCGGCACTCGAGTATGGAGCACACAATTTGATCTCTAAGGTGTCCACCCATCGCGAAGGTGTCCGCCACAATATCGGACTGAAAACGTCAAGGCTGAGGGTGCTGTAGAGTACCACGCATTCTAGCTCGGTCCAGCCGAAACGCAGTCCATAGGCCATCATGGTTCAGACTACTTCGCTTACTGCTATCCCGGATCTGATGATACTGCAGATAGACGGAGCACTGAAAGTATCTTGAGCATGTCTACCACGGTCTCAGTGACAGTATCTGATACCGTGCTCTTTGAGGACATCTCACACTATGCCTCGCAGTACCTCGTCTTCTCCGTTCCACTCAAAGCTGTTCCTGTCTTTCGACAAGGATATTCTCTTTCTCGAAGGGGAGGACAGAGAGGCCACCGCCATGCCAGCCGCCGTCCCCTAGGACGGTCTACTGTATGCTCAGTCGCCCGTGGCCGTGGAGCTGACTCGACTGAAATCGCTGCTGCAGGTCACATCCTCGACAACCTGGAGCGATGATTCGTCCAAGCTCACGCTTCCTACTGACGGTGAGCGGTCCACATTGACCAACAGCCGGGAAATGCTGGCTTTGCGGCGGCGCACCGGTGTTGCCGGAGGAAAGTTTACTGCGGCAGGTTTGGTGTTTGAGGGACCCTTGACTTCAAAATAGCCCCATCGAGCCACGGGCTCGCCAAATTGATCGAAGTAGGTGATCTTCCCACAGCCTTGGGCTCTGGTGAAATCTTGGCCTCTAGCATACTTCTCCATGGCACGCGCGATATGGTAGGTACGCTGCTGTAGATCTTGGGCATCAGCGTCTGGGTCGTAGAGGTGGCCGATGTGAGCGAATGGGTGCCGGTACTTGCGCTCGAGTTCCCGCAGGTTCGACTTGTCGAGGTGACAGATCTGCAAGTGTTGCCCTTCTTGGAGGAGGACACCGTCTGCCACTAGCTGGCTGACTACTGCATCGAGTACCGGTTTGGTACATTGTAGGGGCTGAAGCATGGTCTGCAACTTTTCTTCGTTCAGGGCATAGCCGGACTGTCTTTGACTTGCTAACTTGCTAACAGCAAATCGCATGGCAATGATGTATGCAGGCAAATGCAGAACGCCTTCGTCAGCGGGAAAAAGGAGACAAGTATAGCAGAATCGCTCGGTTGGCGGGTCGAGTGAAGAAGTTTCATCATAGCCATAGCACTGCGCATGCTGCCAGTTGCCACAGACTTCACAGTAGGCCTGGACGAGATTAGGGAGAAGTCATGCATACATCGTAATTGGAGTGCTCACCAGCTGACCGGGCACGACTGCATTACCACACTCACATCTGAGGCGGTTCGATCGATTCCTCCGTCTGATAATCCCATCCGCAAGCAAACCTTGGTCAAAAACATTCCCGTCACCCCCAGAAACTCCACACTGAATAGCGTAGCAATGAACGAGAAGTTCTACCAGCTTGCTGATGCTGAGCCACGGACCATTCCTGCGGCTGGGGCTGGCCTCAGAGACGACAGGATCATCAGCAGCTCCGGCTTGATTGAGCTCCCCTACGGACGTTTCAAGGTCCTCAATCCGGCCTACCTGCTGCTGCCGCTTGCCCTGCCCAACTTGGATCTCGCTGAGCAGACCACTAGGCCCAGTTACCTTCAGACGTTTCCTTCCTGGGACTTGAAAGTCATTTTTTCGTTTGTCAGAGCGGGAATCTTTGAGCGTGGAGACTAGATCAGTGCTCCGGATTGAGGATGTCTTTTGCATTGCCTGTAATTGTCTGCTCATGGCAGCATCTTGGGGGTCAGGTGGCGTGTCTGTGTCTTCCGAGGCTCTTTGGCAAACACCAACGTTGACCTGATAATGTCCTGTGTCCAGCTTTCCCACAATATCTCCGACACCTTGCTCTAAGGCCTCACATATCAACAGGCGATCTGGTTCTTCCGGATCGTCTCTGTCCATGAACCCTGGCGGCTGGTAGATGTTGGGGCACTCGTCATTATAGGTGAGGCTCATGCCTAGCTTCCGGCGTGCTACTAATGTTTAGTATTCCACATCAGAGGAATGCTTGTGCCAAACCTGGGAGACGCGGGAGCTGTTTCAAAGAACGGAGGAGAGCGCGAATAGCGGCCTTGAAACTCTTGTGTAAATGCTCCAGTACGAAGACATGGTTCGTAGGACTGAACTCGACGCTGCTGACCCGACCGCCGTCGTAGGAAAACGTAAAGCAATAGGTTTCAAGGACAGTGGGAGTACTGCCATTGTTGTCGGTCACAAAGACTTGTAGGGTGTTCAAGTAGCCATGTTCTAGTGCTTCGAACACTCCATTTTCCTGTATTTCCGTAAGGTGATGCTTGACAGGCGTCACTGTGCACTCCTTACAAGCATCTCGAGTATCTGATCGGCACGTTTGTGGCCGCCACGCACCAAAATTCTAATCTCTTGCCCGCTTCGAGCGCCTTTGGAATCGAAAGCCTGGAATGTGGTGTACAAGCTTTCATCACTGACCAGGAGAGACGGGTCGATGTGGTCGATGTATCGTGTTTGGAGACACGGAGACATCCATGGGATGAGCTCCCTCGTATGTGCGATACATGCTAGAGAAGCGTTAAGGAAGATCTGAACTAGAGACAAGCTCTCTATCCGTGAGAGGCTCTGCCCGGGAGAAGCAAGAAGCAGATGCTGTTCGGCCATGGTTGCGGTGCACACGTAACAGTAGATGGTTGGGCAAGACGAACAAAGACAAAGGGTAGTGGCCATGTGACCTTAATGAAAGCATAGGTAGCCAGCACAGCTATTTTCTCCTCGCTCACCAGGGCATGCCTTCCGACCTGGGGTTTCTCAGACCGCAGCCAAGCTTGTCTGAATGTGGCCACCTCAGGGACACGAAGCCATGAACGAGACAGATCCGAAAAAGGAAGTGGGACTGGCCTCTCGGCAATATAAGATAATGGATTTGACCTCGACACTGTAGAATGTCCTGGACAAGAGGCACCCACCAGCTACAATATGTAACAGTTCCACGTTGGCCTTGCCATAGACCCGAGCAGAGAGAGGCTCAGCTCTGCTTATATTTAATTTCACCCTCCTCTTATGCTGTCCTGAATCTTCACATCAATTGCTCAAGCGTGCGTCAAGGACTGGACGAAGGACTCTGTTGGCTCGGAGAACGTGCATCTGCAGAGGAATAGCATATCATCGCATCCTCATCTCAGCCGGTTCGGAAAGGAGGACTGCACCAACTACCGAAAGCATCAGCATTTTTTATGACAGTCACACGATCTGATGCCAGAGCACATGCAGTCACAGTCCGTATGTTAATACCTGGGTAATTAGTAGTAGTACCTGAGGTGCTAAATGAGTTGTTGGAAGACTTCAGACTCAATGAACGTCACCGCAGACGACAAAGCGCGCCAAGCAAAGTCATTGCCGCTTGACTGCCAGTGCGGGCCCAGCACTGGGCGTGCATGCCAGTGTTAGTCCCTTTCCGCCCACTCCATGCCACTCTTCGGCATACCAGACGTTCTCGCCTCCTCCATTCTTTGTTGCAATCTTCATTCGACACCATCTTCCCGAAGGTGGACTTGTACGCTGGGTTCTGCTGCTCGGCGTTATGTTGTCCCCTGAAAGCAGTGTTATCCTAGTTTGAACCGTTGTTCTACTACCTTACGGTGGCCGGATATCGACTACCCACGCTTCGAACCGACCGATCCTATTCTCCCTTCTCCGACCCAGGTCAGTATTCTCGACAGGCCGATCTAATCACGAAGACATCGACCGAGCCACTCCATACTTGCTTCCACTGTTGGGGCAGCGAAGCGGTTTTCCGGTCGATTATATACGGAGGCGACGCGCCTGGCTGCATAAGTCGCTCACTGAAGCCAAATGCGTGTTGACTTCACGCCATCTAAACGCACACGGTGATCACAACGCGTGCAATGGAGGATGAAGAAATGATGGATGCAACTGGTCAAGACTCTCGCCAAAGCCGGCACTCGGTTCCGGGAAATGGACATAGGCCGCACAATCGAGGGTTTCCAGTGTATACTCGAGATGTTGACTCGAATTCCCTGCTGGGACAATTCTCGTTTGCTCCAGCTACGCAGACCACGGTCGTCACGACTACTACTACCACCACGACGAAATTTCCTCCACTTCTTCTACGTCCACCCCGTCGTATGCAAGAACTTGATCTAAAGCAATACCCCCTTGCAGCTACCCCCACGCCTTCATATCTACGGCAGATAAATTTTGAAATAGGAGGAAAGCGAACGGTCTTTCGTGAGGCAGAAGATACTACCGTGGCATTAGAACAGGTATAAGATATCACACGCATGATTGTGTATGTATACTGATCTCGATGCATAGTTGGAAGTCGAACAGCGAACACTTCGAAACGCAAACGGAACAATCCAGACAATTGAAGCATTCGAGCCCTGGACGGAGATACCGGACGATGGCTCAGCTAGCACATTTGTACAGATCCGTGCTCCAAACCGGCCAGCTTCCCCAGAATCTATCCCCGATAATGAAGAACAACCCCCGTTGCCAGCCCCGGCACTTACATCTAGTCGTCCTGGTTCTTCCATGGGACCCGGAGAAAGGATGACGGCAGATGTTCCCCGGCCACACATCCACGACATACAGGGATCGCACCCTGTGACACCAGAGACCCTTAACAGACCTCCCAAAATGAATCGTCGACGCATACCGCTTAGCACCATCAACCCTTCCAGAAGCACAAGCACACTCCTTCCGTCTCCGAGCGTGGATCAGCGGTCGACTTTTCCTAATTCCCGGCCTAGGGCGAGTCCTGAACTAACATCGCTTAACGAAGATGAGCCAAGTAGCTCAGTCAATGGTACAGCTGTCAATAGAATATCGCGGCGTGGTTCTTCGCAAGAGAGCGCCGTCCCTACTCCCCCAATCGACGAAGAGGCTGAGCCGAATCCAGTGAGGCCCCTGAGCAGACGAGCATTGTCGTCCGTGCCCTCACGGCTGCACGTTGCCGGAAGCCCATCAGCCCATGATGGCAGCCTTCCTAGTCCGAGCCTTTCTCCCGTGAGGGCTGCCGCCTCGCTGCAACATTCGGGGTATTTTGCAGGCGTGGATACTAATTCTGAGATGGCCTCGCAGCATCAGATAGCATCGAGGGTGCCCATTACTGAAGGACGACAGTCCAACCCTTTTCAATCTTTACAAGTCACCGATACGAAACCTCGAGCCAACTCTCGACAATCGGCTCCGTTCTTGAGCGGATCTGTTACGGACCTCCCCGCCATGCTCGATTATTTTGAGGCCATCCCTGACGAGCTCAAAAGCTACGTTATGCACCAACTACTCCGGCGATGCCCCAAGTCCACACTTCAAATAGTTGCCGATGCCGTCAACCCGGCTTTGAAGTGTGACTTCTTGACAATCCTGCCTCCAGAACTGGCGCTGAACGTGCTCAAATACCTCGACCTCAAGAGCTTGTGTAAAGCCTCGCAGGTGTCCAAAAAGTGGCGTCAGATGATCAACGGCGACGAAAGAGCCTGGAAGGAGCTGTTTGATGCGGACGGATATACTCTCGCCGAAGGCGAATTGCAAAAGGCCATCTCCGAAGGTTGGGGGTGGCAAGATCCCTATGGTCCGTATGGCTATGAAGCGAACCTGAACTACAGCAATGCCCCGAAGTCCGAGACCGAGGCGAACACCTCCCCCTCGACTCCACCTTCACAGAACCGATTCAGTGGAATTCTACGTCGATCCAAGCGTAAAGCGGCCACGATGCTGTCCAGTCGCAATAAGCAAGTAAAACGCAAGAGTTTGTCACGTGACTCGTCACTTGACGTCACATCGGTCGACTGGATGCAACGCGTGTCCACGGCTGAAGGCCCTTATAATGCGGCTAATGCAGCAATGCTGGCAGTGCCGCATCCAAGTGTCAGCTTACCGAGTCTGAAAGGCCTCCACCTCTACAAATCTCTGTACCGCAGGCATCATCTCATCCGGAGAAACTGGATGTTTGAAGACACAAAGCCCCAGCATCTTGCTTTCCGTGCGCATGACACGCACGTTGTCACCTGTCTTCAATTCGACAACGACAAGATCTTGACGGGCAGCGATGATAACAACATCAACGTCTACGAGACCCGGACTGGCATCCTCAGGGCAATACTGACGGGCCACGAAGGCGGGGTTTGGGCCCTGCAGTATGAAGGGAACACACTTGTTTCCGGCTCGACCGACCGGTCGGTTCGTGTGTGGAACATCCAAGACGCGCGTGAGACTCAGGTTTTCCGTGGACACACATCAACCGTGCGGTGCCTGCAAATCGTCACGCCGGTCAAGGTCGGCGAGAATGCGGAGGGGAAGCCCATCATGATGCCTAAGCAGCCCCTCATTATAACCGGCTCCCGCGACTCGACGCTCCGTGTATGGAAACTTCCACGGCCCGGAGATCCAGAATTCATCCAGGCTGAGAACGACAATGACGCCGATAACTGTCCTTATTTTGTGCGGACACTGACTGGCCATCAGCACTCGGTGCGAGCAATAGCCGCCCATGCAGATACTTTGGTCAGTGGCAGCTACGACTGCACCGTCCGCGTCTGGAAGATCTCCACGGGCGAGACGATCCACCGTCTCCAGGGCCACACACAAAAAGTCTATAGCGTTGTCCTCGACCATGCTCGCAACCGCTGCATAAGTGGATCCATGGACTATATGGTGCGTATCTGGGATCTCAATACAGGCTCCCTGAAGTACACCTTGGAAGGCCACACCTCTCTAGTAGGTTTGCTAGACTTGAATTGCGACAAGCTTGTTTCCGCTGCCGCCGACTCAACCTTAAGGATCTGGGATCCCGAGAATGGCCAGTGCAAAGCCACGCTGAGTGCACATACAGGCGCCATCACCTGCTTCAAGCACGATGGGCAAAAGGTCATCTCGGGATCAGACAGAACCCTCAAATTGTGGAATATCAGAACTGGCGAATGTATCAAAGACCTGCTTTCGGACCTGAGTGGGGTCTGGCAGGTCAAGTTTGATGAACGCCGCTGCGTTGCTGCTGTACAGCGAGATGGATTGACGTACATAGAGGTAAGCCCCGACCTTTCCGCACTCTTTGGCCCTGTATCTTTCCGCTAACTTGATAAATAGGTGCTTGATTACGGCGCTGCTCGCGATGGCGTACCCGAACACAATCTGGGCCGCAGGATCATCGTTGATGCCGACGGCTTCGAGGCCGAAGCCAATAACGATGATGGCGACATCCTGGAGTTGGACGACCGCACAGATGTGTGATTGGAAGAAGTTTTGATGACATGCTTTTAGGATGGCACGATGGACATGCAAACGATTTCAGAAGATACCCTAGGCACCATACCATGCCTCGATGGAACATGGAACGGTTAAGCATACTCGCGATGGGACCTATGTGGGGGTTTTTGCCCTTTATGACGCTTTACGATCGAAGACTCGAAGAAACATCGAGTCGCAGTTTGCTGGGCACCTGGGATGAATCTGCCTTCAGGATTGTTCCTTGCACTGGCGTTCGAGGACCGGAGGTGCCGGGAGTTTATGGTTTCTTTGGTCGCGGTCAATCTCGGTGCTATCCTCTGATGCGCATGCCTCTACCTACCATCGGCACCGCCTGACTGGGCCGCTTGACGTTGCTCTAATGCTCATGGTAGATATTTGTCTTTGGTGGACATGCAGGGAAGGGTTCGGCTGAACTGAACGAACACATAGTGTGGATGAGCAAGACATACATATTTTGCATTCCTCTAGTATTTTCAATTGGGTCCTCTTGCGACTAGAATGTAGAAAAATGCATGCGTAGTGTGCATAGGTGCGAGAGCAGGCGGATGTTGTTATATGTGCATTATGCCCGTGTGTGTACAGTGTATCCGTACGACATAAGGTGGTGAGTGATATCCTCGTCGAAGGTTCCAAGGCTGACGGTGTGATTGGTTCCGGCCAAACGCCTTCGTGTTTCGACTTTGCGCCTCCTCGGTCTGAAACAGCGCCATGGACCAGGACTTTTTCGATTGGGACGCTCTAAATCATGACTAGGATGTGAGCTGCTTGCTCCTGATCCTGCTTCTGTTTTTGCTTTTGTTTTCCCAGCGTAACCCGTCGCAGGACGATTGACGAGACCTTTTGGATTGGATATTCGTCGCATCGTCTCGTTCCCCAGGCCTGGCAGGACTCGAACCCTTCGGCACGGCAGAGATGGCATCTAAACCGTCACAGTCAGCGTCACCGTCACCGTCAGCGTTTCTCAAGCCAAAGGCATGGTACCGCCACGTCACGCTGGACGTTCTGCTCCTGATCCTAGCGAACTCAGTCTTCCACCCGTGGATCAGTCTTGTCTTCTACCTCTGCCTGGCGTCGATCCACAAGCACCGCGAACCGCTCGCCCACTACACGCTGTACTACACGGCGGCGCTGGCGGTGGTGGAGATCCTGGGCTGGATCAACCACCGCATCAGCTACGGCCGCCACCGCCGGGTGGAGTGGGAGAGCGAGGTGGCCATCATCACGGGCGGCGGCTCCGGCCTGGGCAGGGTGCTGGCGCAGCTGTTGTTGAGGAAAGGGGCCAAGGTGGCCGTGCTGGATGTCAAGGGGCCCGATCCCGAGGCTGAAGACGAGATGGAACGCTGGGATCTGCTCTGGGAGACGGTCGACCTGCGTCGTCGGGACCATGTCGCCCTAGCCCTAGACAGGATCGTCGATCAGGTACGTACGAAATTTCCGGTCTGGTCTGTTGGTGTCACTCGTTCTTTTCTCTTCTCTCCTAACCCTAGCCCTAACCCTTTCTCCATTCTCCCTTCTGGCTTTGGCTTGCATGTGATGTGTGTGATATGGCTTTGCTCGCTCCTCCATCCACTTGGCCGAGCATTCTCCTGGCGTATGTACTCTCCGGGGGGGTATGTACAGCTTCTACGCCGTGGAGAGATGGTTCCTACTTTTACGAGCGCAATGGGCATGGACTTCTTGTTTGGGAACGTGGCATTAACCTGTCCTACGTACGACTTAGCTCGGGTCTCCTACGATTCTGGTCAATAATGCCGCCACCGCCATTGCTGGCCTCCCTCTGTTGCCGTTGTCTGGAAAGCTACCGTCTCTTTCCCCAGAGCAGGTCAGCAACACGCTGACGGTCAATGCCGTGTCGCCCGTCAACACTCTCTCATTGCTGCTTCCTCGCCTCACTGCCTCTCCCAAGGGCGCGCATATTGTCACCATCTCGTCCATCCTCTCTCATCTCGCGCCCGCCCGCTTGGCAGATTATACCATGTCGAAAGCCGCCGCCTCGTCTCTCCACCAGACGCTCTGCCATGAACTTCGCAATCACCCGGACCCTTCTGTCTTTGCCAGAGTAAAGACTCTCCTCGTCGAGACTGGGCAGCTCGACACCCAGCTGTTCGCTAACAAGACGTCCCTCCCATTCTATGCGAATTTCTTCGCTCCGGTGCTAGAGGCAAAGGACGTGGCCAAAGAGATTGTGCGCACCATAGAGAGAGGAGATGGCGGTGTAATAAGGTCGCCGTTTTATGCAAAGTGTGTGCCTTTCTATAGCGTCTTACCAGGCACTCTGCAACTGTTGTTACGCCGGTTCAGTGGGATCGACACGGCGATTGGTGAGAGATCTGACAGGTTCTGAAGACCAAGACCAAATTGATATTTCTTTCTGGCCGGGATGTCGTATGGTATGCTGTGGATTTCGATACTGTTGAACAGAATGTACCACCGTGATGTTGATGGAAGCCCGTAGTCGAGCTCTTTCTCTAACGATATCTTATGAACCCTCATCCGCAGCTAGAGTCTCGTCAGAACAAGTTGAAAACGAGCCATCCCAACTTGGCGACTTTGGACTCTTTCAGTCATCCTCAAGGATCGTGATACCGGTTTCCTTGACCACCTCCGCAACACCGAAATCACTACCCTGTTCGTCGCCGGGGCTACCTCGTCTCGGAATTTCCAGGCCACCAGGCCTCTTTTTGACGTTGTTAGTCTCGCCATTTGAGCCGCCGTTTGTTGCAACCGGCTCCGTTGCTCGGTCTTGGTCTTTATCTTTCGCACCTCCCTTCTTCGCTTTCTTTCTATTTCGCTTCTCGCGATTCTTCTTGGTCTTCTCCTCGTCCCTCTTCCTCCTCTCTTCTTCCTCTCGTGCCCATCTCTCGTTCTCCTCTTCCTTCTTGGCTTCCTCATCCATGGTCCGCAAGCGCTCGTACTCTCGCCTCCGACTGGCTTTGTAGACGTGGAATTCGCCCGAGCCGGCGCCGGCAGAGGAACCCTGCACATTTGCGACGATCTCTGGCGGCGCAGGCAGCGAAGACTTCTTTTCACTTGACGGCGGAGGGAGGCTCACGGGTCTGCTAGGGTCGAGGAACAGGGATTCTATTTCATTTGCTTGTGCCGACAAGGGGGTGTTGGCGCCGCGAGCTCGTTTGATGGGTCGGCGAGAGCGAGGGTCCGCGGACGTGGGTATGGACTCGGGAATTGGTTCGGACATGGTTGAAGCTTGTTGAGGATAAAGGTGAGTTCGAGGGACGACTTCTAAGATAGCCCTGGTACCTGGTACGTGCAAGGCACTGCACGGCCTTTGGGACTCAGGAAAATTGTGTTGCTGTTGCGATCAACTCCGACGATGGCTGCAGAGAAAAGTCGAGAGCGCGGCAGGCTGAGCCTCAGCATGACTTCATCGGGCATGGGCATGCGGCCGGGGGATCATGCTCCACCGTAGTAGAATGATGCATGGTACGGTGCTTCATACTGCTCAACCGCAGTTTGATATGTTTGTTGTTTGTCCTGGCAGCCTTTGGTGCTTGGTGCTTGGTACCTACTACTACTCCTACCATACACAGTACTCATCTATTCTGGTCAGCCTGACGTATGGGGCCTACACCATCTCAGCCATGCTGTGGTGAGACAAGTGCTTGGTGATACGGATACGGACACGGATACGGATACCTTCACACATTGCTAATGCCTGGTAATGCCATGGCCTTGCGCTACGGCTCTGTGCCGAGGCTGCAATCCTCTGTCTTTGACCGGCTTCTGAGGGGTAAGACAAGACAACCGCCCGATAGGGACAGCCCAGATTCTGTTATTGCTACTCTGTACTGTGTTCCCGTGTTTCATCCTCTTTCCTCTTCCCCGAGTCTGCACCTGCGAGACTGATACTTAGGATGCAGTCATTCGGGCAGCACAAATAGAACAAGACAAATCCGACCGAATCCACCATGGCGTCCTCTAGCAAGTATCCTTACACAGACGTCATCTTCGGGGTCAAGGGGAAGATAGGGATCATAAAGGTGCGCCCGACGGACACTTTGCGTGGAAAATACAGCCCGGGTGTTCTGACCATATCCAGCTCAATCGACCTAGGTCGCTCAATGCTTTCGGCGGCACTCTGCTTCCCGAACTGGCCTCGGCAATCCGAGAGCTGAATGAGCATCCAGATACCGTTTTCACAGTGCTCACCGGTGAGGGCAGGTTCTTCTCTTCCGGTGCCGATGTGAAGGGTGAGTACAGGCGTGTGCAGATCTGGCTGTGGGGTTGAAGGAATGAATGATGATATGGATGTTTCGACATTTATCCGGGCACTGGGGAATGAAGCTGACTATCTCCCTATTTCCAGCCAGAAATGCGCAAAACCAAAGAGAAGAATTCCCCAATCCCACAGCGAAGAAACTCAACTTCATGGCAAGTCAGACGACGAGTAAGACACCCCTCTCCAGCCATGGCTTGTCCTTGCTGGTTGCTGTGTCGAGTAGGCAATTGACGGCTGCATCCCAGCTTCGGCCGTCGAGATCCTCCGCTCCTTGATCGACCACAAAAAGGTTCTAGTGCTAGCCCTCAACGGCCCCGCCGTGGGTGGCGGTGCTGCCTGGTTTACGGGCGTCGCAGACATTGTCCTGGCAGCTGAACGCGCATACCTCCAGGTCCCGTTTAGCGAGCTCGCGCTGGTCCCTGAATTCGGCTCGGCAACCTCGTTCGCGCAGTCTATAGGTGTTCATCGTGCCAACGACTTCCTGCTATTCGGCCGCAAATTGACCGTCGAGGAGCTCGAGCAGTGGGGTCTGGTCAACCGGATTTTCCCAAGTGAAGGGTTTCACGACCAAGTCATTGAGTTCCTGGAGGGACAACTCGCCGTCAATGATGGGAAGAGCATGATGGAGGCCAAAAGGTTACAGAACATCCCACTGCGCAAGGACCGGTTGTTGGCCGTGTACGACGCGGCGGATGCATTGGCGGAGAGAGTGATGGAAGGGGCGCCAGACGAGCGATTTGCGGCGAAAAATAGGGAGTTACACCGTGAGTATACCGCGACACTCGAGGATGTCTTGCCATCTCCAGTTTCCCTACAAGTTTATCAATATCTCAGATGGCTGACCACGACGGACTAGTGAAATCGGGGTCCCGTTCAAAATTGTGAAAATCATCAGAAGGCTTTGGCAGGACTGGGAGGTCGCAGGCGAGCATCCAGACGACTATATACTGTTTATGGCCGTGGCGCCACCATACTAGAATATCAATCGTGATTCTCAAGCTGGTATAGGGCTCATTTTGACACATTGACATATTTCCAGATGGCTTAGATACACCATACACCATACACCATACACCATACACCATACACCATACACCATACACCATACACCCTACACCCTACAGCCACCCATTCTCTCACTCGGTGGGGCCTACCGTAACGGCTAGCCAGGGTGCCTAGGTAAGTACATGTAGTGGGTAGCCCTTCCCTTGTCCATGAGCGGATAAGAATCCGAACTTGATCGTCGTGTCGGAATAGGATCTACCCTTGCCTTGATGATTGCTCTATAAAGTCACGAATACATTCGCTAAGTCCCCATGGGGTTGGTATCTGCCATGGATGACAAAATACCTAGGTAAGGTAGATATCTGCCATGCCTCGTCTCGGGGTTTCGGTGCGCTACTGCAGGCCTACCTACCACCTACCTACCATATAAAGTGTCCTCCGCATTGAGTTTCCGCTGGCAGTTCCTATAGACGGTACGTACGTCACCACAGCAGGGTTTTGCCTTTCAACCCCATGCAGAGGGGACGATAACGGGCTGATATCAGAACCAAATCAGATGAGATCAGATTACAGTGTGGCGTTGCGGGGGGGAAGATAGACTGCAGAAGGGTAAGGGTAAGGGTAAGCATGAGGATTAGGTCCTCTCTGGGATCACTATCACTGTCACCGCCAGTCCTCCATCCTATTCCTCAGCCTATTCCTTGGCCTTCGCCTTCGCCTTCTCCTTCTCTGAGAGATCATCGGGTATTTCTCTTTCCGGCAACCATGGATGACGAACATGTGAAACAGCTCCCGACCAGCCATATCGAGGAATCTCCCCATGATGCTCGCGCACTCATCACATTCGAGGGCCTCTCCGCCGAGGAGGAGCAGACGCTGGAGAAACGACGTGAGTGCAAAGTCGACGTCGACATGCCCACCCGTGGCCTCAGGTTGTGTCGTTTTGCTGGTGCTGATGACATGCGATGGCATACATCACATAGTGGTGCGGAAGATTGACCTGCACTTGATCTCGTCCCTTTTCCTGTTGTTCATCTTCAACATCTTGGACCGAACCAACATTGCCAGTGCCCGGCTTGGTGGGATGCAGACCGATTTGGGTCTCAGTGATACCCAGTACCAGACCACCGTCGCCATCATGGTGGGTGTTTCGTTCTGTGTTCTGGACTTGCCGTTCCTATTCTCCATACTTGCCATTCCCATTCTCCATACTTGCCATTCCCATTCTCTATACTGACATGGACATGTTTGCTGCTCAGTTCGTCGGCTATCTGCTCGGACAGGTGCCCAGCAACATTGTGCTCACTCGAGTGAGACCTTCACGCTATCTCCCTCTCGCCATTTTCATCTGGGGCTCCATCTCCATGTGTGCGGCGGCCACCCAGAACTTTGCCGGAATCATGACTGTGCGGATCTTGTTGGGATTTGCAGAGTCGCCGTTCTTTTCCGGGGCGGTGTAAGACCATGACTGATTCCTGATCCTGATTCCTGATTCCCCCCTCCAGCTACTGCTTCTACCACATAGATTGATAGACTGCAGTATTACTGACACCTTATATGTGGTGATCATGTAGTCTCTTGATCAGTTCGTGGTATAAGCCTGCCGAGATGCCCCTCAGAGTGGCTCTCATGTACTGTGGAAGTACCATTGCCAATGGATTCGGGGGTCTCCTCGCGGCCGGTGTGCTGAGTGGCTTGGATGGAGCCGGCGGTCTCCAGGGATGGAGGTGAGGACTAATGGGACGTTCCCTTTCCTCCTCCTTCTCCTCCTCCTCAGACGCTGACCATACCCCTGCTCGACTTAGGTGGCTGTTCATCATCGAGGGGGCCGGCACGGTGGTGGCGGGGATTCTTGCCCTCCTCCTCCTCCCGGATTACCCTCGGTCTGGCCAGCGGAAATGGCTGTCTGAGCAGGAACAGCGGTTCGCCGAGTGGCGACTGGCGCGGGCGGCCAACGACGAAATTGACGAGAACGGCTCGATCAAGGCCGCCTTGGTCGATGCAGTCACCGACTACAAAACATGGGTTCTGGTGGTCATTCAAGTGTGTCTGCTGTCGTCTCAGACGTGGACCTACTTTTTTCCGGTACGCTCAGGCTGACTTCGAGTGTCGTGCTATGCCATTTCTCATTTCTCATCTGTGGCTTCTGTGGCTCCTATGGCCTTGGCCTCTCTGACGTCCGGACGCTCGCTGACATGACTGTGACTGTGGCTGTGGCTGTGACTGTGATTGTGACTATAACTATATCTATAACTAACGTATTCGCTCACAGTCTATTGTCAACACCCTAGGATTCAGCCATACGGTGACGCTCCTCATCACGGCGCCAGTGTATGTGTTTGGATTCCTCACCTCATTAGGCAACTCGATCATGGCAGAACGCACCCACCAGCGTGCCAGTCTGATAGTGTGGCCGCTGCTACTGGACATTGTGGGCAACATGATGGTCATCAACACACATTCCCTGGCTCCCCGATACGTGGGCATGTTCCTGATGTGTGCCGGCTCGTTCTCGGCCTTCAACGTGATTGAAGCCTGGGTGGCCAGCACCGTGCCTCGCACCCGCACCAAGCGCGCCGTCGTCTATGCCCTGGTGAACCTAATTGGGAACTCGTCCAATATCTATGGTTCGTACTTCTTCCCCAGCTCCGACGCTCCTCAGTTCCGCATGGCCGGCATCATCCTGTCGTCCTTTGCTGGCACCGGCGCCGTCGTCGCCGCGGCTTTGGGGGCGTGGTTGCGATATCTGAATATCCAGGCGACGCGGGAGGAGCAGATTGATGGACTGCCACGTTACAAGTATCTTTGGTGAGGGGTTAGCACCTTGAAAGTACCTCTGTGAGTGGCGAGCACGTTATAAATACCTCTGGTTAGTGGTTAGTGGTTAATAGTTAATGGTGGGTGGTGGGTGGTGGTGGTAAGCACCTTACTACTACCAAGCAGGAGCCTTAGGGTTAGGGTTAGGGCTAGTGAGATCATGCGCTGCGCTTGCCCCCCAAACCCCCGCCATATGCTAAGCCCACCCCGCCTAAGGAACCCCTAAGCCCAACGCCTAAGCCTCCTAAGCCTTAGGGCCCCCGCCCCCGCTCCCGCCCCCGGTCGGCTATCTTGTTAAGAGGTTGCAACCTATGTGTCGGAAATCTAATCTTCGCCGCCCTCACGTTTCTGCTCCCCTCCTCCTCCTAGGCAACTCAATTCACACTCTCACTCCCACTACTCACTCGGTCTTTCTCTTCAAAGTTCCAACCTCCCAGGAGCACCGTTCTATTGATCCTAATCCTTCGGTTGCGCGCAGGAGAAAGGAAAGGGAACAAGAAACAAAAAGAGAAGAGACAAAAGATAAAGGACAAGGAACAGGGAAAAGGACTAGGACCAGGACCAGCATAGCGCAAGCAAAGAATCCGAACAAGGGCGGAAATCTGAAATCTTCTCTCTGGCGCCGGCGCCCGATGGAGACATCGATATCGCCCCAGTCGGCGTCGGCGCAGCGTGCGCGGAAAAGGAGCAAGGTCACGCGAGCGTGCGACACGTGCAAAGCACGAAAGAAGGCCTGCACGGGCGAAATGCCCTGTAAATTCTGCCTCTACTCATCTCTGACCTGCACCTACAATGTCCCATACCACCGAGGTATCGCTGCCGCCCCGGTGGCCTCGACGACGACGACGGCGACGGGCGGCGGAGGTGGTGGAATACCCAGCAGGAAAAGGCCTCGTCCTCGTGGCCATTCCTTGTCCACCTCGACCTCGACCTCGAGTTCCCAGGATCCAAACTCCGGAGACGGAGACGAAAACGGAAACAGGTACCCAGGTCAAGGTCTCACTTCTGCCCATTCTTTCCTGGAGCGAGCGGTGAGAAAGCTCTACTGCTCACGACGCGTGGTGGACACGGCGTCGGAGGACGGCCCTGTGTCGATATTCTCGTACGGCGATCGACCGGGTCCGGCCCCGACCACGCAGAGGTCGGGGTCCCAGATGCCGATGCAATGGCCGCCGAGAGCGGAGGTCGACTATTTGGTCGCACGCCATTTCGAGTTTGTGGCCCCGACCTATCGACTGTTGCATCGAGGCACGGTGGAAGGATGGGTGGATCTTGTTTTCAGCCAACAGCAACAGGACACAGAAAGGTCAAGACCGGCCACAGGGCTGGGTGTTTCGTCGGCCGCCAAGGCGATCATATTGGCCATGTGTGCCGCGGCGTCGTTGTTCTACAACGTGCATGACCATGACCGGCCTGGGCAGCATGCACACGCTTCCCCGTCGGATGGTCATGGACATGGCCAACCCGGCGAGACATACTATGAGATGGCGGAGGAGCTTCTCGCGCACGAACACGGCCCGCCGAGTCTCGAATCCGTGCAAGCGCGACTTCTCACCGTCTTGTACCTGCTCAACACGTCGCGCGTGAACCGAGCCTGGTTCAAATTTGGCCCCACGGTACAACTGCTGACGGCGCTGGGCATGCACCGCAAACAAGGGCAAGGACAAGGACAAGGGCGTGCACCACCCAGGCCGGTGCCGTCGGTGTCGTCGGGCCCGGTGACGCTGGAATGCACCAAACGCGTCTTTTGGTGCTGCTTCCTCCTGGATCAATACTTGGGTCTCATCACCGGCCGACCACGCCTGCTCCACGAGGAGGACATCGACCAGGACTACCCGCGGCTCATCAACGACGAGAATCTCGACGCCCACGTCCAGCCATCCGGGGATCCATCGCAAGGCCCATCTCGATCCCGACCTCGTCCCCTTCACCTGCCGGCGCGCGATTGTCTCATGCATGCCCCGGTCTGCCACGCCAAAATCGGCTGCATCTTGGCCCAAGGCTGCCGACAGCTCTACTCGATCCGGCGCATCGACCGAGAACAGGAGACCGTCATCATCGGCTCCCTCATGGACCAGATCCGTCACTGGCACTCGGAGCTTCCTCCCTTGCTGGGCGACTCGGTCTGCCCCAGCAGCCTGGTGTCGACGTTCCAACGCCAGCTGACCGTCATTCGCCTGGCGCGATATCATGCCGTCATGTTTGTGACGCGGCCACTGCTCCTTCGAGATTACGCCACGACGGCGACCACCACCACCACTGAGCCGCCGGAATATCCCCTCCTCCGACAGTACCTCCGGTCGTGCATCACGACGGCTCGGGACACGCTCGACTTTATGCTCGAGCTCGTGCAAGAAAATCTCCTATTCCCGTCCTTCTGGTACACGCAGTACATTGCCTTCAATGCCCTCTCGATCGTCTACGTGTGCCTGATCCACACCAAATGGGGCCGCATCCCGCACGCCTGGTTGTTTGCCGACACCGACGCCGAAGCCGACGCCGACATGGCGCTCAACCCGGCCACGTTGTACAGATTGGCCGAAGAGGTCCAATACCATCTCGGCCAGGCCTCCAAGAGCAACGCCGTCGCCTGGAGATACAACATTGTGCTGGACACGTTGCGCGAGGAGGTGACGGCTCAAACTGCGAGTACTAGTACTGGTACTGCCACTGCCACTGCCACTGCCACTGCCACTGCTACTGCTACTGCTGCCGCCCTCCAAGACGAGGTCCGGTCGGCGCAGAGGTCGTCCTCCTCTACCCAGACCCAGACCCATGCTGACAACAGCAACAGCAACAACAACAACAACCGGAACTATCTCAATCTATCGTCCGTTTCCCTCCCATTTCCATTTCCACTTCCACTTCCGGACGAGAGCCACGGCGAATCCATCTTTGAATCCTTCCAGGCTGCCGAGCAGCCCATCATGAATTGGGAAAGCTTCCAGGACCCTTCGGTCTTTGATCCCCGGGGTGGGGATAGGGATGCCTTGGGCGGGTTTTTCATCCCGTCGGGTCCTTCTGAGGATCTCGGCTTTGGGTTTTGGGCCCAGAGTTGACATGACTATGAATGTGATTCAACGGTGGTGACATGATTATGATTGTGATTCAGTGGTAGCGGCGACATGTTTGCAGTCGACCTTTCAAACCTGTCTATACTGAATTAATATCCTGGGTGCCCGTTGTCTAGTAGTAGTGGCGACCGACCCGGGATTGCATTGCGATGAGTTTGTCATTGGCATTAGCCGCCAGACAGACAGATCGACCTGATGTTCAATTTCTTCATCGGTGTCACCTACCTGTTGACCTATATGAACAAAGCAATGCTGGGATACTCGGCCGTCTTTGGGTTGAGAGAGTCGCCGCATGTCCGCGGGTGTACACTGCATCCCTCAGTACTGTCCTGATAAACTTATGACCTGGGGAAATAGGAAGTATGTTCTATAGGTACTTTGGGTACCTGGCAGTATGTACTATGTCACCTCTCCAGCCTTGCCCCTTGCCCCTTGCCCTCCGCCCTCTGCTCCTGCCCGGCTCGGCATATGTACTCACCCCTGTCTCGCCCCCAGTTTGATTACCCAACCGCCTTTGCCATGCAGAAGGTGCCCGTGTCCAAGTGGCTATCCCTGAATCTCTTCCTGTGGCGGGCTCACAAGCGCTTCGACTTTCCCTAGCTGTGGGGATGCGATATCTTTGACGAGGCTGGCGAAGAGGCCGTTCGAACAGCGGCTCTGGAAGATCAAGTTCAAGTGTGTAATGGGATGGAGTATCAAAACATCCGAATTGATTGAGCCAATCCCACCACTTCCCACTACTACATAGGTACATAGGTACATGGTAGCTTCCGGTGCTGACGGTCCTGCAAGACACATATCTGTGACTGGTCTTCACTTGGCGTTGACGTTGATCGGCTCAGATAAACGTAGAACTGTTGTACTGTGTACTGAATACTACATAAGTAGTAAATACTACCCACCATCATTTCACCACTGGCCACTGGGGTTATCACCGAACCCTCGGGGCCCCCCCGACGAGAAGAAGGTCCTGATGGTCGGCGGAAAACTTCGTCGTTGGTGGAAAAGATGGTGGCGGATCGGATTTTGAGTTCCAACCATCAACGATCATCGTCCAAGGAACAACTACCGTACCATGTACCTCTGACAACACGCAGTGGCATTAAGTATTTCCACTGCTCAACCGCCTTGGGTCGCCGGTTTGCCCGAGTCCCCTTGGTCCTACTAGGGATACTAGATGGATAAGAATGCTAACATGTAACAGAGGACGCCATCCTTCCATCCTTCCATCCGTCCATCCCTCACCTGTCCATGATGACATTGTCAGTCCTCTCTATACCGCCGGCAGAGGTGTATCCTCCAGCATCCAAAACAAAAGCTAAGGCTTCGGCAACTGCGGTATTGGTCGAGAATGTGCCCCGCCCAATGCAGCAAGAAACAACACTCTACACCGTTGACGACCTGCTGCGAGCAAGAGCCTCGGGAGAGACGGCACATCAGCCTATAGTGGCCTACCCGTCGTCAGGAATCGATTATGTCTATTACACCCCATACCAGGTACGTGGCCCTGGAGGATGAAGGACTTCTGAAGGGCCAGGAGGGAAACAGCTCATCAGGGCTGCTCGTCACAGGATGAATGCATACTAATAAGTGTAATTGATGTTAGTTGCATGCCTTGGTCGAAGCCACAGCCATTCACTATGCGAAGAATGTCCCTCCACGTCGCTCATCCGCCGATGCCGTGCAGGTTGTAGGGCTGCTGGGTCTGTCGGATTTTGAATATTTGATCACATTGTTGGCCATTTCCCGCCTGGGCCATACTGTCCTACTCCTCTCGACGCGGATTACAGAAGAGGCTCATGTCAGTCTGCTGCAGAACACACGAGCCACGTTTATCATCACCTCGTCCAGCTTCGCTGCCGTGGGCAAAAAGGTCGCAGTTCAGACCGGCGTCTCTCAGCTTTCAATGGCGTCCCTACCGTCCGTCAACATAGCGGAAACTTCAAAGGCCCGTTTACCAGCGGCCGATCTCCATGGTCCCACGGAGAACAATCATTGCGCTTGGATCATCCATTCCAGTGGCTCGACCGGGCTTCCCAAACCCATCTACCAGACGCATTCGAGTGCGCTGACCAACTTTGCCAATAACTTTGGGCTCCGAGGCTACATTACCTTGCCCCTGTTCCATGGTCACGGTATCAGCTGTCTGTTCCGAGCCATACACTCCAACAAGTTGATCTACATGTATAGCGCCAGCCTGCCACTGACCGCCTCGACGCTACTCAACACGCTGAATGACCACCAGGAAATCCAGATCCTTTACGCCGTGCCCTATGCGTTGAAGCTTCTTTCCGAGACCGACGAGGGCCTGAAACGCTTGGCCTGCCTGGAGCTGGTCATGTTCGGCGGATCGGCCTGTCCCAAACCGATTGGCGACGCTCTCGTCCAGAATGGGGTGCGTCTCGTCTCGCACTATGGCACGACCGAGGTTGGTCAGCTCATGACTTCATTCCGGCCCCGGTCCGATCTGGACTGGGACTACGTCAGAGCCGGTCCCAACTTGCTGCCATATCTTCGCTGGGAGGAGCAGTCGGGCATGCCGGGGATTTATGAGCTCTGTGTCCTTGACGGGTGGCCTTCCAAGGTGGCCAGTAACCGACCAGACGGATCATATGCCACCAAGGACTTGTTTCAGAAGCATCCGACCACGCCAAATGCATGGCGATACTATGCACGGTCGGACGATACCCTGGTGCTGGAAAATGGGGAGAAAGCCAATCCCTTGGTGATCGAAGGGGTGGCGCGCAAGAACGCCAACGTCGCCGAGGCCGTTGCCTTTGGGAGCACCAAGCCTCGCGTCGGTCTCTTCGTGATCCCGTCGGAAAAGTGCCGGTTCGAGACGGATCAAGAGCTCATCGAAGCCCTCTTCCCGGACATCGAGGCCTGCAATGCCCAGTTGCCCGCCTACGCCCATGTGTCCAGGGACATGGCCTTTGTCTTGCCCAAGGACACGGAGTACCGACGGACAGACAAGGGGACGCTGATCCGGCATGCCTTTTACAAAGACTTCGCCAACAAAATCAACGAGGTCTATGATGATCGAGCAGGAAAAGGCGATCGACGGCTGGAGGGTGAAGAGCTGATCCAGTTCCTCCGAGAGACTCTCATAGAGATTGTCCCGTTTCTGCACTCTTCCGACATTGACATTGGACCTACCAGCGATCTCTTTAGCTTGGGCATCGACAGCTTGCATTCCATGCGCCTTGGAACGGCCATCATGGATACTCTGGATCTGGGCGGCCAGAAGCTCGGCCAGAATTTCGTGTTTGAACATCCATCCCTTCAGGCCATGGCAGACGCAATCACCAATCTGCGCCGGGGAAAGGCAGCGAAAGAGCAAGTCTCGGCGGAAGAACGGATGCAACGTCTGATCGTCAAGTACGGCACGGGGTTCAAGACGCATGTCCCTGTTCCACGGCGTGGAGACGACGAGGCTACCATTGTGCTGACCGGCGCCACCGGATCTTTGGGCGCCCACATTGCGGTGCAACTGGCACAGCTGGACCAGGTCCGCAAGGTGTATTGTCTTGTCAGAGCCAAGTCGTTGGCGTCGGCCCGTCGACGAGTTGCTCAGAGTCTCCGTCAGCGCATGGTGTCTTTCAATCTGTCTTCTGCGGCAGGAAGAAAGATCGTTGCGCTGCCTTCGGACCTGTCCAATTCCGTCAATCTGGGGCTCGAGGAAGACACGTTTTCGCAGCTGAAGAAGTCGGTCACGGCCGTCATCCATTGTGCCTGGTCGGTCAATTTTAACTGGTCTTTGGAGAGTTTCGAGAAGAGCTGTATCGCCGCAACACGCAACTTGCTAGATCTGTGCCTAAGTGTTGAAGGTCCGAACCCGGCTTCCTTTGCCTTCTGCTCCTCCGTCAGTACAGTCTCGCGGACTCCTGGAAATTGGGCGCGTGAGGCCCTGCCCGAATCTCTCAGCCACGCTCACAACATCGGGTATGCCCAGTCCAAACTGGTGACGGAGAATATTGTGGTTCGCGCCGCCCAGGAGACGGGCATGGCGGCCCGGGTCTTAAGATCGGGACAGATCGTGGCAGATACCACTCACGGGATCTGGAACGCCAGCGATGCCATGCCAATGATTCTCCAGTGTGCAAAGACCATCAAGGCGCTGCCTCGGCTAGACGACATCCTATCCTGGACACCGGTGGACGTGATGGCCGCCAGCTTTGTCGAACTCAGTCTGGCTCCGGTGGTGGACTCTCCCGTCTTGAATGTGACGAATGCCACGCTGAACCACTGGACCCAAGACCTCCTCCCGCTCCTGCGTGAAGCGGGTCTGGAGTTCGAAGAGCTCCCCAAGCAGGCCTGGGTGCGCCGACTCCGCGAATCCAACCAAGATCCCGAGGCCAACCCGCCCGTCAAACTGTTGGAATTCTTCACTCAGAAGTACGACCACGACCACCCAAGCCGCACTCTGCTCTACGAAACAAAGAGCGCCCGCACCGCCTCGCCCTCCCTCGCCAACGCACGAGGTCTGAACAGGGACTTCACGTCCAGGTTCGTCAAATACTTCGTTTCACAGTGTTGGACCCAAGACCGAGAATCAACTCTATCGTCACTTCAAGTCAGAGCTCTTCCCCGCGAAGTCATCTTCCTGGTCGGCGCCTGCAAAAGCACCGCTATAGCGGCACAGGCGCTCTTTTCGCGACTGGACATTCCCACCATCGAAGGCGACGCTCTGTACTGCTCTGCCTCGGCGGACGACAAGCTCCCGCTGGAGGACTCGGATCGCCGAGAATGGCTCGCCCATGTTCGGGGAGCAGTGATGCAGCGATTATTAGATTCACCCACGCCAGCGGTGGCTGTGACATGCGAGGCGTTGCGCCTAGCTGACCGGGACGAACTGCGTCGGCTTGGACAATGGCTACACGTTCCCGTCACCGTGACTTGGTTGTTGCTAGACAGTAACAAGCAGGATAAAGCACTTTTGACTGGAGGGTTGGCGGTTGATGAGAATGATGTTATTGTGGTTGACTCTAATCAGGAGAAGGAAAAGATGGTGAATATTGTGGTGGAGACTGTACAGAGTCAGATTTTAAATGCTTAGATGGTACTACTGACCAATCATACTGTATATAGTACTATACTACTAGTAATGTATATATACATACTGCTACTCTATATAACTATGCCTTATCTTACTTAGTATATACTATCTATTAGTATACCTATAGTAGCTAATAAGATACTTAATAGATACTATTAATCTAAATCGATTCGGATTTAATCTAGGTTTAATCCGGTTTGATCCGGGTTTGATCCGGGTTTGATCTGGCCTTTGTGTGAGAGAATGAGTATACGCCGTTCGAGAGCACATTGATATGAAAACGACTATACGCAACGGTGATGGTCCGAAGGAATACCTTGTGTAGGCGGGGCGCAGGCAGGCTGTGGAAAAGTCGCCCAGGTGGAGCTCAAGGCCGCGGGCAAGATCAAGCACAGCGACGGCGTTGCTGCGTTGTAGGTCGAGAGAGTATGTATGTAGTATGTACATATGTATGTACACACAGCGTCTTCTGTGTGGCGATTGAGATGCCCGAGAATCTTGACAAGAACGTCGCCGTTCTCGGTCGTCATCGCCCATGCCGAGGGCACCACTCCCGCCTAAGTTGACCGCTGACGAGCAGAAGACCCTCCGTAGTCTGTTGGGCGAGATCTTGGGCGGCCGATTCTAGGAGGTGGTAGAGCGCGGTCGTGTATATTCAGAATACATACTAGTAAGGTCGTACAGTAGCTCCTGTTTTGCACTTAGGGTTGGTGTGAGACCAGGTGTTCTAGGACGTTGAGACGATGGCCGGTTGTGAGCGAGAATGAGGGCGGTGGAAGACTTGGCCGCCTGTTTCAACGAGCGGTCGATGTTCTGTGTCTCCTCACGGCCCATCACCGTAGAGGCCATCGCAGTTGCCGTCGCTGCATGCGTAGGTATTGCGCGGCCTGGTCTGCAAAGCTGTCGTCTAGTACTATACCACGGCGAGCGGCAGACCCAAAGTCAAAGAGAGGAAGCGGTGGATCGTCGACGACTCAGTATAAGCAGCACGTCTTGACACGGTTTCACATACATTACTAATGTATGTACATACAGACCAGGACGGTGAAGGTCGCGACTTCTGACCGTCAGCCTGCCACTCCTAATCGACCGGGCCTAAGGCGAGGAAGCAGCCATAGGTGAGAAGATTGCATGTACTAGCCCAAAAGCAGCGCCGTGTGTGGTTGCGGTACATCGTATGCCCAGCAACTTGCAGCCCAAGGTGAGATGATACACTTAGTGGTCCGCTCGTGGATCCCATTCGATCGTACGGTAGGAATCCCTAGAGCAATTGATTCACATGGTGCACCACCACACTTACTAGTACATACATACAATATCAGCTAGAAACTGAGAAGGAGGAGCGGTGCGTAATCAGAGTACAAGCTGCATGTAGCTTGAGACACGAGATGAGAAGGAGCGTCTGCCGGGGTAAGAGTCGGTGGGGGGGCCTATGAGCCGGGGAGAGTGGCACCGTTAGTACGTCTGTACAGTACTTATCCGTCGTGGGGCCTTGAAATACTAATTAGTACGTAGTATACACGGAAAGGGGGAGGAGGGATGAACGGAAATGGGGGAAGGATAGGGTGCAGGTGAGCGGAAGTGGATGGGCATGGACGGGGATGGATGAACAGAAGAAGGTTTGGTGGATGGAAATGGGTGGGAATGGAAGTCGACGGAGAGACGGCCAATTGGCGTGGGGTAGTACTGTATACAACTCCAAGACTTTTCTGTTCATTCATTATTAGAATGGCCTCCGCTCAATTCCTTCGGAAGACCTTGATGAATGCCTGCGATTTCAACATGCATGTACATAGCATATATGCTACTAGGTATCCATCTGACTGTCGATCCTCCTCTTCCCATAGTCCGCCTCGGCGAAATGAGATGGAGTTATGAACAACCGGTGGATTCGAGAATTGTTTGCTGTATGAGAATGAATCTGATAGATGTCCTTTTCACGTTCGATGTACGGAGTAGTATTGCCACGCAATCCAAAACTACGCACAATTTCAGAGTCTTGCGTCCATCCCTCGATGCCCCCTTCCAACCCAGCGATGGAACGAAACGTTCTGTGTAAGAGAAGATGTTGCGTGGATTGATGTAGGGCCGGCCCCCATACATGATCCTAGGCAGTGAATATGGATGATCCCTTATTCAAACATATGCCCGTCTTTGACCTTTTGATAGAGGGTGTTGCCATATTTCTCGAAACAAAGTCCTACAATCATGCCATTTCTCACTTCACATCCTAGACTAGGTATCTCGCGACACTGGGTGCTGAAGTATAGGGCCGTTGCAGAGGATGTTTTGAACGCTTCGCTAAGGTTCACGATTTCGAACTCGTTCTCGGGTCAGCGTGGATCAAAAGGGAGATAGGTAGCATATAAACCATGAATCACAGCTTGTCCAGGCTTCCAGTATATGTACTCGGTATGGGTTCTGGTTCCCCGAATATCTGTCCGTCATAGCCGTAGTGATTGCCAATATCTGCAAGTGGGCTGCGGTGTAACCTGGTAGATGGTAGATGGTGGTGCTGTGGACGGTCAGAGAATACTCCTCCGCACTCCGTATTCAATACTGTACGAGTACCTGCATGCAGTTCTGTACTCGGCAAAACCTTCCCCTCCTGCATAGCATGGCTAGCAGGGGTGCTGTAGTACATGCATAATACATGGATCCCTAGTGCTCCAATATGTTGAGACTAAGATAGCGCGAGGCTAAGATAGCGCCAACCTAAATGGCACCCCTGCCACCCTTATTTAGTCCCTCGACCGGGGAGGATGGCACCCTTGAAGCCTTAGACACCTAGTCACTACATGCCATTCGTGGGATTAGGCGTGAATTGTCTGCCTCAAGTTTGGGACAAAGAGCCTTTTTGGATATCGTCACCGTTCTCTGCTATTATCTCCTGGCCATGTGGTCACATGACGATCACGTCACAGATTGAGGCTTGGCACTCCGCGGCGTGCGCAACTTGAACTCTTCAGTACATGTACCTAGGTACATACCTATGTACCTGGTAGGTAAGGTATATTACTAGTAGTCCCTCGTCTTACAATTTACTTGTTAACCTGCATAGCTTCCCTAGCCTGCCCAACAAAGATGAACCCCGACTCCATTCAGGCAAGAACTGTTAGATCATATGGGAGCAACAAATACTGACCAGCCACAAGCTATACCGAAGAGCCTGGCTCTCCTACTCGAGCCTGAATTGCAGTGGTCCAAAGTTGTTGCTTACCCCGCAGCTGGGATGGCCAATTGCAGCCAGCATAGTCGGGCATTGGGGTTCAAGATCATATGAACATGCAGTGCGAAGCAGCTTGGCTGCCGCCTGGTATATGAACAGGAATGAGTGCCCGGCTGAGTTCCTCCTCTACACCCCGACAACATTCATTGTCCCCTCGGCCCGCTGACGGTCACGAAGTTAGACACCTATGTCGGCGGCCTGTCGTTGTCGTTGGTGGTGCCTGTTCGCAATCATGATGGCAGAGCAGTTATGTGTGCGTCGGAAAGCCGTACGGACTCTGAGCTCGAACACCTCATCCACGCAAATCCCACTCCCATTCCCAGTTACCGAGATAGTCCGACACTCGAACGCGTGACCTCTATCCAGCTCGCTTTGCTCGAATCAAACCGGCCCCACCTTATCTGCCTTGTCTGAGGCTACAACGACAAGTATACCTAAGCTAGGTGCAGGTGTTTGGGATTTTGATGGATTTCCAAATTTCTGTGAAAGAAGAATACGGACATTCAGATTTCATGTCATCAGAGTGGCTAATACCTTGTACTACTTGAAGTTCCTATTCCTAGACCTCAGCGAGAAACAGAATGACAACAAACATGCAGACTTTCAGGACTCTCATCACCAAGTGCATACCGCAGGAGCACTATCACTCAGATCAAGATGGAGACGGCAGTCAAATCCGACTGCAGAACCTTGTACTCGACGGTGCCGTCAGTCTGGCAGTCGGAGATCCTCTTGAAGGCCAAGTCGCAGTTTTTCAGATCGCTGTAGAAGTCGGCGGAGGCTTTGGCGATGGTTTTTGCGTCGAACTTTTTATTTTCTTGGACGGTGCGGCGCTTGTTGACGTTATACATTGACTTGGCGTAGGTGATCAGGTTGTATTTGTTGTCGACCTTGAAGCTGAGCAGTTCGGGCAACTGGGCGGCGAGCAGCCAGTCCTTCCACTTGGGGCCGTCGGTGCCGATGGGCAGGGCGGCGGTCAGGTCCTTCTCGGTGTAGGCCTGGAGGGCGGCGAGGTTGGGCGGCAGCGGGGTGCAAAGGGCGGGCGGCTTGGCCGGGACGAAGCCGTAGTAGTATTTCTGCAGATAGTTGACCGCGGTGTGCTGGGGCGAGGCGGTGTGGATGCACATGGTCACAGCGTCGACCAGCTGGTCGACGGTGGTGATGGTGGGGAACGAAGGGATCTGGCCGTGCGTCTGCACCTCCTTGCACCAGGCCGCGATGCAGGCGTCGTCGGTGACATCGCGGTCGGAGTGGTACTGGAGGGCCAGCATGGTCGCGACGAACTTGCGCAGCACGCGCCACAGCAGCGCCATGTCACGCGCGTATGGGTAGTTGCGGTACCTGGGGTTGGCGGCCCCGTCGCCGTCGACGTCGATGTCGAAGCCACGCTTCTTGAGGTCGTTCGGGATGTACTTGTCCTGGAAGTTGAAGTGGCGGTGCGACCAGTCGACCAGCCGGTAGACGCGGTTCTTGCTCGGGTCGGGAGTGATGTCGGGCCCAAACCCGGCCAGGCGGGCGATGACGGCCGGCACCAGCGTCAGGCGGGCCGCGGCGTTCAGGGCGAGGGTGCGGAACCAATGCGGGCTCAGCAGCTCGTACACCAGATGGTCGTCCGGGATGGTGCGGTTCGTGGCTACGATGATGGCCTCCTCCACCATGTGCGTGTCGACCAGGTGCACGGCCACTTCGTGTCGCGCCCAGTCGGCCGTCTGCACGCAGGTTTTGGCGTACCTCCACGGCCAGTCGTGCTTCTCGTCGACGTCGCCGCCCTTGTCGTTCGGGTTCAGCCGCCGGTTGAAGATGGTGATGGATTTGTCCAGGCTGCCGCGGTGGTCGAGCGTGATGGCCAACGGGTGAAGTCGGCCGTCCGTGTGCAGCTGGAAGATGGCCACCGGCGCACACGCATAGCGGAACGTAAACTTGCCCGTCGGCTGCCTGGTCTTGTTGTCCAGTTCCGGCACCAGGTTCTGGAACGTTTCGGTGTCGCTCACCCCGGTGGCCGCGCGGAAGTACGAATAGTCTTGGACGAACAGGTCGCGGCCCTCGGACAGCGACAGCAACAGCTTCTTCATGCCGTCCAGGCCCTGCTTGCCCGCCTCGGCCGTGTACGCCTTGACCTGGTCGGGCGGAGCGGCCTCGATGGTCGACGGGTTGACGCCGCTCAGGTGCTGTTGGGCGAACCGGGCGTCCGAGTACCAGTCGGGAAGGTGGCCGAGGTTTTTCCCGTCCATGATGTCGGTCTTGGAGATGTGTTCCTGATTGTACTTTTCACACTCGGCCAGGGTCGGGCCTTCGTACGGCGTCCCCTTGTGGCTGATTTCGTCGGGGATCAGGAACGAAAGCACCTTGGCAATTGTGCTCACCGATTGTGATTCGGCCTGGTCGAAGATGTGCCCGACCCCGGGCTGCCCGTCCTGTTGGTCGAGCGGCACCGTCTGCAGATGGGGCGGATAGCCGTCTTTGGACGGATCGCTCCACTGGTACGTGTCCTGCTTCTGTTGGAACTGCCTCTGTATTGGGAGGATGGGTTCGAGGCCGGTCTTGTCGAAGTGAGACACGGCGCTGTGGTTTTCAGTCAAGTCAGCAGGCTATGTAATGAGTGATCGCGTCCATACTACATACAGACTGTAAGGGTATGTAGTCACCGGTGATGGGTAAGGGTAATGGGTCAGGAGTAAGAGGTATGTAGTCACCAGTGATGGGTAAGGGTAAGGGACAGGGAACTCAGTCTTACGATTCCTCAAGCAGACTGTAGATTTCGGTCAGTGCCATCTGCGTGCCCTTGAAGGTGCCGGTTTTGAGGCCGGCACTGGCAGCCAGGTCGCCATTGACCGCCCCGTTGTCGCCGGTGCTGAGCACGATGCCCTGTTTGGCCAGTTCGTTGAAAAACACGCCCTTGTCCCACACCACCATGGGGTCGTCTTCCACCTCTTGTCGAGGCATGCCATGGAAGATGTCATCCAGCGTGGGCGTGCCACGGTCGACACGGGGGGGGAGCTGGACTTGGGCAGACATGGTTACGATTGTGGTGGGTTGTTGCTTTGGGTCAAATCAAATACTACCAAGTATGGTATGTTTGTACTGCAAGGTATGTAGTGAGATGGGCTGTGAGGAAGAGAAGAAGAGTATTTGAAATTGTTCACCCACGGACGGCTGCTTTATATGCTGCTGAAGTCCAAAGCAGAGTGATGGGGTTGTTTCGAGCACCGTCCGGGGTTCCTTGTTCCTCGAGAACATAGCGGTTCAAGAGACGGCAGAGACGGGAGAGATGGACGTCACGGCACGGCACTGTCTGTTCAGCTCTGCACTTCCACTTCCACTTCCACCTCCAGCTGATGGAGGGGATGTGATGGGCTGGTCTAGAATTCTGTATACGAGCTGTCACTGCGTCTGCATGCATGCAGTTGGCCTCCATCACCCACCACAGACTCAAGTGTACGCGCACCTGTCAGCCAGCTGAACGGGCGGCCTGAAGATCTCCTAGGACGATCAGCCCTGCTCAGTTACTCAGTTGCTCAGTTGCTCAGCTGCTCGCTGGTAATGTACATGGTACGTAGGTAGCATATACCACATACCTACCTAGGTACCACATATACATACTACATGGTACCGTACCTAATACCCGACACCCAATTAGGTACGCCGTGGTCGAATCAAGCATTGGTACCTGTATCGTGCCCCCGCTCACAATACACCATTGGCGAATCGGATCTGGTATAGTATACAATTCACCCCTGGCACGGGACGCACCGCACTGAAGCGGAAGCGGAAGCCGACTCCCCAGCGGGGTATCAATACATGGTACGGAGTCGCAACGACATGCAGAGTACGAGTACAGTAGAATGTACGGTACGGCTACGGACACTATAACCTTATTTCTACTGCCTTCCAGGGTTATTTCCAGAGTACTCCAGGTACTTACCGTATGATCGACGATCAACGCCGGAGGGGGAGTGGGCCAGCCATGATACTGTATCCGTACCTACCTATACATTGTAATCAATGCATACTCTGTACAGCTATGTACACCATACTCCACACAGTATCGCCAATCGTGGAAACGTGGCTGGCTGATGACTGACGTCTGTTTCGATGGCTGGCTGAGCACTTCAACTCACTTACAGTGGCTGGCTGGACTTGTCTCAAGTAAAGTCTCAACCCCAGCATTCTCCGTGCCGTCCCCAGGGTCTGAGACTGACATTCAGCCTCTTATAGGCAGTCTCCCCCTGCAAGCTGCGAGGGCTCCTGCTTCTCCTCGTCCCTATGACTTCAGCTCGACTTCAGCCCGACCTCAACCACCCTACCTACCCTGTTGAGGCATCATCGCGCCCTCAGTCACGTCCTTCCCATTGAATTGGATTGGTCAGGATGTGACAGACTTGGTCCCTGCCTGCTCGATGTACATTCTGCATTCCCTATTCAGTGCAGCCGCAGCTCACTGACACATTGTGGATTGTTCCAGAGCACCCTGTGGCGCTTTGCACCCGTTCTGAAGGCCACACCGCTTCGTTGAAGGCGGGAGAGAGTGGCCAGACCGGCCGTGTCGTGGGCTTGCCGAGAGGAGAGGAGAGGGTGAGTGAATTCACTGGCGAGTGCTCGAGCTGTCCTGTCAGTGACTTGGTCTCTTCCTCGACTCAAAGGGCTAAGTATGTGATCACGCCCTGCCATTCCCACTTCCACTCCCACTCCCACTCCTGAGCATACAAGTTCTTTCAAGTCCAAGTTCAGGCTGTATCTCAAATTCAGATACAGATACAATCGTCAGTGTTCCAAACACTTTGGCCTTGCACCCGGTTTCCCACCCATACCAGCACTTCACATCCATTCTCGCAATGTCGGGCCCGCAGGACAATCTTTCCAAGGAGTTGGTGGATGAGATGCAAGCGATCTTTGGCAAGCATCCAGGCTATCGCACCAGTATGTTCATATGATCCAATCTTCTTGCACTCAGATATTCTACTGCAATGTCCCATATACTGGATCACGGGCTCGGGCTCATTCTTGTCTCGTGCTTGCCAGCCCACGCCAAAGGTCTTCTCGTCGAGGGCACCTTCACCCCGACTCAACACGCTCAGACGCTTTCAACCGCCGCTCACTTCAACCAAGCCTCCACTCCGGTGGTGGCTCGGTTTTCCGTCGGCGGCGGCATCCCGCACATCCCCGATGTCGACAACAACGCCACTCCCAAGGGAATCGCCATTCGGTTCCACACCGGCCACGACACCCACACGGATCTGATCAGCCACTCGTTCAACGGCTTTGCCACCCGGAACGGCGAGGACTTCTTGACCTTCCTCCAGCTCCTCCAAGCCGTCAATGTCGCCGAATTCCTGCTCAAGCAGGCCAAGGAGAAGGGAGGCGACTACTCCAAGGAGCAGGAGAACTACAACAAGGCCCAAGCTGCCTTCGGAGCCTTCCTGGCCACCCACCCGTCTGCGGCCAAGTTCGTCACGTCGCCCAAGCCGAACCCATTCAACTACGGCACCATCACCTACTACGAGCCCAACACACACGTCTTGACGAACAAGGAAGGCAAAGTCACCAATGTCCGATACCGCCTCGACCCGGCCGACGGAGACCACCTCTACACCGACCCGGAGCAGTTGAAGAAACTGCCGGCCAGCTACTTGGAGGACGATCTGCAGCAGCGGTTCCCCAGCAAGCCGATCGTGCTCACCATCCAGGCCCACATTGCGAGTCCGGATGATGTTCTGGACGATGCCACCGTCCCGTACAAGAGCACGACCTTTGTGCCCGTGGGCAAGTTGGAGATCAACAAGGTGGCGGATGACAACGTGGCCCGCCAGAAAGAGATCGCCTTCAGTCCCAGCCCGGACAAGGGCGGCATCAAGGGCATTGCGTCGTCCCAGGATCCGTTGATCCAAGCTCGCAAGGGAGTCTACTGGATCAGTGCTGATCAGCGAAGGCACGAAAAGCAAGTCGAGTGAGAACATGTAGCCAGTGGGCGTAGCTATAGCTATAGCTATACAGTATACCGTATGCTGTATACTACAGTTTATACTGCAGTATATACTGTCTCCTTTACCTATCGTGTATACTGTCTACTCTACCTACAGTGCATACTGTCTGCTCTCCCTATAGTGTAGACTGTCTACTCTTAGTACCTACAGTGTAGACTGTCCAATCTACATACGTACTATATACTAGGTACTGGTATAGTGTCCATGTGCTTAGTGGCACCACCAAGAGATCATCTTACTATCATGGTGTATCTCCATCTCTCTATACATATAGTAGTCTTCCTACTCCTCCCACACTACACAAGACAGGACAGACAGGACAGCTAGGCCAAATTAGTAGTCTTTAATTCAAGCCATGAAGGCTCAGGCTCATTTGATTGCTTGACTTGGCTATATATAGTCAGGTTGGGTAGGGTCAGATCACGGCAAGCCACTTCAGGTTCAGGTTCAGGTTCAGGTTCAGCTGCTTGACTTAGGCCATGGTCTGGGTCTGGTCACGGCAAGCCACAAATTCTGGCGCCAAATAACACCGGCCGGCACTAAGCACGTTAATTCTAACTCGATCGTCCGAGTTGAGACTTTGTGCAGATCAGTTTGACTTATCTAGAGCTGAATAGTGTCAAACTTGGGCACTAATACTAGGCATTCCCAGCTTTGCTCTTTAACCAGAAGGCTGGTATAGGCATCCCTATATAGTCTGGGCTCCCCTATACCCCTTTGATGGCGAACATGGAACATTTCAACCTTTGACGAATAGGTACGCTTTATTTTCACCTAGAGTTGAATGGATACGCTTTGGTTTTATCTAGAGTTGAATAGGTACGCTTTGTTTTCATCTTGTATGGTGGACTCGCATCCGCCCCTGAGGCCGGAGATCTAGATCATGTCAGCTTGCAGCTTGCAGCTTGTATATATCCTGCAATGGCCACCTCCTCTCACGCTCATGCTCACTCCCACTCTCACTCTCACTCTAACTCTCACCGAGCACTGACTGTGACAGTTAGAATGGACTGCCAGTGCTCAGCTCGGCTGGTTGAATCGCCTGCTCGCCCACTCGCTGGGAGACCTGGAGACTGAATCTAAATAAACCACACAGACGTGTCCAAAACAACATCCTCTTCCTCACTGAATTCACCTCTGCAATCCTATCTAATCCGCGAGATTGAGACTTCGATCTTGACACCGAGACACAGCCACAGCTCTCTATTCACCAAGCACCACGTCCTGTTGAACAGCATGGGGATCGGTTCGACAGCATCGGCGGGAAAGAAGTATTTCGACGACGCAGCCGATTGGTTCGAAGGAGCTTGGGGGAGGCAAGGCGGCACGGATCGGGCGGCCAAAGACATGATCGCTGCAGGCCACAGAGAGGCAGGTTTTGCCCGGGAGGAAGCCGTGGCTGCTGAGATCGAAGCGGATCATGCCAAATTCGTCGGGCTGGATGCAGAGGCGACGAATTTCCTCCAGTGGGAATATGCCATGGTCGAGTGAAGAGCAAGAGACAAGAATATTAGTCGGTATACGGAGTATAAGTATAGGTACCCACTGCTGCACCTAACACCTACTACTATACCTAGGTACATATATTTAGGATAGTTATTACTAGATACATCACTAGATACATCACTAGATACCTCACTAGATACATCACTAGATGCCTCACTAGATGGGTAGATCCCCAATATCCTCCGTACTACTCCGTGCTACTCTGTACTACCAGGTAGTATAGAAGCCAAAGTCTTCACCGCCACACCAACCGCCCCAGCACTACACTTCATCTACCACAGAGTCAGAGCTTTCCTCAGACCTCAATCTCAACCTCGACCTCAACCTCGACCTCACTGAGGCTCATGTCTTCGTTCCAACCCCCCTTCTACCACTACTATCACTTCTACTATGCGGTGCGAGACCTGTTCCTCCTTGACTCCAGACGTCCTCCGCCGCGATGCAGACCTGGTGCCATTCCACTCGAGTTTCGCCGCCTTCGAGCGCTCTGCCCATGCCGGCTGCGACGTCTGTTCAACCCTGTTTTGGAACATGCAACGATTCCGCCGGGGTCGCGACGAGCGGCTCGTGTATCATGCTGAACTGGCCAGCTCCACATCCCACTCAGACTCAAGCTCAGGCTCGACACAGCTGCAGCCGCAGTTTCTGGCCCTCCGTTGGAGGAGCCTGGGAAAGTATGGGAATGGCCAGCCGATGCAGAGCCTCGACGTGTGCTATGGCGACGGCAGTCAGAAACAGATCGCGTATACGCTGCTGAAGGATACACCGAACCGGCCACGCTCCGGTAAGTCAGAACGTCTCATGAGCTGTGGAAATTGAACTTCGTGGCACTACAGTCCGACCTGCTACTAGTACCTAGTCGCGCCGTTGAAGTACGTACTAGGCCATGCGTGTTTCCTGCCAGCTCGGTCTGACCATAATACTGGTCAATTGATTGTGTAGGCCGATCCGCATCATCGGCTCGGCAGCCTCACATCGACCAGATCGCAGCTTGGATGAAACTCTGCGAGACCACGCATCAAACCTGCCAGGCGAACATTGCCCGACAAACCGCCCACCTTGCTCACCCTGCACGGCTCCTCGATCTTCGACCCGACGACGTGTCTCCTGGCAACGTTCGTCTCATACCGTATGCCGGTGACGAAGCGCGGTCCAATTTCACTTTCAGGTATGCTGCATTAAGCTACAGATGGGGTTCGCGACCTCATCACTCGACGATCACCGTATCCAACATCTCTGATCGCATGACCGAGATCACCGTCGATGAAGCCTTTCCCAAGACTTTCCGCGACTCAATTTCCCTGTGCCGGGACATGGCTATCCGCTATTTGTGGATCGACGCCCTCTGCATCATTCAGCCCACGCTCTCCGACGACACCGATTGGCAAGAACAAAGTGCCATCATGGGTTACATCTATGCCAACGCAGCCATTACCATCGCCGCCTCCGGTGCAGAAAGTTTCGAGGTCGGACTCTACCCGCCCAAGGGCCCATTCGAGCTCGCTCCTCCATCATGTGCTCTTTTCCCGTCCGACCAGACGGAGCTGGGCTTGTATCTGCAAGTCGAGGCGCCGGATTGGGTGGCCTCCGTTGCAGAGAGCCCGCTGCAAACCCGGGCTTGGGTGCTTCAGGAGAGAATCATGTCCACGAGACTGATCCATTGTTCGCAGCATGCCATCTTCTGGGAATGCGCTGAATTACGTGCATCTGAGTTTGAGCCAGACGGCACGGGAGTTGGGGGCCTCCTAGGGTGTTCGTCGATGATCCCAACTACATCGGGGACCGGTAACGAGGCCGAAATAAGAGAGAGCCTCATGCATGCTTGGGGATCGATCGTGTCGGATTATAGCCCGCGCCATCTCAGCGTGGACGCGGATCATCTGCCCGCCATCTCTGCTATTGCCCAACAGGTGGCGGACATGGTCGGCGAGAAGTATATTGCTGGCTTATGGGAAGAAGATCTTCTCATCGAGCTGCTCTGGCTGGGAATCCATAAAAACCCCTCTCACCGTCGGAGGGCCGTGGAGGTGGAGCCATCTAAACGGGGTCGGATGTCGGGAGATTCGCCGCTGTCGGCCAGTCAATCCGTTGGTGATGATCCGGCTTGTTTCGTGGCACCGTCGTGGTGCTGGGCATCTGTGATGGGTTGGGTCAGACCGGGATCTCTTGGTCCACATCAATGTCCAGCGGCAGATATCGTGCGGGTATCAGTGAAACCGCAGTTTCAAGGCAATGCATTTGGCCGGGCGGCCGCTGGAGGGTATTTGGAGTTGAGCGCACGCCTCCGACACAATGTACGGCTTCAGGAGCTGGAGACAACGGAAGAGCAGCCCCCTCGATAACATCTGTTCTTCGACATACCAGATCATCATACATTAGCTGTGAACAACGGCCATCGATGCGCCACCCCGGGACAAGGGGAAGGGGCAGGGGAAGGGGCAGGTGCTGGTGCTGGTGCTGGTGCTGGTGCTGGTGCTGGTGCAGGTGGTGACCGATCTCTGACTTTGACGTACTGTGCCCAAGCCACGGTATGGTTTGATCTGGCCGAGTTCCAGGCCGAGGAAAGTTACGACATAGTCATGTTGACGCAGACAACCCAGCGGGACGGACAGGGACACGAACACGACAACGATGCAGTTCTTCCGGATCCCGAAACCTCGGCGCCCACGTGTGCTGGATTGGTCCTCCGTCCTCTAACCACTGGCGCTGACCGTAGGAACAGGAGTGCCCAGTATATTCGAGTTGGACAGTTGGACATTCGTGACGTCAACTTCTTTGTGGGCTGCGGAAAGGAGAGAATCGTCTTGTTCTGACGCCTTTAGCTAGGCCTGACTGACCGGTATAAGCTTGAGTTTTTCGCTTGAGTCTGGGTCTGGGTCTGCGCCTGGCCAGGCATGCGGTACGAATACGTTGGTGATCCTGCTGAGTTACTCTAACCAAAATCCATAGGTACTCTGTATACTCCCGCGGGGTTCGTACTACAATATTGAGATTCAGGAACCAGCTACATATTCAATGAATTATTCACAAGGAAAAGGGCGCCAGACTCACGATCACGAAGAGGCAGTTGATAAGTATATCAGTATATCACCATATTAGTATATCATCTACATATGGTACATCAATTCCTAAGCAGTATAGCAGTATATCAGTACATAGTATATCATCTATATATCGTACACTAGTCCTTAAGCAGTATATCAGTATATCTATCCTCAAGCAGTATACCAGTATACATAGTATTAGTGCTTCAGTGGCATTCATCATTCATCATCATCGGTCCAACCACCCGATTGCAGATGATAGCTACTTCGGCCTTTAATCCAGATCCTGGTTCCGTTTCTGTCATGGTGGCTGCGCATGCTGTAATGCAACACCAACGTCCCGTCAGGACCCTCTGGCAATTCAACCTGCACGTGTCTCAGTGCTGTGGGTTGGGGGCACAGGTCCAGGTCCAGATCCACATCCACAGGAAGATCATGGTGGAACTCTAAGTCGGCGGCCTCCCTTGCAATTTCACATCGAGGACGGCAACAGTCCGGCCTTGGAGCACATAGTTGACCAGTACCAGTACCAGTCGCAGTCGTGGCTACGGCTACGGCCTCCTCCAGATCAAGGATCTTTTTGGCCGCAGCGCCAGCCAGCAAGGAATCCCAGATGCCCTCTCGGTGCGGCACCAACAGCAACATTCTAATCGCCTCGCACCTGATGCGGGGCTCGGGACTGTGAATTGCGGTGTGGTAGAGAAGCGGAATCCAGCCGATGTCGGCTATTGCGTTCGAATGGTCGTGGTCTGCCGCGGGGCGATCAGGACGAGCCGACTGGATCGAGGGCCCTAAGGCCAGTTTGAAAAGAACCTCGCATTGCGAGAGGATGGATCGGAAAAAGGGTGTCGTCGTCGTCGTCGTGTCATCGGGATGGTACGAGTAGGATGATGGGTTGGTTGCGGAATTAGAGTCACGGGTCGGACATGGCGGACTGCTTGTGTCCTCTCCAGGGGGGCTCATGGAGAAAGCCGATGATTCTGTTGAGTGGGAAAACCCAGCAGAGAAAGAAGTCGAGTTGGTGGATGGTTGGGATGAACTTGAAGCCGATGGGTCGGGGCTGGGGGTAGTGGCGGTGGCGGTGGCGGTGGCAGGCGTTGCAAACGAGAGACATCCGCTAAGTATCACGCAAGCCAGGGTGTGGTATACTCGTAGAAGCCTCCAGGCAAATCTTTCAACTGCCGACGAGGAAACTGCATGGTGATCGGGGATTTCCATTCCGGGGCTCCCAGGGGCTTTTTCATAAGCTCGCAACCAGCTGTCAAGCTCGAGCTGCAAGGTTGCACCGGTGTCGGTTAGGGGCATTGAAGACGATTCGAAACATTGTGTGTGTCGAACTTGACTCTTTAGGTCAAAGATTCGGAGAAAGAGGTGTTCGAGGCTTTGTCTGGCATGGTTGAGGGACCGGAATGTCTCGGTCTCGCCCACAGGCTCAATATGGCTGCCGATACGGGAAAGGAGACGAGGTTGACAGATGTCTTGCCCGAACAGTTTGGCCTGGACGAACAGACTGGTGAAGGCGTGCATCATCCATCTATCCACGACGTCACGGTTGCCTTCTTCTGTCCGACCGTTGGTATCCAACATCTCCTCGAGTAGGACCAGGCCATGCCGGAGGTGAGTCAGCGCGGTCTGATGACAGCCTCGCATATACTCAAGATGGACAAAGATGGCACATGCAATGAGTGCCACCTTGGTGGAATGCCCGCTCCTATGCTCCATCCGCCGTCGGAGGTCACTTGTCGCACGGATATACTGTTGCAGAGTAAACGACTCGGTCGTGTCATTGTCATCCACAGCCGACCCGACATCAAGCGCTTTTCTCCTATGAACCGAACCTAGAGAGAGAACGGCATGGAGCACCGCCGGCTCCGAGAGACTGGCTTGCGGCAACAGGGTCTTCCAAAAGGCCGAGTTGAACATGCCGGGAAGTTTGCCCAGCGTCCTGTGGAGAAACCATTCCATGCACATGTGCTCGTCCGCCGAAATGACGTGCAGGGGAAGTAGTCTCAGCGCGATACTGTCCAGATGTAGCAAGATGGGCTCTCTGTGTTTCTGCGATGGATACTGATTTTGCACCACCGTTGATACAGCTGTAGCTGTGCCTGTGTCGCATGAAGGGCGCGGGCTCGAGGGACCTCCGCCGCCGCCACCGCCGCCACCCCAGATGCCGTAGCCATCGCACACGCGACCGGTCGAGAGACAGCGGTGGCATGATGGTCGAGCCTCGTCACATTTCACTCTTCGTATCCTGGCAGCATTGACGACGTGTGAGCATGAATACTATGTATGGAACCATCTCTTGGCTTCGACTTGGAACTCGGCGGTTGGAACAGGAGCACAGCACACTTACTTGCAGGTCCGGCAGCCTGTCTTGACTTTGCGCACTTTCTGTTTGTGCCGAGTCTCGCTCTCGCTGGGCTTCGGCGGTCGCGCACCGGGTTGAGCCATCATTCTAGCTTAAACGAATTGATGATCATGATCATGCATGATGAACAAGAAGGCCCGTCACCGTGGTCTGTCAGTGGGGGACACTGGCCATTCCCGACCAAAATATCAGATATCAGGTCTTGGCAGTGGCTGAGCCTGCCACACCGCTGATTGGCTTGCTCGCATTGCTTGCCCTTCTATTCGCTGGCCTTGTCGTGGAGCTACAACCAATTAGACAGGCCAGAACCAGCTACTCATCCATGGCATGATATAACCGTGCACTGGTCTCGACGGACCAAATTCTTCGACTGGAATATTCCCTGCGAGCCGAATCCGAAAAGCCAGTTAGACTCGAGCATTTGCGAGCAAACAAATGACAACGTTGATCCACGTTTGGCTGATGTCTGAGAATTACTGTGTACTACTTACAACCCTACGAGTCATATCTCCACCTAAGCACAACTCCTCTGGGATGAGACATGAAATAATCACAGGGCCAGACCATAGGAGAGGGTATAAATCACCCTGCACCTGCACGAGCACTACTTGATCTTCGCAATCAAGTTCTTCATCTTCAATCGCTACTGCCTTGAATCCTCGGAACAGTCAAAGTGCACATACCTACCTGCGTGAACCAACACCAACAGTTCTAACCATGACCTGCATCACCCATACCGAGTTCGACGGGAAAACTGAAGGGGTCACCGTGGCGGAAGCTTATTCAGGCTCCATCAAAGACCGGACCATCCTCGTCACCGGCGTGAACAAACGCGGGATCGGCTTCGGCATCGTCCAGGCCTTCGCATCCCAATCGCCACGCCGGCTCATCCTCGCAGGACGGTCGGCGTCAAAGGTGCAAGAGTGTATCGACGATCTGCGCTCGCAATACCCAGACGTCGACATCGACTACCGTCTCCTCCAAGTCGACCTCAGCGCCCAGGAATCGGTCAGGAAGGCGGCGTCCGTGGTCCTCAGCTGGACCGATGTTCCCACCATCGACTTGGTCATCAACAATGCCGGCGTCATGAACCTCCCTCAGAAGCTGCTCAGCCCGGAAGGAATCGAAATGCACCTCGCCACCAACCACATCGGGCATTTCCTCTTGACCAATCTGATCCTGCCGAAACTGATCGCCGCGGCCAAGAATTCGCCCCCTGGCTCGGTGCGTATCATCAATGTGACCAGCCTCGCCGCGTATCTGTCGGGTCTTCGTGCCAGCGACATGAACTTCAACAAGGCAAGCTCGGAAATCCCGGAAAAGGAAAGGCCGAATGCGGCGTTTCTGCGTGGCGGTGGCCTAGAAGCCGACGATCATATGAGCTACATTCCCATGGCGGCCTACGGACACAGCAAGGCCTGCAACATCTTGTTTTCCGTCGGTCTAAACGAGAAACTCTACGAGAAATATGGAATCTTGAGTCTCTCCTTGCATCCTGGCGAAGTTCGATCCGACCTCCACAGGACCACCGATCTGGACTGGCTGGACAAGGCCACCAAGTCGAGGGAGTCGCAGGGTTTCTTTTGGAAGACCCCAACCCAGGCGGCGGCCACCGCACTGGTCGGCGCCCTGGATCCCAACCTGGTCAGGCCTACAAGTGATGGCCACGGCTACTTCCTGAACGATTGCCGCATTGGCAAGGCTCCTCCTCACGCTGTCGACGAGACAGATGCCCACAAGTTGTGGGAGTTGAGCGAAGGGTTTGTTGGCGAGAGTTTTGCCTGGTGAAGGAAGATCTTGTTCTAATTTCTACAACTATATACTATCATATAGGTATACTAGTACTTGATTCTAACTAAGGTGCTACTAGAATGCTAATCTAGATTAGACCCAGATCAAACCCGGATCAAACCCGGATCGAAATCGGATCGAAATCGGATTGAACCTAGATCAAACCCGGATTATCTCTAAATTAAATCGTATAGTCGAAATGTACGTTGGAAAGCAGAGGAATGTAAAATAACCCTAGTATACCTTATATATTCACGCTTGCTAATGTTGTTGTCTGAAGACACTATAAGGGGTGCCACTTCGTGATAGTAGTATCAAAACTCTAGCTCCGTGCGTCGAAATCTTGTTTAAGCAATGCCGCTACCTAATAAACGACTGAGTTGTATCCACTATGGCGCTCCCACGTCGCCACGTCCCTTCTACCACGTCTTGACGATGGGATGCGCCCTGGTGAGTAGGTCGCGCACAATGGGCTGTAAGATATTAAGCATCCACTCAGCCACGTTCTTGTGGTGATCGCGACAGCTCTGCGCATCTGTGCTCTTGACAAAGTAGAAGGCATCGATAAAGGACATGTAGAAGGTCTGGTTCGCGGGATTGTAAAAGTGAACGTAGGCCACAGCCTGGCGCTGGCTAACAACGGAGGAGAAGGCGAGAGCATCGGTACAAGCGCGCTCACGACCGGGCTCGACGACGTCCAGCAGCCAGAGAAGGGATGCGACGCGGTGGGCGCCGGCACCGGCGGCCGAAGCTTCTGCGGCGTACAGGCTGCCCTTTGTAGCTTCGGATTCGAGCTCGAAGATCAGGCAGGGGAACATGTTCTCGCGAGAGGGCTGGGTGTAAGGCTGGGTGAAGGGGTGTTCGGCAACGCCAAGCTCCTCATCGCTCCACTCGGATTCAAGAGCGAGCGGGAAGCCAAAATGTTTGACGGGCTCAGGGGTGAGGATGGGGACCGAGGCCTCAGGGTTGCTCGGCAGCGGCTGCCTTGTCCATGGTGTGTCGCCGCCGCCTTCAGTTAGGGTAGGATAATAGTCGAGATCAAATAGCGGCGATTTGTTGATTGCAGAAACTGTGGGTTCCGCCTCATGCCAGATTTTGATCACAAGATTCTTGATCTTAGTCTGGTCTTGGTCGTCTAGTCATGGCAAGGTGCGTGGCTTCCGGATGTGCGTATCGATGAGATTTTGGACCTCGTGTGGTATATGAAGTCCCGCTTGGTCTAAAACAACGTTGTTCCGCTTCAGTGTGCCCCAGTACGCAGAGCTAGTGGGGTCAAGCCTCTTGGTCTGCCCCGAGAAAGTTGAGGGAGGGCTGTCTTGCTCTGGCATTTGATCGTCGACTGCTTCCCAAGGTGGCATCGAGTCCAGCGGCGAGAAAGCAATTTCGATTGACTCAATAGTAGCGGGGTTGCCTTGAAGCTCCTTCTCTTGAAGCACATTCTCTTGATCAGGAGCCCCTGCCCTGATACCGTCTAGCCACTTGTGGACGATGACGCTTGCTTGTGGGTGCGCGGTTGGTGAGAGAAGGCTCGAAGGCTCGCTTGCGAGGTTGGGTTCTGGCTGCGATGAGTCCTTACCTGGCATCTTGCACGCTGTATGATCGTGGGTAAGAGATGGACTGGGTGATGGGGTCGGGATGTCGGCTGATGCCTGCTGGCGAATACGCTTGCTGCCGGGGTACTCGCTTGTGCGACCCAGCCACTGGTCAAGGAAGGTCGCAAGTAGGAAGCATGATGATTAAAAGGAGCGCGAGGAACGGAGTTGAAGTTGAATAGCAGAGGTGGAAGATGGAGCTGGACGATGGAACTGGAAGATGGAGGTGGGAAGGGAAGATGGCGAGACACCGCGCGCTAAGATTCGCAGCAAACTCTATAATTACATACATAGTAGTATAAGCCTTAGGCTCAACCTCCTCTATTTTCTCATCAACTTTATCTTTAGGGCTACCATCTTTCAAGGATTATATAGAGTAGGTCTAGAACTTTACTCTAGTAAATATGAAGTACTCGACACGACAGCCTGGAAGGGCGTACACATATTCCAGTTGAACCTTTAGATTCGGTATGCCCGACAATATTGGAGATATTTCTAGGTAGTACTATAGAACCCGAAGAGATGTTACATGGATGGATCAAGACGAGTAAATCACCATCACATCATGGCTTGGGAAGAGCAAGGCTCTGTCTTGCCCGGCTTCAACACTTCCCAAAAAGAGCTCTCAAACCTGCGCGAATATCCCTGCTCAGCGACGTCCTTTTCAACCATGGAAGACGAGCCCAATTGGATGTCTCCTTTAGATTTACAAAGTACTATTTGGTGACTACTACTAGTAGTGCTAGTAGTACATTAGGACTTGTCGTTCAGGCGCAGCGATGCCCGTGACTTGAACCTTTCGACACAGGAGTGAATGAATACAATATCTACGGCATCATTGTCTCGACGATTCACCTGCCTCCTTCGCCAAGGCCCATGCTAGAATCGTACATTCACACCCACACACACACACACACACACACACACACACACACACACACACCACGCAGGGCCAAAAAGAATCAAGGTGCACCGAGACGGCAAACCAAAAAACCAAAAATCTAAAACGCCAAAAACTTTGCCTTGAAGCCCAGTAGTTGAACAGACAACCTTACTGAGGTCCAAGGGAGCGAAACCACATCCCACACAGAGCTGTTTAGGCTCCATGGGCTTGGGCAGCGATTTTTCCGAACACCCGTTTTCGAGTCCAACCGCTCTCTGCTGAGGCATGGACACCAGTTGAGCAGGGCTTATACCGCTACCCCACCCCGGTGGTGGTTTAGAATGGTAGACAGTCTAGAGGCCGAGGCTGGTCAGTGTTGCAGGGAATTTTGGTGATTTAGTATGTAACCTGGCATTATTTTGGACTGAGCCAGAGCCAAGATCAAGATCGATCATGTGATACTGCGGTAGTGCAGTGTAGTGCCGGTCAGAGCCTGAGGGTGAGGCAGGAGGGTGCCTGGCCGTGCTAGGTGGCAGTGTGAATCAAGCTGCCAAGATGTCTGTTGGATCCGAGTCATGACATATACATCACATACCTATGCCAGTGTATGTAATATGTAATCAGATTAATCGTCCTCCGGCCCACCATCTCAGTCTCAGGCGCGTGCCCTGCTGACTCAAGCTCGCACAGTGACAACAAAAAGCCGGGGATATCGAAGGCACACCTTCCCATCATGAAGAGGAGGATAGAGTTCCTCAATGCGTCGGAGGTAGGCGGCAAGGAAGCCTTCTCTTTCAGTGGGCGAAAGAGGGTCAATGAAGGGTCGGAGCCCGGTTCCTTTGACCCATTCCACAATGGCTTGGTGGTCGTCGAGCATGTGGTAGTAATAGGTGTGCCAGATATTGACATCCGAGCACAACGGCTTCAGGTGGTCGTAAATCTCCTGGGGTGATTGGAACGGCTTGCGCGCTGGAGCGTGCTGCCTCAGCGTCTCCGACCAAGGCCCATCTGCCGCGACCGAACGCATGGCCACGTGGGTCGGCTCCGACATGTTGTCCGGCACCTGAAACGCAAAGACGCCGCCCGGCTTTTGGCTTTGGATCAGATCGCTGAAGATCCGAAGCCGTTGGTCCGACGGCAGCCATTGAAACACGGCATTCGAGAAGAGCAGCTCGGCGTCTTCAGTGTGGCTGAACGAGGTCAAGTCGCCCAGCCGGAAGTCAAGCCCGGGCAGGCTTCTTCGAGCCTTTTCAAGCATGTCCGGCGACGAGTCTATCCCGATGATCTGCGCACCAGGGAACCGGTCCAGCAGCACCGCCGTCGAGTTTCCCGGCCCGCAGCCCAGATCGAGGATACGTTTAGGCCCGGTCAGCGGCACCTGCGATAGGAGGTCCAGCGCAGGTCGCGTGCGCTCGCGCTCGAACTTTAGATACTGTGTGGCATCCCAGTCTTTGGCCGCCATGGAGACGACGGAGCAGTAAAAACCCCGATGCTGATGCTGCCCAGGACGTCGGAGTGGATGACGGGGATGGGAATGGGAATGGGCCCTTTTCGATAAGCCTCTGGCAATTCCTCCTGCAACAACCGATGTGCGAAACAGCCTACTCGTAGGAATGTTGCTCATGCTCGTTGTTGCGCGTGTGAGATGGAACAAGGGGCCCTACGGCTCCGTCTTCAGCGAGGCACGTCCCAGGGCTCATACAGCAGGTGGAATTAAATCACTGGTCCAAGGTCGGCGAAGGAGACTTAGACCATCTACTTGAGAAGGCTTGAGAAGTAAAGCTTACAATGTCATTCAGTCTTGCTGGGTGAACGTCAAAACTAGGTGGTACTATTAGTCATCCATATATTGTGTCATCTCCGCTATCGGTCCAGTCACGTGAGATGTCGACGAGGCTGAGCCCACACTGGGAGCCTCCATCCTGGATTGATATACAATTCAAGGCATTGGGTGTAAACAGGAAAGCTCGCCTGACCTTCCTTGGGTATTAGAGTTACTCGGTTTGACGGCAATGAATCGTCTCACTGCTCTTGATGCAGGAAGGCCCCTAAGCCTGCCGTTGGGCAAAAGACTGATGGCATACTGATGGCTCAAGGGCTCATTCCGGCCCGAGATGTATATCAAGAAGAAGCACAAGTACTTGAGAGCGGAAAAACCTAGTGCGTCCCGCTCAGACCGACACCGATACGAATCAGCCCCGTGGATGGGAGCGGATGCACAACGCCTGGGTCGATTCAACCGAGGCTTTTGTCCTCAGCCTCGTCGCTTCCCCGCACTGTACGGGAGCAGAGACAATGTAGGAGAAGCCGATTCTCCGTACCCTGGATGTTCTGGTAGCCGAGACCGCCGGGCAGCCTGTGGCGCACAGAGATGTTCTTCATGAAGTCGTTGTATCCTCTGTCTGGGACCTTGATTTTCGCAGCCAGTTTGGACCTCACCTTCAAGCCTTCAGATGTCAGCAGGTCTTCGGCACGAATCCTGATATCGGCCACATAGCCCCCCTTTGGACATTGGACTAAGGCCCGCCTCGGACTGGTCTGCCGAAACTGGCCTCGTCTGCCAACCACACCAGACTCTCAGGTCTTCGAGCACTATGCCCCAAACAAAGCTCCACGTTGGAATATGCGGAGGGGGTCTTGGGGGCCTCGCAGCGGCGATCGCAATAGCCCGGGCGGGAGCAAAAGTCACGCTGCTAGAAGCTGCGCGAGAACTAGGGGAGATAGGTGCAGGGATCCAGGTATTTCCCAATGTCTCTCGACTTCTTGTGAGATGGGGGGTCGACGAACTTATTGGGAGAAACCTCATCCTGGTGGATGAAATCAATACATGGAGTGCCGACAACCATTTGATCGCACGCTTTGACCCAAAACTCGGCGCAAAGCAGGCGGGATTTCCACACTGGTAGGTCTGGTTACTCTGTCAGCTGGGTGTGGTCTGCAAATGATGGTGTTCAGTGGGCAGTAACCTGGAGAGAGATCCTCCGGTTAACACACTACAGGCTTGTCCGGAGAGACCACCTGCACGCAGGGCTTACCGAAAGTGCACGTCGACATGGCGTTGAGCTGATCGTTGGATCCCGGGTTGACACCCTTGAGTACTCCAAAGATTCCGTCAAAGTCACCACAACCTTGGGCGTCGAGCATTCTTTCGACCTTTTGATTGGATCCGATGGCATCAAATCCACCATCCGACAAAACTTGTTCCCAGGCGTTGTTCCTCAAGCTGCTTCAACAGTGGCTGCGTTCCGCGACATTCTTTCTTACGAAGAGGTCTTTGCCAAAGTACCAGGGGCAAGACAGCTTCTAAGGAATACGATGGACGGCTGGATTGGCCCTAACGGATATATCTTGCTGTATCCACTGTCAGCGGGCACCGAGTTGAATGTTGTCACACTCTTCCAGATGGACCACGTTGTCAAGGTTCCAGAAGTCATGGAAATCAACGAGTTCCGCCAACTGTACAAAGATTGGAATCCCACTGCCCGTAAGATCCTCGAGCTGGTCAACTATACGCAAAAGTGGCCTTTGCTTGTGCTCCCTCCGATGAAGTCGTGGTCGAATGAGCACAAGAATGTTGTGCTTCTCGGAGACGCGGCTCACTGTATGCAAAACCACATGGTAAGATTGCCCCAGCCGTAAGCTTTAGATGTCATTGACACTCTGTCATAGGCGCAAGGAGCAGCGACGGCCATGGAAGACGGCGCTTTCCTAGGCACCGTCATCAGTGAAGTCGTCCGTGGTACAATCAGCCTCTCTGAAGCAATCGACTTGTATGAGAAGAAGAGAATGCCTCGTGCCTGGGTCAAGCAACAAGCCTCTTTTGTGTCCGGCACCATCAACATGGCCGTAGGCGAGGCCGCGGAGAGGAGAAACAAGGCATCTGCCCCCGAAGTCAAGAGTTGGGATCACAACATCATTCACCCGAGCGATCTGTTGCCTCCAACTTACCGGTCGTGGCAGATGTATTGTACCCCAGCAAGCATCCCTGGCATATTGTACTATGACCCGGAGGGCGATGCTGACAGTGCTGTTTGTGAGTACTTGCAAAGCAAGACGGAGATGGACCCAACCACTTTGGTTACCAAAGGCCTCTGGGGTAAGTGGTGGGGAGCCATTGACAACAATGGCATCGATGGTCATTGAGCACGAAGCCAATAATAGCGGTGGTGGGTGAGATTTGCTGCTGCACATCTCCCCAGGCAACGCTGCAGAGATTCCCTGCTCCCTGCTCTTGGCTGATCCTATGTTCTGTAGTATGCTGTCTCACCTCGGACGCCTCGCATTGTCAGTGATCAATACTATACAGTCCTGTCACATCTTGACGACGAAGTACAAATGTGTAGGCTGCGCCACGGATCAGGGAACCTGGATGCCTGCACTGGACTGGAGGTTGCGAGCCCCTCCAGAACACTCGAGAAGCGACTCTTAACTTGTTCCCAGGAGCTTACTGTCGGCTTTGTCACAGCCTCTCTTGAACCCGGAGCAGCTCTCAAGGATGAGATACGCGACAGTGTCAAGCCTTGCCTCCGAGATCCCGCTCTTGTCTGACCTACTGCCACCCGACGGTCGCGACGGAAGTGTGATTGTTGTGTAGGATCCGAGGATAGCCGCGTTGCACGGAGGATGAGCCCAAGTGCGGGTGAAGAAGGAGGAAGATTCCGACCGTGTCAAGCTCCGGGTTCATCGCTTTCGGGTGCTGGGCAAGCCGGCACACCAAGACGATAGATATGTAATAGGATCAAATCTGCAAGCATTAATTAGTAACGATAACGATGAACTGACCGGAGCCAATAAGCAGTCGTGCATAGACGTGATGGTTTAGGTGTTGAGGTTGCCATTTGCCGGGAGCTGATTAGGACGCCTTAGGCTCCTTAGGCTCGTTGAGCCCAGGGGGGAGCTTAGCAGGCCAAGGCTAACGAGGCCCCCGAAAAAGAAAAGTCGGCCCTGCCCAGTGCCCACCAAGTGACGTCTCTGCCCCTGCGAGCCTAAATTTCCCATCCTTTTGGCACCCGCCCACGCCTAAACTGGTTGCTTCTTACCCACCACCCCACCGGCCTGCGCCCGAATCTATGAAACTGCGCTCTCTCCAATCCGATCTTGCATCACCCAAACCCCATGCCATGCCGGACCAAAAAGTTGTTGAGGTGGTAAGAAAGTCCCATCTTGCGGCCTGAGCCCTCTTACAAAGACCGGCCTTGGTCCTTTCTTCTGTCCTCGAGCGACATATGTAAGGTAGACACGTCATGCCACGGTTGTTACACACGCGCTGTCCATCCTCCTTGCTGCGACATCTAAGCCTCAGCCCATCAAACCTCAACTCTCCGAAGCCAACTCTCCTTCAAAGCCAATTCTCACTGCCACGACCCCGACCCACGCAGCAGCCCGGACTCCGAATCGGCCGTCTGCACCATAGCTCGTCCCCTTTGTCGTCGTTCATCTCACCGTCTGTCGCCTTCTCCCGTCGATTTTACTGCTCCAAGCACACCTCACCCTCTGGCGAAGACCTCTCTACGAGTCCCATCGACACCGACATAGACAATAGAGAATCAGAGGTAGACATGGCGCCTTCAGGTTCGTCGCATCTTCCAACTTGCCCACCCTCGTTTCCACGTGACAGGCGCCAGATTTGAAGATAAGATCCTGGCCCGGGTTGAGATCAGATCCCACCCGCTGTTTTTCGTTGACCGCCTAGACGGACCCGCTAACCAACGAATCTGCAAACCAGCAAACTCTTCTCCCGACGACGCATATGCAAGAGCATTCAACAACAACAGTTTATGGCGCCGCTCGCTGGCCGAGACAGAGCCGCAACTGTTCGAGTCCATGAGTCAGGGTCAGTGGTGCTCCTTGTCAACACCGCACCACTCGGTGGATTTACATGATGCGGACAAATGTCACTGACTCCGGGCACATTAGGCCAGTCTCCACAGATCCTGTGGATCGGGTGTGCTGATTCGCGCTGCCCGGAGACCACCATCCTCGGCCTGAAGCCCGGTGAGATCTTCTGCCACCGAAACATCGCCAACATCCTCGTCAACACCGACGTCAACTCGCTGTCTGTCATCCAGTATGCCGTCCAATACCTTAAGGTTAAGCACATTATCATCTGCGGACATACCATGTGCGGTGGCATTGCTGCCGCTCTCGACAACAAGAGGCTGGGCTTGATCGACACCTGGCTGATGCCACTGCGGGCTCTTCGTCAGGAGAATCTTCCGCTGCTGAGCAGTCTCGATGAATTCGAGAGGGGACTGAAGATGGTCGAGTTGAACGTCCGCCAGGGGGTCAAGCAGCTGCTTGCCAACCCCGTAGTCATCGATGGCATGCATGAGCGAGGCCTGCAGGTTCACGGGCTGATTTACGATGTCCGCACTGGTGAGCTGAGGGAGTTGGATATCGAAGAAGAAGAAGAAGTTGTCAAGAGTCGTGTTGTTGCTTTCAAGACTGTCTAGATCGTTCGTTTGCTGGAACAGGTTTAGGCTTAGGCTTAGCAGCTGAAGGGAATCAATCACCAGAGCGACGTCTTGGGCTGTTGAACCGGTCGAGCGCGAGTTGGCTTGTGTCGCGTATGGCTAGCGTTAGGAGTTTTGTAGGGGGACGAATGCTGTAAGCCCTCTGAGAGTTATGGGCTTGGACAGAATAGAGGAGGTATTCATACGTATTGTTAGGGAAATGAGGATGCCAATGTGTCGTGGACGACTAGCTTTGGTTCTAATGTACAAGATTGAGGGCGCAGTGTCACTGGCGGTGAAGTTTTGTTTGACCCGATTTTGGGGGTTGAGTACTCCTATAATTTGAGGCGACAGCCCTTCAGTCCTGAAACTCAACACAGTTGGCGAGTTTTCGCTTCCATCCCATCGACTAATCCAACAATACCTTCCCTGGCTCTTCAGCCCTCAGCACGAAGCATGCCATCAGCCGTGCATTGCGCCGACTCCGACAGAAAGAAAGTTTCCGTTCCACCGCCTAACAGTCCCTCTGAGATGAAAAGACAAGACAAGACAGGAGCGAGCCTGTTCCCTCGTTCATAGGGCATGGTGTCCGAAGGCCAACTCTTGAACGAGTGAGTGCGGTTCACTCGGACATTAGATCATCGCGGCGCTTCTTGCTCTCCTCCTCCACTTCCCTGCGTCGCTTCGAGATCGCGTTTGCGTCTTCCTTCTTCCGCCAGCATGAACCGGGATCGTCGACGTTCTTCCTCTTGTTGCTCCACTTCTTCTTGGACCGACATGATATTCCCGGCTCCGTGCTGCTGGTTATTGAGACGAACCTGCGCCAGAACCTCGGACAGCGGCATATTGCGCCGATCAGGTGACTTGGGGAGGGTGTCTCTCGATTGGGTCATGAGTGCGCACAACTCGTCGCACTCGGTCGGAGTCAGAGTGCTGTTTTGGTTGTCGGCGATCGAGGCATACTGCAATCCACGCAGCTTGGAGATTTTGCCCTGCAGCTTGCGGCGCCAGTGCAAGATTTCCGCTTTCTCTTCCGTCTCTAGTTCCGCTGGGCTGGTAGACGGGTTTCGCTTGACTCGGATAACATGGATGTTGAGCCAGCCACACAGCTCGATGTGGATTGCATCTAGCTGGTGTCGATCCTTCAACCAGCAGAAGAAGCCGAACCACTCTTCTTCGAACGTCAGATCAATGGCACTGCGTATATCAAGGTACACTGGCGGGAAGCCGGAATCAATGCGCACTGTGAGCGAACGTATGTTCGAGAAGTTCATTGTTCCAATGTGTGTGGTCCACCAGCTGCAGAGGATTGGGTCGTCGAAGACGAATGTGCGACCTCCGTAGAAGACCTGGCTGCCAGTGGCTCGGAAGAGTTTGTTGACCCGCAATAGCTGTAGATTGACGTTGTCGTTCACAGCCTCGTCACCCTTCCCGACTCGTATGTACCCGGCAAGCATGCCCTGGCGATAGAAGGGCCACATGAATTGTTCACCAAGCCCCTCGAGAACAAAGACATGGCCTATGATTTTTCGCAAGATATCGACCCCAAGATCCTGGAAGAGGAAAGGTGAGTTGGTGGAAGCAGACGGTTTGACGATCTTGGTCACCGATTCCGCCTCGGTCATACTGCCAGTGGCGCCCAGAGATGAAGACAGAGAAGACTTCAGGGCTGTATTGTCTTTCTGCATGCCCCTTGAGACAGAGGTAACTGCCTGCGCATTATCGGAAGCTCCCACTTCTGGCCTGGACAAGACGGGTGATGGTAATGGTTCACGGCCATGACCTGCCATCCTCGACTGTTCTGCACCCATTCTTTCAGGATAAGTCAGCACGAATGTCTGTGAGATTGAACTTGTGTAAGTGTCTAGTGTGTCGAATGACAGGGCCCAATTGGGGTTGATGGCAGGAGAGGTAGAAGTGAGAATACCACCGATCTAGAAGTCACCTTACCTTTAGGTTCCAGTCTGTGGTGGTCCAAGGCTGGACAGTGATACCTAGACTTTGTCGTGAGTGACCTCCTTCTGTCGGAGGGATGTTACTCGTAGCTGCGACACGCAGCCTTGTCAGCGCGACTGGAGTGACGGAGACTGTGTATTTGGTATTTATGCTACTGGGATCAAACCATAATAGCGTAAAAGGACAGACGAGAGTGTGTAATCCGAGATATGGAAGGAGACGTAGGGGTGGTGATAGAGAAAACAGGATTGCTCTTCATGTAGCAAGTCGCGCGATAATGGGCGCAGCGAGGTTTTCACTTCTCAAATTCACTGACAATAGTTGTGCGGGTGCGGCAGAAATGAAGGCGCGGACTGGTCAACTTCTGAAAGCCTTGAATGCCTCTGCCACAGTCATTCCCTGTGCCACTGCTTCTTTGATCTTGTCGTCGGCCGAGACAAGCTTCGGCATCAATGACAAAGTCTCGTCAAGTAAGTCTTGCGGGATGACCACCACGCCTTCGAGAGGATCACAGAACACAATGTCGCCCTAGGAATCATCAGTGACTGTCGTATCGACTTTTCACCTCAGAGACGAAAACTCAAGCACAATCGCAAGCATAACCACAACGTACCGGAAGCACGCTCACGCCGGTTATGGATACCGGGACATTGCGAGCATATACTGTCGACTCGGCATTTGTTCCGACAGTGGACTTGCCCAAAGCAAATATCTGACTGGTCAGCTTGCCATTTAATCATGGTAGCCCGAGAGAATAAAGCAATGATAGGAGGTCCAAGATCTTGCTGGGTATGGGGCGACGTACGGGCAATCGAGAGTGTCTGAGCTCAGCCATGTCTCTCACCCGTCCTCCGACTACACAGCCTGCAACTCCTCGGGCCTTCATACGTTGGGCCATGATGCCCCCAACGGCTGCACACTTCTGGCCTTCAGGTTGATCGATCACGACCACAGTTCCGGCCTCGGTCAGATCTACCCAGTGACTCCCCTTAGGCACCGTATTTTCGGCCGGTGGCGCTACCTCAGGGGGGGACTGCTTTGGCACAAGTTTCAAGGTAGATGCCGGAGCAGCGATCCTTTGCCCTGTCTCGGTGTGTGTCTGTGGTGGTGGGATGGGCCCTTTTCCGAGTCCAATCAGCTATGCTGAGAGCAGCAAAATAAAGAGCTTACCAATATCTGCGAGGAATCCAGCTCGCGCAACCTCGCCAGGCTTGATCTTCTGCAATTTGAGCAGAGCGTCTGAGACCTGATCATGTAAGACGCGTGTACATGGCTGCAAAGGAGAAAGATCCTTACATCGCAAGCAGAATAGTCCTGCAGCTGCCGGAGTTTCCCTTGGAGGCTCTCTGGGCGGAGAGAGTCGGTTGCCATCGCGGAGAACAATCGACTCCAAGATGGCCGGATTGGAAGGACAGAGTCACTTCGATAACAAAAGGTTAGATGACCAGAAAAGCCTGTTAGAAATGTGCGATACAGCCTCTTGGACATGTCGGAGCACTTGTTGAGATGAAAGGAGGGTCACTGTAGCGCAGTGAGATGCGAGCAGGTCCGGCTTGGCCTTGTCTCCGACTCCGGAGATGCCCAAAGGCTGGCTGAAATTGAATCTCATAGGTACGTGACGACGTGAAGACCGCGGGAGAATCTCTCTAAAGACAGTGGATGGGAGATGTCTACTTCTTATAACAAGTGAAAAGGTACATGTCCGCCTTGGAATATGTGCGAGGAATGCTCGGCTGCGCTTTGTCTGCCCTTGGATGCAGACCCGTCAACAGCCACGGATGCCACACAACGACCCTATCTCCCCAGACCTCTGCAGAGGTTTGTCTATTGGTAAACACTGCAGGGCTCGTGGATTGGAAAGGTATTGTAGAAAGCCGGATGCGCATGTTCCAGTTGGAGGACGAAGAAGAAGGTTGGATTTGGTCATTGTTGTCGTGGTTTGCATCTGGGACTGCCTATTGCTTCTACCTGAATATGATAACTCCAACCTGATGATGAAAATCCTGCTCCTAGTATGTGATTCCATTCCTCGTTTCACATATGTACAAGGTGGTCCTTTGAGGGAGGTGGCCCAAGGCAAATGAGCTAATTCAAGTAATTCGTGGTTCGGCCTGCAGTAGTCGTTAAGACAGTGAAATATTTGCCGGATCGTAGAGGAACAAACCTTCCATCTGCTGTTCACTGGCGAATGTTAGCATTTCAGCAAAGAACACCAGAGTCGCTAGCCTACCTTCGAAACCAGCGGGCGCCTCAACCGCATCGGACTGGCCTCTCATGCTCCCAGTCAACCGATAGTCTCTGTCCATCACTAACATCATAAGTAAATTGCAGGCTAGCCTGAAGGTTCAAACTGACATTGCCTGTCCCAAACATCTAATTGTCTTCTCGGTCGCTTGTAGTCATTGGTGTAGTATCGAAGTGATGCGAGGCCAGCGCCCTGTCGAGACTTCTTAGCTTGGAAGACACAGAAGAAACTGGTGTGCTTACTGTGACTCCAAAAAACCCGGTCATAATCACATAGGGAAGCAATGCCTCGAAAGGGACCCCCATGGTGAGAAGTTATGCGTCGATGTAGTAATGTCGGAGACTCAACGGCTGATAGAAAGATGCAGGGTTGAAGACGACCTTGGCTGGGTGCTAGCCGGCTGTTTACCCTCCACGGCAATCGACTCTGTAGTATGCTCACTGTCACGGAAAGAAGGGACGACAATCGGCGCAGTCGAGCTTCACCCGGAACCTTGAAGCTCAATGCCCTTCCGCCAAGAGCAGATACAGCAGGCTCTATTACACTTTGGGAAACAAGATGACGCCGCCTTAGGCTCGAGAGATCTCACGTGATGCTACCTAGTATGCCCTCTCTTCACGGCGACTACAGCGGAAGTTTCTGTTCTCCTAGATGATTACCTGATGTATAGTCAAGTCTGCGCTCTCATCAGCTACGAGAGGGTCATGTATCCACCCTGTTAGGGATATATCCCAAATGGCATGAGGGTGATTGTCCATACATGTAGACTCCATCACCGAGGTTCTCATTCCTGACCACACAGGGAAGGTGCGGCGAGTAGATGCATCACATGACTTGGTATCACGTGGAAGCAACTTCGGCTGCCTTGTGTGGTGGTCGGCTTGGGACCTGGGGTGCGACTGTAGACATGCAGCAGAGACGTCTCGACCGTTTCAACACGACTATAGATGCTTTGTTAACGCGTAATAGTGTTACCAAGCCGCAATCAACTGTCTTGAATACTGTTGCGAGAGGTGCCGAGCCGGTCTTCACGCGTCGAACCTATCCAGACCCTAGCGAACATATTGCCTTGCGCCGCGAGAGACGCACTTCTTTTAGACGACGAGATGTCGAGCCATATTGAGACGACCGTCGGTTGAATATGAGAATCTCATATCGTATATTCCGTACAAACAAATGTGCCCAAACACTTCTACAACGGTGATCACGCCTCCGCAGCCGAGTCACGCAAGTCCCGCTTTAAAGGTTGCGATTTGATCCAACGATCATGCCGCCTCTTGCCCTAGAGGACGAGGACGAGCTGTCCAGTATCGATGGAGTGGGAGCAGAGGTTACTGTAGCCTCCACCGAACGAAACACAGACGGTGACGGAGACGGAGACGGATCCGCAGACACAGACACTGCGGTGAAAAAAGACCCGAAGATGGCGGCCACAGAGGAATTTGTCACACACGCAACGAATCCAGAAGATAACGCTTTGGGCGAACAATTACAGAGATCGGCTGAAGAAAGCCTGAGCGACGCTGACGGCGGAACTGTTTCCGTTGCTCAAACGGATGTGATCGAAGATGTTTCCATGGTTGATGTTGACGCTGAAGGCGAGAAGCAAGAGACCACTTCGGGCGATGGGGCCGAGGAAGAGACGGGAGAAGAGGGCGATGGCGAGAGCGACGCCTCGGATAGCTCTGGAGATGCAGACGCAGACGCAGACGACGATGAAGATGATGCTGAGGCGAGATCCGAATCTCCAGCATCGGGAGCGAGTGACGCAGATCAAGAAGACCTAGAAACGAAAGGACGATGCATATTTTGCAAGCGAGAAGAAAGTGCACCCGTTGGAGGAGCTGAGTCCGATTTGAGCTGCTCTGAGTGCGGCAACCGAGCGCATTTGCATTGTGCCCGGGAAAGGGATGCGGTGAAGGAAGAAGGCAACGTGCAATGGCAGTGCCCCGAATGCCCGAAGAAAGGCACACTGTCACAATCTCCGAAGGAACAGACTACTCGATCCAAAAATTCCGCGCCTCGACTTGTCAGAGACCTGTTACCGGTGACGCGTGGTGTGCAAAAGCCGAACTCGCACTCGATCTTTGCGCAACCGCTTATATCAGAAACCGAAGACGGAGGACGTGCACTTAGGAAGAGAAAGTCGCCGACGCAGGAGCCACCGACAACTGAGAAGAGACGTCGAAGGGTTACGCCTCGAGCGTTGGGAGGTGCAACAAGCACCATAGAAGTGGACAATAAGTCGGAAGCTGAAAGAGCCATTGCGCATTCGACCAGAAGATCCAGCCAGAAAATAGCACGGCCTGTGGCGCGGATACTGCAGCATCGCCCCTTTGAGAAACCGCCTCCTCATAAATTCATTCTCGCATTTCGGCTAGACCAAGTGAAAGTCGCGGAGATTCTGAGCAAACCCCCTCGGCCTGGTAGGCGAAAAGAGAAGAAGGACAGGAGGAAGCCCCCGAAAATACCTCCACCAATCTTCCAAACCCCGGTTCCTAAGTTCCCGGCACTACCGACGCAACATCTCATATTCCCCTCGGCATTTACAGACCGGGAGGCTGAAGTCAATGCCAAACCGTACGGTGGTATTCTCTCGGAAGCTGATGCAGACACGAGTCGGTCGCTACCGCAGCTGAAGGACCGAGAGGTCTTCGAGATTGCCAGAAAAGAGGCAGAAGAGGAACGCCGGAAAACATCTGCGGCGGCTGAGGCAGAGATCCACGGAGATGTGGCAGCGACAAAACCCAACCGGACCGTGTCAGGACCACCCAGCAAAATCAAGTGCATCCAATTTGGAAAGCATGTCATTGACACGTTCTATGCGGCTCCGTATCCAGAGGAATACTCCCATGAATCGAGATTGTTTATCTGTGAGTTTTGCTTGAAGTACCTGCCTTCGGAATTCGTCGCATACCGGCACAAACTGAAGTGTCCGGCCAAACATCCTCCCGGAGACGAGATCTATCGAGATGGCACCATCTCAGTCTGGGAGGTCGACGGGCGCAAGAAGACCGAGTACTGCCAGTGTCTCTGTCTGATGGCCAAGATGTTCCTTGGGTCCAAAACCCTCTATTACGATGTCGAGCCCTTCCTCTTCTACATCTTGACCGAATATGACGAACTCGGGTATCATTTTGTGGGATACTTCAGCAAGGAAAAGAGACCGACAAGCCAGAACAATGTCAGCTGCATTCTGGTCATGCCTATCCACCAGCGGAAGGGCTACGCGACTTTCTTAATCGACTTCTCGTACCTGTTGACAAGGATCGAAGGCAAAGAGGGATCGCCAGAAAAGCCTCTGTCAGACATGGGGCTGACGGCATACCGTTCGTATTGGGATCTGACGATATCCAGACACCTTCTAGACTTGGGCCTGAAGCCGTTCAGCACCAAGACCCTGATGGCAAGGACTGGGATGACCGCTGATGATGTGATCCACTCACTCGAACGACTCTACGCCTTCACTCGAGACCCCGTGACTAAAACATACGCTGTCCGGTACGACAAGAAGCTGTACGAGGCGACCGTGACTGAATACGAGTCCAAAAAGCATCGAGAACTGAAACCGGAAAACCTGATCTGGACCCCCTATGTCATGGGAAGAAGCGATCAAGCTACACTCGATGGCCAACCGCTCCACTCTCTTGCACCACGGGATGATGAGGTCGACAAGGAGGAGGAGGAGGAGGAGGAGGTCGACAGTCAAACCGCATTGTCAAAAGTAGCAAACTCCCTCAATGATGCCGCGGACGTTGAAGCCGACCAACTGTCACTGCGACCAAGGTCTCAATCGACAAGGGAACGGTCGCAACAAGAATCCACGGCGCAGGAAGATGTTAAGGACCCGTCTTTGGTGAATGAGCAAGGCCACGTTGCCCCTGGGCCACCACCGACCGACGCTCTCAATCATGCAGTCACTAGTCATGTCGCTCACCCGGAGATTGTCATTAACGACCTCGTCAATGGCGAGCCGACAGCTGAAGAAGAAGCTGCAATCAACAAACAGGATGGGCCTGCGGAAGAGCCACTGGGTGGTTATGCACTGGCGTATCGCACGCATGCAATCCCTCCCACGCGCTTCCAGATCGACCCTCCCATTCCGTCGGCCATGCTCCGCAGACAGAACACGAAGAGACGAAACCATACCAGCGCGTACGGTGCTCAGAAAACGAACGGGCTCGCGGACACGCCGTCGGCTCCGGTCGCCGTGCGTAGCTCCCCGCGGAACGCTGTCACCATCAATGGCGGCGCGGCAAACGGTCGCCCAAGTCCCCTCGCCTCACCGGACAAACTCCCTGACACGCCAGTAAGGCGCAGTGGGAGGGGAAAGAGAAGTGCTCTTGCTACCGTGGAGAGTGCTGTCCCTGGTCTGGATGGGATGGTCGATGACGAGGAGGCCGGAGGTGATGAGGCCTCTCGTCAAGTGGACGAAGTGAAAGCCGAAGCAGACGCCGAGGATGGTGATGGCGAGGAGGCAGATGAGCTGGAAGGCTCAGCCTCATCTTCAAGCGAAGAGGATGACGACGCTTCCGTGGCTGAGCAGGACGAGGACGAGGACGAGGACGAGGATGAGGACGATGATAATGACGATGACGGGGACGGGGATGTCGAACTCCCAGACGACGAAGAGAGCGAAAGTGCGAGTGCGGAGGGGGATGAAGATGGCGACGACGACGACGACGACGATGATGCCGAAGTCGATCTTGATGACGCCGACGAAGACGACGACGAAGAAGTCGGCGAAGATCAGGACGAAGGCGATGACGGCTGATGCTCTCCATCATTACCCTCCTTCCATAGTGTCTGCGGGTTTATTTTTGGGGGGTCCCGCCTATCCCACAGCCTTGGGCCATTGGAAACCGATGCGTCGGTGTTTGGTGCATCCATACAATCCCCGCCGTTCCGTTCATTCAGATAGGATAGACCTTCTGCCTACGGATAGATGGATACATAGTATGTATGTAGAGGATAGATCCTTCACGCCTCAGGCTTATCCATCCCGCCGAGGATCAAGTTGACATCCAGCCATGGTTTCTTTTCGCCGACGTGTCATGACATGTTCAGTGTCAGTGTCAGAATCAGTGTCAGTATCAGTATCAGTGTCAGTATCAGTATCAGTGTCAGTATCAGTATCAGTGTCAGTATCAGTGTCGGTATCAGAGTGAACAGTGCAGTGCAGTGCAGTTAGGGATTTCATGTCCATGCTTCCACCGGCGTGATACCGCCGGCATACAACACCCTCACTCACTACTACTACCCAGCTAGCTACTACTACTATGTGGCCCCTTGTCTGCTCGTCAACTACGAGTACGTATCTGGAGCTTTGGATTTATCCCACAAGCAAACACGAACGAACATTTCACACGGGGACGACTGGAAAAGCCAAAAGCATTCAATTGCAGTCCAAGCCTCTGTAATCATCAACTAGGAACAGCCTTGTCGCATCAGCGCTTCACGCATGCCCGTCTTGTCTCCTGCGCTGCGCTGACTAGTCAAATGTTGTGCCAGATGATTCACCATGGCACCGAAGAACCTTGACGCAAGGATTGTGCTTGTCTAGCTTCCTCGCCTCTTGCGTCAATCGCCTCTCAATGTTTGCCTCCCCTGCTCAATCTTACAATACCAACACTGGCATCTATCCATCACCTGCCTTAGGATATACCACTGCCACCACCCCTTCACAATATGAGCATATGCTGATAGTTGGGTCCCCTTCTATCTTCACCCCTGGTCGTTTAGCCTCCCTGTTCGAGAGCGTGGCCGGTAGAAGCCTGTCGTCTCCATCCTCTCCGCGCGGCGCATATCAATCTTGAATTGCCACATATGCTTCTGCCACTGTTTGGCGTTTGACCCCTGCCGAGTTGAGTCAAAAGCCCGTTGGCGCGCGCCCCTTTGATATCTCGGATGACTACCAACCTCTACTGAGGTTTCTTTTGAGCATTTGCGCCTCCGACATACTTGCGCAGGTCCGTGGCTTCCACAAGCTGACGGCCGAGTCCCTTTGTGGTCTCCCAACCTTGCCTGACAACCGGGGGAACATTGGGGTTCTGAACCCGCTGGTCGAGGTGTGCAGATCCCTGACTGAAAGCATTTTGCACAAACTGGCTTTGGTGGAAACGAGCTCTCAAGAAGACGGAATAGATACCAAGAAGGACCCAGGAGCCTTTGCTGAATGTCAAGGCGGACAGCAGGAGGCGGAACCACAAGGTAATCTCCAGTCCAGCCACCAGGAACATTGAAGTGTCATAGTACTCCTTCACGAACTTGCCAATCGAGTTGGCCAGGGGAGACTGCGACTTGGCGGCGCCTGGGGAGGTGGGAGTGCTCCCCGGGACAGCTTTGGGGGGCGTGATGGTGGGAATGATGTTGGTACGTGTGTACGTAGCAACATGGAAGACCGAGTAAACGGTAAATGGCAACAGAGCCAAAGGCACCTGTCTTGAGTACAACCAGACCAGGGAGATCACTGCTCCAGGGTCAGAACTGAGGACTCGGTGGTATCCGAAAGTACTCACGAAGATATTGGACATTTTCATCTGATAGCAGGGTGTAGGCGGTCTGGCCGATGGGAGCACCTGGCCTCACCCGAGCACGATAAGCCTTGAATACGACGATACCGTAAGTCGCAACTGCGGAGAGGAAGGCCAATCGGTAGGTGAAGGCGGCCCATTTCGAGTAGTAGTTAAGTGTAAAGTAGGAGAGGGCATAGCGGAAGACGGCGAGCAGGAGGGTGAAGTGACCCGCGAACCACGCACTGCTCTCGAGTTAGCCAGAATCGTTAGGCACACGTAGAGCCGAAGCCTTACAATTGCAGAGTAGTGACGAGCTTTGTGACGCGTTCGCCCAACGGCGCAGTGCCTGGAGGCGGGGGTGCCATTGCTTAAAGCTGGTCGACAAAGTTGGGAGGAGGGGGCGGTCAAGGACTCGAGCTTGAGTAGCTCTGCTCTGGTGCAATTGCGGGCTGTGAACCAAGTTGGTCGAGGGGGAAAAGATAGCGGAAGAGGTGGAATGAAAGACGGCGAGTAGCAGAGGAGTCAAGAAAGATCCGGGGGGAGGAAAGCTACGCAGCGTGTGCAGCTAAATAAGTAGCAGTGGTGGTGGTAGTGGTGGTGGTAGGAGGAGGAGACGAGCAGTTGGCCAGTTTGCAGTTTGGCAGCAGGAGGAGCAGAAGCCTGAAAGTGGCTTTAACTGCAGCGTAGTGCGGTGCGGCACCGCATGACGACGAATTATTGATGTGGCTGCGATGATGTCAATTGACCTCCAGAGTGATGGTGACATGACAGCCAGTTGCCAGCTGAACCCTCTTCCCTCCCGTCTGCCACCTGCGCTTGTTACTACCAGGTACCTACTCCGTACTGCTACAGCGCACTCCATACGGATATCCCTTAGTAGTGTGGCTTTGATCCAGGGCGCACCCGCGCGTGTGACGAGTCTGGCGTGATCTCTGCCCTCTGCTGGATTTACCACAAGATCCCTCAGCCTCACCCACCCCCCCGACCGTGCCTCTCTCAGTGACCGACTGAACTGTCACCCGTCGGTACGAGTACGCTACCGGGATTTCCGCTGTCCACATTCGTCTAGGTCTTAATCTGCCCCGATACCAATCGCAAACGGGAAACTGGTCAAGTGACGGTTTTGCTGGTGGTCATTCCATTCAAATCACGCTTTTGGAGGATAGCTAAGTAGGTACACAAGGCAGCCGACGTACACTCAAGAGTGCCAGTGCCTGCTGAGAAGTCCGTTCAAAAGGATTCAAGAGAAGACCTGTGGGAGAAGGCACCCTCTTCCACCCTCCCACTACACCATACCACTCGCACTACTCGCCACTTCACCGCTAGAACAGACACAGGCATAAAGAAATGATTTGTAGCTGGCTGAAGGTCCTTCGTCCCATCCACCAAAGGTAGGATCGCGATTGGAATTGCTGAAACCCGGATCCTTTCCGGGTCATGCACAATCCAAAGGTTGTTTCCTCTCGAAGCCCTCCCCCAGCCTGGGAAAATCGTGTATGTGATGTGATTAGGTAGCGACTGCGCAACAGTACCAGTCTGTCGCTTGCTCAGTCAATAGCAACAACAAGGTCAGGAAATGAAAGGAGGGTGGGTGAAGCAGAATTCGCCTTCATCGTCTCGTCGCTGAGTGAAACTGGAAACAGCAGATAGGGAAGAACGGGCCAACGAGGAAGAATGGGTCGCCGTCGATGCCTATCGGAGCGAGAATCCCTTTCTCTTACCCTCCTTCTCGATCGGTCGACCCTGTTCGATGCGTATCTTCTTCTCCTCGAGCTCTGTTCGCTGTCGTTCCAACTGCTCTTTCATCTCGCGATGACGGGCGAAGAGTTCCTCCTCACTTTGTTGTAGTTTGCTCTCCTTCTCCTGAACCTTCTGCTGGAACACCATCTTCATTTCTGCTTCCATCTTGGCAAGCTTCTGCTCGTGGAGTGTGCGTTCTTCCTCCTGCTTCACAGCAGGGTTGACCTCTTTGAACACGCTGGGGTCTTGTGAAACGCCCATCTGGATGAGCTTGTCGGAACGGTAGTTCTCGTACAGGATATTGTTCGTGTTCTCTTTGAGCTCCTCCATGTGTGTTCGGATCAGCATCTGTCGTAACTTGACAAAATCGCAGTGATCCTCGTTGTCAACTTCGATGATACCCCATGGGTAGCGGCGACCGCGAACCTTGCGGCCTTCTGGGTTGGTCACTTCATAGTTGGCACCGACCACGGCAAATGGAACTTTAGACATGATCTCTTGATTCTCAGCGATGGTCTCTTCATCATCCAGCTCGTATCGAGGGCCTTCGAAGATTTGGATCGAGTGGTGCTGAATGTCAGCAAGGATCTGCAGATATTAGCACAGGCTGCGTCCAGAATTGTGGAAGATGGTTTCACCCTCTGTTTAAATGAGGCCACTTCCTCATCTGTCAGCGTATCGGCCTTTGCGATGACAGGGATCAGGTTGACCTTGGTGTGAAGGCGGCGCATGACTTCAATGTCTAGTGGTTTCAAAGAGTGGCCAGTGGGTTGAATGAAATAGACGCAGGCGTGCACTCGGTTATCGACAATGTTCATGCGGTTAACCTTGTTTTCGGCCTCAAGGTACGCATCAAATCGTTGTTCAATGTTCTCCACGATCGGGCGCCATGAGTCGTCATTGTTGACAAAATCTCCGAATCCCGGGGTGTCGACCACTGTCAGACGCAGGCGCACGCCGTTCTCCTCAATGTCGGCGCTGATTGACTGGATGGCAACTGTCTTTGGAATGATGTCCAAACTTGGACCTTTGCGTTCACGTGGTGGATAGAGCGACGTGTTGAACAAGGTGTTGACCAAAGTAGATTTGCCTAGCCCAGACTCTCCTACATGGTGTGAGCGAGGGGAAAATGTGACTAGACACGCATGCACACGTACCGACAATCATGACATTGAAGTTGAAGCCTTTTCTGACACTCTTTCGGTGCCATTGGTTCGGCAGGTTGGCAAAACCAACATAGCCCGTCAATTTTCTTCTGACCACATTTCGCATGTCATTTGCAGCTGCAGCGGCGGCCTTGGGGTCTTTTGAGCTGACAGTCTGTGCAGGGGTGGGATGTGCAGGGGAGGGACTTGTTCCGACGGGTGTGGCTTCTTTGAGATAAGGAGATGCAGGTTTCCCGTTTGCGATGTTGGGAGAAGGAGAGGACCGTATGCCGTTAGCAACAGCAGCTGCATTTTCATCCAAGTTAGTCACATCTGAACAATTTGAGGATTCAGCCGCAGGCAAGCCAGGGTGATTAGACTGTTTATCATGACGGCCAGGACCAGTATCCAGAGGATTTGGATCTGCGCTCATATCCATGTCGCATCTTGAAGACATCTTCCACTTTCTTTGAACAGGATGTCGGCCTCAAACCAGTTACAGGCCTCAATGAAAGGGCACATTTGTGACAGAGGAAAGGAAGGTGGAGAGAATCGATGTGTGTTGAAACAGCAGGGACAGCAGTCAGGAACTGAAGGCTCACCCATTTTGTCAGGAGATACCGATTGTGCAGGAAGCACTGAGGATGGTGAAAAAGAGGCAACTAGAACGAAGTCTGTCGGTACCGAGTTGTCAGTCCATGCGCAGTGAGAGAAAGGGCAGCATCAACAGCAAGGGACGGGGAAAGGAACAGCCTGCGACATCCGATGGACGTTGGCCAAACCTGTCTCGTTGGGCGGAAGGGACCGCGTGGGTGAGGGATGGGAAGTACGTACCAAGGGAAAAGGCTGGACCCTTGCGCGACGTCCAGAGGCTGATTTTTCAAGCGAGCGTACGAAGCAAGTAGAGGCGCTCTCTCGACACGACAAGAACAAAGACTCGAGGCTGGCGAAGAAAGATACGGAGTACACGGTCGTGAACTTCAAGGTGGACGTCTCACGTCTGAGCAGTTGGCTGCCAACAAGCATGCAGGTGGAAAAAAGGAGACACGCCAAGTCCGTTTGGGCCGACGAGGGCAGGCATCGTGATTGATTGGGGATCAGCGGCGACTACGGAGAATTGGCCAGGGCTTTTTAGGCCGTTGGACCCTAAGACCGTTGGTTGCAGGCTGCTCCACGCTCTTATCCACCCAGAAAGCCTCCCACCCTTGCAGCGTCTACAGTAGCATCTACCCCTGATCCTTTCCCCGGCCGGCCTCTGCCTAAGATTATTTTAGACCTATCCGTTCACATCTGTACGGATAATGTGCTGGCTGACATGTCGTTGTTATCCAGTCGTGCGGGTTTCACGTGCCCTCAGGACCGGCCCTGCCTAAGAGTACTCTGTACCGTGATAGATACCAGGTAAATCTTGTGCGCGCTGGAGCTGGAGCGATCGGACGGAACTGCCTGGTATGAAAGAGCTGGAAGTCTTCGTCACCACTATAGTACAGTCTATGGTTCTTCGCGCCTGTCACTCATGCTGATGCTGCATCTATCCCAGGGTATCCTGACCAGGGCTGCGCCCATCATGATCATGCAAGTCAACGCCAAAAATGCCAAACCGGCCGCTAGCGTCACCAACTAGATGGCATCTGTACAAGGAATTTCTTCAGATCGCTGTTGATCCTTCATCTGCTTGGGCCTTTTCCATCTGCTTCAGCAGGTACTGGTACAGAACAAGCATCGTCCCGCTTTGAACGCTTGTCCATACAAACCGGGGGCCCACTCCGCGAAACAAGCCGGCAACTCCCTCGGTTCTGTAGATGAGCCTTAACGCCGTCAACACTGATGATGTATCGAGGGTTGGAGCCGAATGCAGTACATTTCGAGGCCCTGAGTGTATTAATCGCGACTGTGTCTGCGCCGCCGGCTTGTGGCTTCCTGTAGCCTTCTCCAAATGTGAGGCTTGGCTACCCTTTGCGTTGGTATTGGGGGTGATCTGAGTCTGCGTCCTCGTCTTCACGACATCCAGCGGACAAGTGATGACTCCAGCCAGGCCACCAGCGGAGACTGCAGTGAGTACTTCGAATCCCAAGCCAAGCTCTTGAGTTCCACTCCAACTCTGTGCGAATTTCCTCTCTTGTTCATAAAAGGCGAATTGTAGTGCGGAGAATGGCAGATCTCTGACAATCGTCGCCTTGTAACCAGAGTATAGCGCACCGAAACCTTCGGTGCGGACTATTGTTCTGGCTGCATCCCACGTAGACTTATAGTTGTAACCCGAGTGGAAGAAAGGATTGTTGTATCGACCCTGCAACTGCAAGCGAGTCTTGAGGACCTCGGACGGCACGTACACGATCGACGCTGCGAAGTCGGCAATGAAACCTTCCAGAGCAATTAGCCACAGTTCGAACCGACAGCTGAAGGCTGAACCATCGTACCGCTTGTAAGGAATGCGACAGATGGGTTGATTCCTCGATCCAGGAGGTGTCGCTTGCAATACTCATATGACCCGAAGAACACGACAGTCCCAGGGAATGATCCCAACATGGCGGCAGTAAAACCTCCATAAAGTCCTCGTCTAACACCCTCTTGTCGAAAAATCTTGACATAGGAATCCGTTAAGCTGGCATACTTGGGCGGAAAATGAGGATCGCCTTGTTGCCGTGTCTTGACTGTGTCTAGGGAATGCATGAGGATGTCGCCGGTTGTACCGCCAATCCCCCCGGCAAGCATTGACTGCATCTAGTCAGCAAAACTGCACCATGTAGGACAACAGGCGGGACTCTGTGCACGCACATGGGTGTAGGGCGGCCTCTTCAGTTCAAAGTCTATTTCCTCCTCCGCCAGTCCCTCCATTGTAAGCGATCGCTGATTCTGCCGTGAGCTCTCGACCTCGACACCAGGCTCCGAACGTCCATTGCGCTGTGCCTCGGAAGCGTCTCTGCCCGAGCTGTCCTGGGAAAATAAACCGGCCAGGCGTGATGTTAGGCTCATGGCAGGGCCTCTAGCCCTTGACAGCGAAGGTGGTAAGCAGACAGGTCTGGGAAAGTGAGACGGACGCTGAGAAAGAAAGGGTCAACTGTTCCTGACGCCTCATGCTGCGCCGCAGGCGGAACAACCATAGAAAAGTTCATGGTCTCGGGCCCGGGGGCGGCGGACTCGGGTCTTGGCGGCTTATGGGAGGGAAAACTGCTCGGAGTTCGGGGATCCCCCGGTCATGCCGCTTTTACCACTACTCGGTACCAGAGGTACAGATGCCTACCACCTGCACTTAGGTATCTACTATTAAAGTACCTACCTTGCTGGTGCTGATTACTCACGACTCACCTCCTATTCTCTCGACTCCTTCATATCGCCCTCACAGTCCTTCCATTACCTCCGCTGCTACTCCTACTCCCCCTGCTCGTCGGCGGACGAAAGAGCGGTTCCCAACGAATCATACGCTCGGGTCTTTATATGAAGTATCTATTAGCGTGGTAGCACGGTCTATTTAAAACAGGGCACTCTGCGAAGATGCAACTCGAAATATGGAAGTTGTAAGGCTCAGCTTTGAAGAGGTCCCCAGCATAGCCGCAAGGCACGACAGGCAAGGCCCCCAGTTTCCTACAGCTATCATCTCAACGACGTGTCCTGAGCCATTCTCCATTTGCCCCGGGGCAGGTGGGGCAAAATACCTCCCAGGGCCCCGAAGCCTAACAAGCCCAACCGGTCGAGATACAGGCGCCTCAATGCAAAGGATAGTCCAATCCAGGCCTCCAGGATGAGCCCCGGTCCTGCAAGATGCCTGGGTTGTATGGTGACTTAGGGGTTCGGCTGAAACAACCATACAAGCCACAAAGATGACGAAAGGACCAAAAACGTATGTTCGTGAGAGCAACGGCTAGTGCATATACTTCGAGAATCCACCACCCTCTTTCTTGCCGGCGCCCAAGACGAAGTGGTCATGCGCAGCGTCCTGGAACGCTCTCCAACCGCCTGTTGATTGCCGACGCCAACATGTCGCCCACCAACACATCGATCACCTTCAGCGGGGATACCTTTGCTAACAACCTGTTCTCCGACTTGGGTTTTATCCTGGGGCTTTTCGGAGAACTACCGACCAAGCAGTTCTTCTCCCTCTCGCTCGGATGGTACGACAGCGTTATCCTGGCGGCGGGACCCATTGGCATCCTGACCATTATCGTCAGTGCCATTCGAGTCTCGGGAAGTCGAGCACTGAAGACCATCATTGGGAGGTGAGTGCCCGCGGCGATTCTAAGGGCCCAACTCGGGCCATTAATAGATTGATGTTTCCCAACAGAGCTCGAGAAAGCCGGGCGACCGCCGAGGCCGAGATCCTGTCGTCGACTTCCACAGAAGTCTGTGAGCTTTGGATGGCAGTGCGATTGTCCGAACCACAGGCGAGGCACCGATCAAGGAGTTCATCTACAGAGAACCTATGCACGAATATCTGGAGAAAGAGGAGTTGTTCGGCGTGGGGATGACTGTCGACATGGTGATGGCTGGGTCTACTAACGATTACTGTGCTGTGTACTTGGGCGGCACGACAAAACTCATCGATCCAAGCCCGCCAGCCTTTGACCCGCTGATATCCTTTGGCCAAGCGGCTCCCAATCTAACCCTATGCTTCGACCAAGCGATCGTATCCCTAGGGGAACGGCGAATGTGTGCCGCGGCTGCCTTGCTATTGCAAGTGGCGCTCTTCATCAGTTGGGCTGTGGTCAACTATCATTGGCACCTGGGTCGGGCAGGCCAGCCAGCTCCAGGATATGGCTATCCATGCGCAATAGCTGGGGCCAGCAGCCTTTTTGCCGGGGTGCTGTTGTGCGGCTATGTTATCGAAGATGTGACAACAGAGGCCCGATTCGAGCCACGTAAATGTCCAGAGCACTACCAAGTGTTCCGCCTTCAAAGGGGTTGCACCGTCGGCTCGCAGAAGTTCAACTCTTACATGATCCACAGCAGGAGCAACAACCCCAACGTGTTTATGTCTCGCTGGATAAACGAGGAGGAAAATCCGAATTCAAGCAAACACCCACTGTTGACCTGGTGCGGCGTCATTTTCAGCCTTGCGGGATTCCTGGTTCAGTTCATTGGCCTTCGCACGCTACACTGGTCTGCAACGGTGAGCCAGCTCATCATCACGGTTCTTATGACTGCCATGCGCGCCGCCCTCCGCCGCGGCCTGCTCCTGACTCCCGCATGCGACAAGTTGGATCCAGACCACGAGCTCGCAGAGGTGACCTTCAAGTTACGCAATGCCGTGGGCTGGGGGCTGGCCACGTCGGCGCCGATGGCCGGGCTCGCACTGCAGACCGTCTCGACTGAGCCCTCATATCCGACTGAGACCTCATGTCAGATTTCTCCTCGCTATATTTATCGTAATCGTGTCATGGACAATGGCCTATTCAAGCAGCAGAGCCAGTCTCTGCTTCAACTACGAAACAAGCTCGGGGAAATCACCGACTGGGAGGACGAATGCTCCGCCTGGGGGGACAAAGTGTCCCAGAGCATCGAAGCAGTCTTTCATCGGTTCAAAGACATGTCCACCGGGAAACGTCCTCTGTTGAAATTCAAGGAAAAGGACCTCTCTCGAGACTGGACACTGACGACGTACCTGGCGACGTCCCCTAATAAGATCGGCATGTCCTCCGTCCACATGGACCGGATTAAGAACCCCTGCTCTTCGGCTCTGAGTCTGTGGTATTACCATCTCTCAGGGATTGCTACTAGATTTCATGGCAAACCGTATGCAAGAGTCGTCGGGCTCAAGTTCAGGAACAGGCAGAAGGCGTGCGAAGACTTGTCATGCGATGTCCGGATGTGGCTATCCGTGCCGCTGTATCAGGTTCAGTGGGAGTATTACCCAGTGAGAGGAGATAGACGCTTTTCTCCTCCGTTGAGCTTTGGAGGGCAATTTTGTCTCTGGGATTCTGCCTCGCATGGGTGCGTGGTTCCATCTTCCCAGCCCTCCGAAACATCACCCCGTCTTGCTGATTCCAAGAACAGAGACAGGCCTCCTCTCCGCGCTGACCCAGATCCAGTTTGGTCTCTCGCAGTCGATGGGGGCGAATCGCTACTTGAGAACTGCGCCCTTGAGCTGTTCTCCATGTACATATTCGAGGTGGCGTCCAGGATCGCGAGAGTCACGTCACCGACCTCGCTGACTCCGACGGGACGAGACAGGAAAGCTCGCGCCCGGCGCTTGACCAACGATGTAATTGAAGAACTCGCCAGAACGGTGAAGAAAAGCGGGCTGGTCAAGACCAAGGAGGACGCCCGCACACTGTTGGTTCCGTCGTTTCTCTATTGGAAGTTGTTCCCGCCGCCAGAGGGACAGCAAGTTGATGTTGCTTCTGGTGATGATAGTGATGATGGTGATGGTGATGGTGATGGTGATGAGTTCATGTGAGAAGTGTTTTAGTAGATGAAATCTCGCCGGCTGTCTACGGAGTACACGTGTATACACACATATATACACATACAGCGTACAAGAGAAGAGGAGAGTACCTGGTAGTCAGGATAAGGGAATTAATTAATTACCTAGGTACTGGTGGTACTTAGGTGCAATACTTACATGTATCTGCGGCTTCTAATGAATGTCTCTATGCGTTCAATATCGGTACTGTTCCACCCTCTCTAACTAGTATCTATAACCCGTCGGGGCTGGGAGGCCAGCCTTGTGCTGAGGCGTAACACTCGTACTTGTACTCGTACCCCAATGGAACTTTGCGGGTTTGCTCTCTGGTTACTCCCTACTTCCCGGACTTCTGAGGACCTAATAGGTAGGTAGGTATAATGCGAAGGAGACACATGCTCCGCAGGCGCCGTTGTTCAACCGATCTTCCAGACACTCAAATCTAGGACAGAACTGACAAAGCCAGAATGTGCAAACACCCCAATTGCTAGAGCTGGAAGGCAAGACAATGCAGGCAAAAACTTTTTGCCTCAGAAGCAAGTTCTTTTATACATGACCCCTTGCAACCGCCTCGCTAAACCCAGCCAGACCCAATTAGAACCTACAGCATCATCTCCAGCGGATTCTCAATCACTTTCTTCAGCTCCCGGATCCATTCACCACCCACCGCACCATCCACAACCTTGTGGTCGAAGCTGCCGGTGACGACAATCTGATCATCCCATTCGGTGGCGGTGCCATCCTCCGTCTCGACTGGCACGGCGACCTTGCGCGTAGTACCAACCGCCAGAATGGCTGCCTGGGGCGGATTAATGACAGCCGTGAATCTCTCCACGGCTGGGTTCATGCCCATATTGCTGATAGTGAAAGTACCGCCCTGGTATTCTTCAGGCTTGAGCTTGCCGTCCCGTGCCCGCTTGCCAAGGTCCTTCACTGCTGATGAAATCGAAGAGAGCCCGATGCTGTCCGCATTCTTAACAATGGGGGTCATTAGACCGATAGGAGTGGCAACTGCAACACTGACGTCCACAGTATTGTGTTGCCGGATGACGACCTGACCGTCTTGCTCTCTCCAGCTTGAGTTGACAGTGGGAACCTTCTTGCAGGCAACTGCACAGGCCTTGATCAGAAAGTCGTTGACCGAGAGTTTGTACTTGCCGTCAGACGCAGCATTGAGAGCTTCTCTGAGCTTGAGCAATTTCGTCACCGAGACTGTGGCCGAGACGAAGTAGTGCGGATTCTGATTCACCGATTCCTTGAGTCGAGCGGCGATTGTCTTCCGCATCGAGCTCGCTGGGATGTCCTCATAGGTTGGAGCTGCTGACCCGGCAGGGGCTGCACCAGATGCAGGCTGGAATTTCTCGACATCAGAGACTGTGATGCGCCCACCTGGGCCAGTTCCCTTGATCGCCTTGATCGGAGCACCCTTCTCCAGAGCGAGCCTCCTGGCGGCGAAGCTGATGTTAGGTTCCCTGTCGAGTACAGGTTCCAGCCGTCCGCCAGTTGAGTCCGACTCGACAGCTTGCGGGGTTGCTTCTTTTGGTTCGCTTGGAGGAGCAGTAGGAGAGCCTGAGTCTGGCTTCTCTGAGGCTTCAGACGCCTCCTCTTTCGGCTGCTCCTTGGGAGGCTCCTTGGCACCACCAGCGTCCTCGAGCGTAAACTCTTCAAAAGCCGCGATATCTGTACCCTCTTCGACCATCACGGCAATTGGCTGATGATCTGTCAGCGTGTTGATTTATTTGCATGAGACAATCTTACGTTTCCAACTGGCACATCCTTCTCTCCCGATTCTTTGAGAATCTTTGCTAGCACGCCCTCTTCCTGGAACTCAAAGTCCATCTGAGCTTTGTCCGTTTCGATCTCGACCAACACATCACCAGGTGCCAATGTATCCCCGACCTTCTTCTGCCATGCCCCAATGTTGCCAGCAGTCATCGTAGGTGATAGAGCGGGCATGCTGATCACGGTATGCGGAGGAAATGCTACCAGTCATTGTCAGCCGTGCCAGGTTCAATCAAGAGCGGGCTGTACTGGAGCGCACATTTGGAGGCATAGTAGCGACTGAGGACTGAAAGGCAGGGGAAAGGTTGAGCCCTGCACAGTGCGATTAGCATCTGCTGATTTTGCCGATTCCCAAGAATACTGTCAACATACCCTGCTACATTTTGCAGTCTTTGGAGGGTACTCCGACTGATCCTGGAGCTGGGTGCGGTTTGTAGCAGCAGGCGGGATCCGGAACGGCAGAGCAGCGTTGAAGTCGCCATGGTGAGGACCAGGGGCGGCCGAGAGCAGACTGGGAGCCGCAGTCAAGACCTGATACAGGGCAAAGGAGCGACAGAGAAGAATGATATCGGCCCTGATGGCGAGGGTTCGTGCAGCAAAGCTGTATTGGGTTTGTTGGACGGATGGCTATAGCTAAGAAAATGGGTTGAGAGCAAAGGCTGGACGTCGACCTCAACTCCACTCCGGCATCCGAAATCGAGCAAGTGGCCTGCCTGTATCAAAATAATGGGGCGAGCTCGGTGAGCAGCAATCACCGAGCGCACAGTAGTCCGTAGAGCAGGCCTAATTCGTAGCGAGGGACTGCATGCTCTACCGTACTCTGACTCAGCAGCGTCGCTGGTCCGCGCACTTCGCCCGACTGACTTATGCCTCCGCAGTGCCTGCGCACAGGGAGCCTAAGGAGCCTTATGGAGATCTGTACTATTTATCAGGGTGTCAAGACCTCCCTGAACCCTGAACGACGCCGACTGCGACTGCGACTGCGACTGAGTGCGATGTGTCCGCCTGTATTCCGCCTATTCCAGATGATGCACGTCCCTTGAATCTCCTGCAGATATTTCCCTCATTCGCTAGCCAAATGTCTGGCGTCGAGAGCGAGTCGCCGGAGACTGAGTCGAGTGCGCACCCCGAGTTGCATCGGCGGAGCGCCTCAGTGGAAGCGGACCGGGATGACGAGCAGCAAGACCACTCTGCCGAGCCCTCAAGTCACGGAGTGACAATTACGATCGAAGATGCAGACGCCGAGACCGATGCCGATGCCCAAAGCGAGGAGACACAGGCGGAGGATGGCTCTAATGATGCTGCCTCTCAAGATGGCACTTCAGTGGTGACGGAGTCACATCCAGACTCTGGTGACACTCCTATACCCCACGAAGGAACAGGAGACACTTCTTGGAACACAACTCTCGAGCATGGTTCGGCAGACGCTTCACAAGATGGATCAGCGGGCGAGCAGATCCCGCCGATTCAGCAGCACGAGGAGGGCAATCCTACTGCACCGCCGAGTGAAGTTGCGCCTGAGACGCGTCCAACACGATCCGATTCACGGTCCACCACGTTATCGCGTCCTTCGCCTGTAAGCTCCTCGGTCTTCGTCGTGAGTGCCTTGGAAACAATTGCGGCGGCAAAGGAGGTCCGAAAGAACAAAGACTTCGCCGACGCTGTTCAAGCAGCTTTGTCAAATATCAAGAACACGGAGCAAGCAGTCAACCCTGAAATAATATTTCGGCCATTGCAGATGGCTACCAAGTCATTCAACGTTCCCCTGCAGGTGACGGCCTTGGATTGCATTGGAAAGCTCATAAGTTATTCATACTTTGCTTTCCCAGTTGTTGCTACCAACCAAGCCGGGTCGGTAGACACGCCCCCTCTTATCGAGCGGGCAATCGAAGCGATCTGCGATTGCTTCGAAAACGAGGCTACCCCGGTCGAGATTCAACAACAAATAATCAAGTCGTTACTGGCAGCTGTCCTAGATGATAAAATCGTGGTGCATGGTGCCGGCCTCCTCAAGGCAGTCCGCCAGATCTACAATATTTTCATCTATTCCAAGTCAAGTCAGAATCAGCAAGTCGCACAAGGTTCCCTTCTCCAGATGGTTGCTACGGTGTTTGAACGGGTCAGAGTTCGGTTGGACTTGAAAGAGGCTCGCCTGAGGGAGCATGCCGAGGTGAAGTCTGATGAAGCTCTGTCAAGCGAGACTTCCATGCTCGACCATGGCGACCTGAACGGTCTGAACGGACAGGCAGAGACCCCAGACCAGGAAACTCCTCCCCAGATCCTGGAGGGTGTGCATAGGACGCAAGAAAAGTTGACTCTGCAAAGCTTCGAGAACAACAAGCATCTGGACGACGCAGTTGTGGCGGACAGTGCACCGACGACCGTTACGCGGGCAAGAAGAAATCGCAAGAATACTCGCTCCTCTTCGGGGCCGGTATCTCAAAATAGTCTGCATGAGGATCATGACGAGGCCGACCTGTCTGCTGAAGATGAGGATGATATCTACATCAAAGACGCCTTCCTAGTGTTTCGCTCCTTATGCAAGCTCAGTCAGAAAGTTCTGGCCCACGACCAGCAGGACCTCAGGAGCCAAAACATGCGCTCAAAGCTACTTTCTCTCCACCTCATTTACCATGTCCTCAACAATTATACGACGGTATTTACCTCTTCATTCTCGGTGATCAAGGGCGGCAACCATGACGAAGGCACACCCTTTCTGCAGGTCGCAAAGCCACATCTGTGTTTGAGCCTTTCACGCAACGCCGCCAGCTCAGTGCCACGTGTCTATGAAGTGTGCTGCGAGATTTTCTGGCTTTGTCTCAAACACTTGCGTGTACTATTAAAGAAGGAACTGGAGGTCTTCTTGAAAGAGATCTATCTCGCCGTCTTGGAACGTCGGCGCGCTCCTCCTTTCCAGAAACAGATGTTTCTGGATGTGCTGGAGCGCCTGGCAGGGGATCCTCGAGCTCTAGTTGAGGTCTATCTCAACTATGACTGCGATCGGACTGCCCTGGACAATATGTATCAAGAAATCATCGAGCATCTTTCCCGGATATGCAGCACACCAGTCGTCGTCACCCCACAGCAGCAGCACCAGTATCAAGAGCAACAGGCGAAGCAAGCGACGCAAACAGCAGAATGGCATTCGAAAGGTTCACTACTACCTGCACTATCCACAACGAGTCTAAGCCACCCCAGTCCACCGCCACCTTCAATCCCCCTTGAATATACTCTGAAGCAGCAGGCGCTGCGTTGTCTAGTAGAGATCTTAAGCTCCCTGGACACCTGGTCAAGTCATGAAGTGCCCAACCGGGTTAATGGCTCTCGCTACCCTGCCTCAGGCGGCTCATTTGAGGAATCTCGAGAATCGCTTGACGACAACGAAAAGCCTCCTCCGTCACCTCGAGTTCCTGGGCTTGGTAGTGAATCAAGCTTCTCGACACCAGTGGCCGAAGACGATCCCAACGAGATCGAGAAGATAAGAAAACGCAAGTCTGCTTTGAACGAGGCCATCAGGTTATTCAACTTCAAGCCTAAACGAGGCATCAAGGCTCTCCTGGCTGAAGGCTTCATTCGCAGCAATAATCCGCAGGACATCGCTCGGTTCCTCTACGGGAACGATCGACTTGATAAGACGGCGCTGGGGGAGTACCTTGGCGAAGGTGATGAGCAAAATATTGCCATCATGCATGGGTTCGTCGACATGATGGATTTCGGCAAACGACGGTTTGTTGACGCTTTACGGCAATTTCTCCAGAGTTTTCGACTACCCGGTGAAGCGCAAAAAATTGACCGCTTCATGCTCAAATTCGCGGAGCGTTACCTGACTGGCAATCCGAATGCTTTTGCCAACGCCGATACTGCATACATACTCGCATACTCTGTTATCCTGCTGAACACCGATCAGCACAGCACGAAGATGAAAGGACCAAGAATGACCGTCGAGGATTTCATCAAGAACAATCAAGGAATCAATGATGGCCAAGATCTGCCGGCAGAATACCTGACCAGCATTTACGAGGACATTGCATCCAACGAGATCGTCTTGACATCGGAACGGGAGCACGCCGCCGAGTTGGGTATAATGGCAGCGACCCATCCCGCCGGGTTGGCGTCCAGAGCTGGGCAGGTTTTCGCCAACGTTGGCAGAGACCTACAAAAGGAGAAGTACGCGCAGGTGTCCGAGGAAATGGCGACTAAGACCGAGCAATTGTACCGGAGTCTTATCAGAGCTCAGAAACGTTCCGCAGTCCGCGAGGCTCTGTCGCGATTTATTCCCGCCACTTCCGTCAAGCATGTCGGACCCATGTTCAATGTCACCTGGATGTCTTTCCTATCGGCCTTTTCCAGCCAAATGCAAGATGCCCAAAATCTAGAACTCATCAGCCAGTGCTTGGACGGATTCAGGTTGGCAATTAGAATTTCCTGCCGATTTGACCTGGAGACCCCTCGCGTTGCGTTTGTGACGGCTTTGGCGAAATTCACCAACCTGGGCAATCTCAAGGAGATGATGGCCAAAAACCTAGAAGCGCTGAAAGTGCTCATCGAGGTGGCCCTGACTGAAGGCGATGGTCTAAAGGGTTCGTGGCGAGAGGTGCTGATGTGCATCAGCCAACTCGACCGATTGCAGCTGCTATCGACTGGGATCGATGAAGGGGCAATTCCCGACGTCACCAGGGCGAATATACCTACGCCTTCCAATCTCAAAGAGGGCAGTCGAAGTCGACGGTCGATGCAGGCGGTCAAGCGTCCTAGACCCCGGTCTGCACACAGCTTTCGACCAGAAGTTGCGGACGAGACAAAATCTACGGACATGATACGCGGAGTCGACCGCATCTTCACCAACACTTCCAAACTATCCTCCGAAGCAATCGTCGACTTTGTGCGGGCCTTGAGCGAGGTGAGCTGGCAAGAGATCCAATCGTCGGGCAGCAGTGATTCTCCACGGACTTACAGCCTTCAAAAACTCGTGGAAATCAGCTACTACAACATGACCAGGGTGAGAATAGAGTGGACGCGCATCTGGGAAGTACTCGGCGAGCATTTCAATCAAGTTGGCTGTCACAACAACACGGCAGTAGTTTTCTTTGCTCTCGACTCACTGCGTCAGCTATCAATGCGCTTTCTGGCAATCGAGGAGCTGCCGGGTTTCAAATTCCAGAAAGACTTTCTGAAGCCCTTCGAGCATGTCATGGCCAACAGCAACGTCGTGGCCGTGAAGGACATGGTCTTGCGATGTTTGATTCAGATGATCCAAGCCCGCGGAGACAATATCAGATCTGGGTGGAAGACGATGTTTGGCGTCTTCTCTGTGGCCGCCAGGGAACAATACGAGTCTATTGTCAATATTGCTTTTGATTACACCACCCAGATCTACAACACTCGATTCGGCGTCGTGATCTCCCAGGGCTCCTTCCCAGACCTGGTCATTTGCCTCACCGAGTTCTCCAAGAACCTCAAATTCCAGAAGAAATCACTGCAGGCGATTGAGCTGCTCAAGTCCACAGTACCCAAGATGCTGAAGACCCCCGAATGTCCTCTTTCAAGACGGCATGGCAAAACTGTGGCGTCCGAAGATTCCGGCATCGTTGCGGGAATCAAACAACCGACCTCTCAGACCGAAGAAGAACAGTTCTGGTACCCCGTCCTGATAGCTTACCAGGATGTCCTGATGACGGGGGAAGACTTAGAAGTGCGTTCCAGAGCTCTCAACTACCTGTTCGAGACCTTGATCAAATACGGCGGCGACTTTCCCATTGATTTCTGGGATGTCCTCTGGCGCCAGCTCCTCTACCCGATCTTTGTTGTCCTCCAATCCAAGTCGGAAATGTCCAAGGCTCCCAACCACGAGGAATTGTCCGTCTGGCTGTCAACGACAATGATCCAGGCCCTTCGAAACATGATCACCCTGTTCACGCATTACTTCGAGTCATTGGAGCACATGCTCGACCGTTTCTTGGATCTGCTCACATTGTGCATTTGTCAAGAAAACGACACGATAGCTCGCATAGGAAGCAACTGTCTCCAGCAACTCATCCTCCAAAATGTCACCAAGTTCACGCCCGAGCACTGGTCTAGGATCGTGACCGCATTTGTCGAACTTTTCAACCGGACGACTGCATACGAGCTATTCTCTGCTGCCGCAACCATGTCCGATGCTCGCCCAACGCCGGCCCACGACGGATCTGACAGCCTCTCAATCTCTGGGACCACGATTGCGGAAACCCCAGCAACTAATGGCGGCCCAGGTGATGCATACGGTGCTACTTCTCCTCCAGAGTCTCACACGGACCCGATCGCTGCCACTCCTGAAGTTTCTCAATCCCAAAAAACGGAAGAGCTCGAAGACTACCGTCCTCATTCGGAGATGCAGACGACTGCCCCCGTAGTGACGGCGGCGCGGCGTCGATTCTTCAACAAGATCATCACCAACTGCGTCCTGCAACTCCTGATGATCGAGACTGTGGCCGAGCTCTTCTCTAACGACTCGGTCTATGCGCAGATCCCTTCGGCTGAGCTTCTCCGTCTGATGGCGCTCTTGAAGAAATCCTACCAATTTGCCAAGAAGTTCAATGGTGACAAGGATCTCAGGATGGCCTTGTGGAGGCAAGGATTCATGCGGCAGCCGCCGAACCTGCTGAAGCAAGAGTCCGGGTCGGCCAATACATATGTCAGCATTCTACTGCGCATGTATCACGATGAAGGGGAAGAGCGAAGATCAAGCAGAGACCAGACTGAGGGAGCTCTGATTCCGTAAGTTCCCCGGCGCATGCCTCCACGATGATTTTAGATTTGGTGAATGCTGACACGATTCCTCTCCCAGACTATGCGCCGACATAATCGGGTCCTTCATCCTCCTGGACGAGGAGACGCAACAACGCAACATTGTGGCCTGGCGACCCGTCGTCATCGACGTCCTCGAGGGCTACACCAACTTTCCTAAGGACGGCTTCGACAAGCACATTGACATCTTCTACCCTCTGGCCGTGGGCCTGCTGGAGAAGGAAGTCAACACCGACCTACGCTCTGCCCTGTGGGGATTGTTCCGCCGTGTGGGCGAGGTCAAATTCAACATGCCCGAGTTTGTTCTTTTGCGTGGCCGAGAGGACAGCGTGAGTTCGACAAGGAACGGCAGCGTCGGCGGTGCTACGCCCACAAGCCCTGGCCTGTCGAGTCGCGGGTATGAGCGGGCAGCCAGCAGCAGGAGGAGCAGCCGAGTGAGCAGGACCGGCGCGGTGTAGGAATATGGCGCGATCCCTGATCTCTTCTCTGTCTGTACATCTGATCCCGCTTGCCGTTCGCGCCTTTAGCATCGGGTCCGGGCAACCTTACTGTACCCCCGGCAGCCACCGATCCGAGTCGAAGCCCCGCCGTTCTGCTGCTTCTGTTCGTCGAGACTTGGGGCTGGTGCGGCTCGCACCCGAGTCCAGGTTACCTTACGTTCCTGTATTAACAGTGCACAATGGTTGTCAAAAAGGGGATGGGTCACCGTCCACGAGAGGAGAGGAGAGGAGAGGAGACGAGACGAGACGTCCAAAAAAGAAAGTGCACAGACTTGATGTTCTCGCCCCTGTGACGTTATTACTGCAGAGATGATGCCTAGCATACTTTAAGACTATTACATGGTGTATTTGAAGAATGTCATTGAAGCTACGACATTGACTATTTCTTTTGGTCCTCCTTGTTCGAGCGGGAGCTTACAGCGTCGTGCGAGAAGACCGGAGCGAAGCGACCGGAGCGACGGTGTCAAAACCATCATACATGCCAACAAATCCACTTGGGCCCTGAAATGCAAAGAACGTGATGACTTCACAGACCAGATTCCGCATTCGCGCCTCCACTGTCGTGCACGTTCTATGTCGAGGAGGCCATGATTGCGGTTCCAAAAACCTCCTTCTGGATTCTGCCCTGGCTTCAGACAGCAATGGGGCATAATGCCCCAGTATTGCACAGCCCAGGACAGAGGATCATGTGTATATACTCTGAAGAACGGTTAGTTAGCAATGTGAATATAACCTGAATGCAAACATGGAGATTACAGGTCCGCGGAGCAAACTTACCTCGGTATAAGCATTGATCTGAAGTCCTTTCTCCGCCATCTCTTCCTCACATAAGAAGTCCAGTGGCATCCAGACCAAGTGGCCCCTGATCTTGTCAAGCTCCTTCCGCACTGTCTCGGCAGGCATGTGCGGATCGTGGAGGTGGCCTTGCTTGATGGTTTGACGAGGGGCAAAATTGTCGTAGTCCTTCCAGGTCTTGATGTGGTTGTCCGGGTCCGCTCGAAAAAGGTATCGGTAGATGTCGGTATTGACCGTCGCCTGGCTCTTCCATTTCTCCCATAACTCGTCACCCAGCGGGTCCGCGACGAACTCCCATTCCTCGCCACTATACTCTTCATTCATGCAGACAGTCGGTGGCTGCGCGTTAGGATCCTTCGATGCGTCTACGGTCTGAGCCTCAATGATGCCAAGGTGCTCGCGCCACAGATGCCGGCGGAGAGACGCGGCGTGGTAACCCGCTTGGTAGGGCTTGCCGTCCATGGTGGACTCGATTGTTCGGGTGTCAGTCATGACAATGGACAGTTCAGAGTCGTGCGAGCCTAACTGCGAGCGGTCGTTGAGGTTGCTGGAACCACAAACGACGGTCTTGTCGTCGACGATGAGCACCTTGGCGTGAATGTAGAGCTCCTCTTGCACGAAGTTCTCCTTCTCGGCTTCTGGATCGCCTTCCCAATGCTCTTCGCTGACAAGGCCGCCGCGGGCCATAGCATCTTCTGCAATAGATTCGGCTGAGGTGACCGGGTCTTGGACATCGAGTTCCTTCCGGGCTGCTTCGAATTTGCGCTTGCGGTCTATGATGCGGTGTTGTTCGTCTTCGTCTACCGAGTGGCCTGGGCCGTGAGATTCCTTCTCGGTTTTCTCGCCTTTGTAGCCGTGGATGCCTGATCCCATAATTTCTTCGGCCTCGGCGCGTTGCAGTTGCTGGTACGAAACACCGGATTCTTTCTCTTGCTGGATCAATGCTTCGGTTTTGCTGATGCGATCATAGGCGCGAAGGTTGAAGGCAAAGATGTACTCGTTTGGGTCGAGGCCGGCCGCCTTAAGCTGGCCCATGATGGAATGCTCACCCCGGTTGATGCTCTTGTACTGGTAATCCATGATCGCCCTGGTGCCGATGGCGGCGTCCTGGCGCAAGTCGCCTGCGAAGCCAGGAATCGCAGGGATCACAAGGATGACTCTGAACTTTCGACCTTCCTTTGCAGCCCGAACACAGGCATTGACAATGGCGCGACCAATGGTGTTTTGGATGGGTTTCTGTTGGTCGCCGGTGGCAGTAATGAAGAATTGGTTCTCAATGTACACATAATGCTGAGCATTTTCAATGAGCTCGATGTAAGCATTTTGAATGCTATGATCGAGCAGAATACCGCTACTCCAGTCGTCACTGCTTCGGACGAGCTGGGCGTGGACGGAGCCTGCGTTCTGTAGTCCCTTACCCTCTAGCGGACTGATAGGATGTTCGATATACTTGCCGACGGGATGTTTGGGCCGCTGGATCGAGATCAGATCCTCGTCCGGATTCGATCCATCTGCCTTAGACCTGGTAGTCATGCATAGGTAGTCGATCTTTTCGTCGCGTTTATATTTGTCTCGTTTGATAAAGTTCCACCTCAGCACGAAGTGTTCGGCTATGTCAATCACGCACTCTCCGGTCAATGCCATGGCTACGTCGTGCCATGGCATCCTGCCGTAGTCAGTCTTATTGAGTTCATTGTTCGACCAATCTTCGACGGTCTGAAAGTCCATGATTCTGGATGAATAGTCAGCCCTGGACAAGTCCGATGACGAAGCAGACCGTCTTACCTGTTGTTGTTGAAGTCTTGGCCAGGGAAGACTTCATTGACGACGCCAGAAGGATGAACGTCGGCAAGCAGATGTTGACGGACATCCCACCGTCCGTAACACAGGTCTATGCCTCCAATGTATGCAAGTTGATAGTCAACGACGATGAATTTCTCGTGGTGGGCCCAGTAGAACGTCATGTCCCCGAAGTTCTCGAAAACATTGTGGTCTGGATGGCGCATTACGTGGACATTGCCGTGGCCGGGGGTCCCGGGGGGGCATAATGCCCTTAAAGCATGCTTGGTATGAGCGGAATTGCAGGTCAGTGCTTGTTGCACCTCCTTGTAGACGATCACGTAGACTTGGACTCCACGTTCAGCGGCCCGTTTGATGACTTGGTCCAGACGCCATTCCTGGTTGAAGAAAGGTGGGCGGCGCAAAAACAATTCGGGGGAGAGCCACCAGTCGGCGATGTAAATGGTCTCTTTGGCACTCTCAAGGCCGACTGAGACAGCCCACATGTAGTCGCGGCCGTCGACATACCACTTGATCTTGTTGTTGTCGCGCTCCGGGAAAAAGGAGCCAAAACGATGGGATTCACAAATCGCGGTCCGTTTCCGATCAGTCTCTTGCTCGTGCTCCTCGTCATGGCGATGGTTTCGGTTGACCAGGTTTTTGAGCTTGCCTAACTTGCTTTTCAAGTGGATGGCTCCCACCTTGGCGTCATGGAGGTTGGTATCTGTAGGATATCATTACCCGCCCAGATGGAGTGGGCGGCAAGCAGACCTTTGAGCTTCTCACGAAGGGAATGCATTCTGTTCTGATCTATCTCATTGACCCGACCTGATCTGGCTTCTGACTTGGGTTTGATTGAATCTCGACAGCCTCGGTGCCCAGGCCCACCCAGACCAGCAGCGTTAGTGGAAGGGAAGGGGACGGTATCGGGGCGAGGCTAGGCGCGCAAGAGGGACCAAGTCGAGGCAGTCGGAAGACGCTCTTGGACAAACAATATTGGGCGAAGGTTCAGACTTCCTCAGGGATCTCAGGGAGGAGGAAGAGGAGGGAAGAGTGGAAAAATGCCAGAAAAGCTGGAAGCCAGCTGAGCCGTGTATGTGAGCCTTGGTTTGCTGGTGGAACTGGGGAATCATGGATCATGGTCGGTGGTTGGGTGAATGGCATCGGGAACGTTACAACTACTCACCTGAAGGTGGGTAGCCAGCGCAGTTGCCCGCGTACGTCATCGCAGCTGAAAAGACAAGAACACCAAGACACCAAGACACCAAGAATCCAAGGCACCAAGGATCCCGCGGGTCCCCAGTGCCATCTTCAAGCTTGGCTGCATGTCATGCTGGCTTCACTACTAGGTACTCCGTACTTCTTCAGGCAGCAGGGCCACAGCAGGGCCGCAGCAAGGCCACAGCAAGGCCAGAAATAGAAAGTACAGTATCCTCGTGCCTCAGACCGGCAGTGAGGCACCAGAAGGCCAGGACGCAACTGCGGCTTCGGCTTCGCTGGCACAGATATCAGATATCTTGGGTCTTGGGTCTACGGTCTAAGCCGACCATCATCCCTGTCCCATGCGCCTTGCCCGCCATTTCACAGTACGCCGATTGTTGCAGAAAACCCGATCCGATCCCATTCTCACCCGGCGTGATAGTGCTACAACCTACATCCATCCAAATGACCCGTCGAACTCCCATACAACATCTCCCCTGTGTCCAAGCCGAATCTGCTCAAAACTGGGCACCCTGCCCGACTCGTAGTAATGTACCAATGCCTCCATGTCTGCGTCGTCCATGGCATTGAAATCTCCTGTGCTCCATTTGTCACACACGGCACTCATCCACGCCATCCTCTTGCTAATGTCCCGCGTGCTCTTCCCTGGGGCCGCTCTCCGAAGCCGTCGCCGGAGTTGACCTACTTTCTCGATGCTGTCGCCGGTCCCTTTGGGGAGCATCTCACCTATCTGTCGCCGGATCGCCGCGGCCATCCGGGGCCCATTGCCGTTCGTAGACACCATGATCTGAAGAGGTCCGTCGCGGTGTACACTTCCAAAATAGAAGTCGCATTCGGAGGGCACATCGGCAATGTTGACGGGGGTCTTCAGTTGCTTGCAATACTTCCATATCCGAGTGGATGCATCGGGGTCGTCTATGGCGGTCAATACCATGGCAATCTTTTTTTCCGGTTCGAGGTCCAGCGGGAGGAAGATTCGATCGACGTGTTTGACCTGTCCGTGGTCCACTCGATACGCCACCTCTTCGTTCAGGCCCTCTCGCGGGCAAACGACAGTGACCTTGGCGTCGGCATTGAGGAGATTGACAATGCGGCCGGCGGCGACCTGGCATCCTTGCTGTCAACCACAAACCACAATAAGGGCGTGGTGGCCAGAAAACTCACCTCACCTCCGCCGACTACCAGGACCTCTTTGTTCTTGATCTGCCAGGCGAGAATCAAGGAGCCTCCACCCTGAATCTCGGGGAATGTGGAAGACATGATAGGCGCATAACGCCAGGAACAGCCATGAGGCAACCTCTGAAGGAGGTAAGATGGCCGCGGGATAAATGATGTCGAGAATTGAAGGGTGAAGGGCGAGCGGACGCGTGCAATCGAAATCAACGAATCGATAAGATTCCGAAACCGAAACTGCGCCGTCACGTGATCCCGCCCGCAATTAAATCAACCCAAGCCTCGTTCTTCCAAAAAAAAAAGTCATTTCCATACGAGATAGAGCCTTGCTAGATCGCTTCATTCCTCATAGACCAGCGCATCCCCTTTTACTTCTTTCGATCGTCTCCCTCGTTCTAACCTCAATTTTTCCTACGGCGAGAATGAGGGGCGTCAAAGTCTTCTCCGGCCGGTCTCATCCGAGCCTCGTCGAATCCATCTGTCAACGGCTGGGCTCCTCGCCGGCCAAATGCGATTTGGGCAATTTTGCCAACGGCGAGATCAGTGTTCAGATCGGGACGTCGGTCAGGAATGAAGATGTCTTCATCGTGCAGAGTGGTAGCCCCCACATCAACGACAGTGTTATGGAAATGCTCATCATGATTGCGGCATGCAAGGGCGGTTCAGCAAAGTCTATCACCGCGGTCATGCCTTACTTCCCCTATTCACGCCAGTCTAAGAAGAAGAGCCATCGAGGCGCAATCACCGCCAAAATGCTCGCCAACCTCATGCTGGTTGCGGGCGTAGACCATGTCATCACCGTCGATCTTCACGCCTCACAGATGCAAGGGTTTTTTGGCAAGCCGGTGGACAACCTGTTCGCCGAGCCGATAATTGCCCGTTGGATCAAAAACAATGTCCCCAACTGGAAAGAGGCAGTCGTGGTGAGCAAGAATGTTGGCGGCACTAAACGAGTCACCTCACTTGCCGATTCTCTCAAGTTGAGCTTTGCCCTCGTATCCACCGACAAGGATCGTTCCCGAACATCCCACCCTGCGAACAACATGATGGACAGCGTCATCTTCTTTGACGCCATTGAGCCACAGTCGCTGCGCATCCGGGAGCGCCTCAGTGATGGCGACGACGGTCATGAGGCCGATACTGAGTCTGAGAGACCGCAGGATTCGGAGCGCCGAAGTGATCTCCCTCACCGCGGCCGAGGTCCGGCAGCGAACAATCTCACCCGCCCTGGCAGGCCCAAGGCAGTGACCATTGTATCAAGCCCCCTTATTCAAACCACCAGAGTCGAGTCATCCTCTCCTCCTGCGTCCCCAACGCGACTCAGTCGCGTTGAGACTGCTCCAAGCGCACGTCGTCTCTCCGAATACGAAGCCAACGAAGCTCATAATGACGAGCGGGCTCGTGAAGTCATTGTAGGTCGACTGGTTCAAGGCCACCTGGTGAACGACGATCATCCATCCCCGATATTATCCAGTACATCGGCGTCCAACTTGGGTCCTCCGAACGATCGAATTGCACCAGATGACAACCATTCCTACGATCCAATGACATCTTCCTTCGTCTCCAATGCATCATCATTCCAGCCCGAGCATGCTCTTGGCGGAACTTTCGATGCCGTCGCAACTTCCGATGAGGAAGAGGAGGGAATTAGAAACCCCGACCTCGAACACACTATCACCCTAGTCGGCAACGTGCGGGGACGGACCGTTCTTTTGATGGATGACATCTTAGATAGAGCTGGCTCCTGGATTGCAGCTGCGGAAACCTGCGTCAAGATCGGAAGGGCCAAAAAGGTGTATTGCATTGCCATCCATGCATTGTTCGGCGATGATTCTCTCGAAGAGCTGGAAGCATGTGATTGCATCGATCACATTGTCGTGACGAATACTTTTCCTATAGCCCCTGAGCGACTAAGGGTGTCCAGGAAGCTGATTGTCATCGACCTCTCGAACCTGCTAGCCGAGGCTATCCGCCGCAATCATCACGGAGGTAAGTACAGGCAGGCCATTTACCGCTTGGTACAATCCCATCTAACTTCTTCGTCTTGCAGAGGATATGTCGCCCTTATTCCATCTGAACGATTAGGAACTCCAGACGGTATCTTGAGCTGAATCACCAGCAATACTCGCTCCGCCACCTGCCTGCCTGTTTTTGGTTGTACGATACCCTTGGCGTTCAGTGCTGCTGCGATCATCTACTCCAGTCTTGGTGTATCGAACGCCCCGATACGAATATATTGCTGCGTCTTCTTTCCTTGCTGTGAGCGGAACCGCAATGCTCGTCCGAGGGCTTGCAATTTGAGTTGCAAGGGTAAGTCCAACGAATTACTGGCATGTTCATCGACCTTGCCACCTTGCTATCCCAGTAGATGCGCAATGCATATGCAGCCTTGTCACGGGGAAACAAACATCCGGCCTGGGGCTCTCCTGCAACAACGGGATACACGATGGCGTCGTTGAGGGATCATCGGACAATATGAGACCTGAGGTGTCCGTGATCGCGAAGAGCCGCAGGCTGCGTACATGATCGACCCCTTGGACTCGATTACCTTGCATGCACCATGGCCATTTGACCCCACGAGAAGGCGTCGGCGATAGAGCAACAAGTGGCATCTTCTTCTCTGTGCCCAAGCAGCAGCTATGTACTTCAACCGGGGGGGAAAGCCCTCCGGTCGCAACGGCGTCCTGCTAGAGAGGACTGGCCATACGGAAATGCAGATGTGGTTGCGCGATGCATACAGAGTACTCTGTACCTAGCTCCGTACACCCTACACCCTACGATCGCCTACCCCTGCACGGTATGCATAGGCCAGCGCAACATTTCAAGCTCTTAGGGCTGTTAGGTTTGAGCTAGAGCTGTTGCGGCGCAATCGGCTGCGATGCTTTCGGAAGCCTGGGGGGAGGTTTCCGGTTCTGGGTCAGCCCCCTGCAACCTCCTCGCTAAGATGCCTGCATCTCGACTATTTTCGGACTTGACAAAAGCCTCCTCGGCTTCCAGTAGGCTCGATCCACGACCCCAGCACGCCTTGTCCGACGATCGACCGAATCCCTGGCCTGCATCGGCACCCAAGTCCTGTTTCGCCTTATAATCGCGTAGCTCAGCATTGACACAGCACTGTCGAAAGACAATGAGACGTCCTCAGGCGTATCCAGGGCACTAGGGCAAATCTTGACCCCACCCTTACTCTGTATATCCATCCTATCTGTCCATGTCCCACCGCGTTTCAGCTCCCCACGGCATTCGGCACCGCCTGGACTTTTGCCTCGCGCATTCATCGCGTTGAGAGTCCAGACTCGATCCCTTGCTAGAGGCTCCCTTCATTGGCCACCAAGCTCGAACTCCCCAGCACTGGGTCAATCACGACAGCACGGTCGGGACAAGAACAAACTTCGACAAGTTTTAGAGCCCGGGTGGAACGGGCTTCCGCACCGGCTACGGATCTCTAAACCTTTTCTGTAGAAGGGGTTGGACCTGCCATTGGACTGGTCCCTCTGTAGTCTATCGATCCGTCAAGGCTTATCCGGGACCACTTGCCTCTCAGCAAAGCTGAGCACGACACCCTGAAACCCTCGAGGATCCCGGCGCAAGATGTTACTACTGGGGGTCATCCTCGCCAGGGAACTTTTCTGTTTTCAGCCATGTCAACACGCTGGGCGTGCAAGGATGACAGCCTCTCCTCGACAGTCACAGCAGTGTTCACGGATTCCTGGCTTGACGACAAGAGGCTATGGGGAGCGGTGACAGTTGCGGTCTCTCCATCTGCGACTCTATCATCTATAAATTCCCCCGGGCGATCGACACGGCTTCGAAACCCCCTCGATATTGCACATTGAAGACAGCATTTGATATCCTAGAGTTCAGCGTACATGATCGCCCTGAGCTCAGAATAGTACACATCACGACTCGGACAACCGAACACAGTAGCCATCATGACTGGGGTAAGTCACTTGACTTCAGTCTCGCCTCGACTTTGAGAAGAGATACTTACCTATTACCAAGCCCGCCAATACAGGCATCAGTTACCGATACACCTACCAGAACTGCCCCGGGCACGAATATCAAGGAAAATACAACGAGGGCCACTGCTCGCTGATCTGGAAATGCGGCAAATGCGGCGACAACACCACCAAGATCTGGCAGTGCAAACATTGCGGCTTCCTGATGTGCAACATGTGCAAGCGGTACAGTCGCAGCGCCACCGGGACCCTCGCAAAGGACCAGCCTCGCTATTACGGCCGCTGATGTCGTCGTCGTCGTCGTCGTCGTCGGCTGGAACGGATCCCGATCCCAAGCATGTCTAGACCTGCGCCACTATCCCCGGGCCGTGGTGTTTTCGGGCTCGAGGCACGCCCCGTCTAGCGGCAGACCACTTGCTACTACTCTTTCAGTGCTGCACGTCAGGTCTGGCCATCGTCGAATGGGTTTCCGGGAAGACGACGCCACGGTTTCCCTTTCTTTCTACAAGAGTCCTACCCCTGTCTGTCGGCGTGGGCTTCTTGCAACCAATTCCAAGATACCCTTTTTTCCTTCGGGACCGAGTGTACAACGGGGTGGGCAGGGGCAGGGGCATAGGCATACATTCGGGGTCTGGCTGGTGGCGGCTAAGCTGAGATTTTTTCTTGAATCTTCTCCGTTTGTGCGACCTAGACTAGATACTAGATAGATCCTTTCGGCGCGATCGGCTGCTTTCGGGTGGGGTTGCTACCTATTACCCCTTTGGGCGAATGAATCAATGAGAGACCATGAGAGTGTTAGAGCACGTTAAGCGACCCTTTAGAAAAGCGCTGGTAGTCATAGATGGGGACAGCCAATAAAGAACAAAAATCCTTGATTCGTGCCTTGACACTCAATAGCGAGTATCGAATAGTTGTTATAAAACGTTCCTCGGATCCTACCTGACCGGGGCCTTCTCTCAGGAGAACTCCCGGCCTTCGAGTACGACGGGCGCCACAAGACTCCAACTGTAGATTGCATAGCACACCCATGCGCTGACAATCTTGATCCAGCTTGCCCAATATGTCCGTCCCACAGGCGTGAAGTCGCTCGAGTTCTCAGGATCCATCTTCTGTGTAAGAAGCGTAGCCACCCAGCAAGTCGCCATCAAGAAGATTACGTGGAACAGGCTGTAGTTATACTGGGTCCCCTGGCGTTCGTCGTCTTTGGAGCTAACAGCAGTATCATCCTCGTCATCTGAGTCCTCATCCAATGCAGATGCAGGCAGCGCACCACTCTCAACGGCGGCCCTCATGATCTCACGCCGAGACGCGGGTTGCTGAGTGACTAAACCATGCTCGTACTCCTCCTGCGTGACTTGAGCATATTTGTTCTTGCCGGTATTCGACCCCAGTGCGAACCCTTGTGTGGCTGCTCGAGTGGTAGTGTATGCGATTGTAAGCATGGTGACAACAGCACCAAGGACGACCGTGGTTGTTCGTGCACCTCGAGCTCGAATGAGAGGGTTGCAGTTTTTGTCGTCCGGCTCCATGCAGACCGCCGAAAGCGTAAGGTACGTGCAATAAGCCGCGACTATGGCCGACTGCGCCAATCCTGCTTTGGGGTTTGCATCTTGAATGGTGGGGTTGACACTGAGCAAGGTGATGACAAAGATGAGCACCAGGTTGATCGTAATGGCAGAAATGTTCATGCTGCATCCGCTGCTGGCGAAGAAGATGTACATGACTATCGTCATGGCAAAGGCAGCCAGATACATGCCCAAGCTTGACCCCATAAGCAGAGCTTGCCAAAGTCTGTAGTTGGGACCATCTCCTTCATCGATCTTATCCTGACATAGTTCCGCCCAGCTATGCGCAAGGTCGACGAGGAGGATGAGTCCGAGGAGAACAAAAAGCATCGCCCCAAGGTAGGCGACATAATTTCCCCAGAAGAGGAAGAACCCTTCAGGGATAAAGAACGACAACAGGATAAAGGCGATCCAAGCCAGGATTTTCGGACCCCAGAACCCATTTTGCAGGCCTGCTCGTGTATCTCTTGTGCTCCTGACACCGATGAGGAGGACGGCGAGGAGGAGGTGGAAAAGACCGAGGGCGAAATTGATTCGCTGGACTGCGAAATAACCGTAACACCGGGACGAACCGCACTGGAATGTCATGTAGTCGAGCGTGAGGTGTTCAAGCTTCCGGATGGCCCACGGTGTGAGCATGATCCAGGCCAGAATACTGTTCACCAGCAGAATCATCGCATACGCGATCCTCGTGGCAATCGAGGATCTGAACTTGGACATGCCGCATGGTCCACACAACATGGAACACGATGCCGCTCCGCAACATGATGCGCCAATTGACCAGAGAGTCGTCACGGAGGGTATGAGGAGCGACGGGATTGCTAGAACAGCTCCCATCGTAGAGGGCTGGGCCTGCCGCCGGAGAACAATGGAGATGTTGGAGGAGTTTGAAGGCTAGAGCGATGGCGAATTGATGCTGATCCGGATGTGTAATGTATGACTGGGGAGGTTGCTGATCAGTCTTTGATACAATGTTGAACACTGGAAGGCTGTTGCTGTTGTCGACGGAAGAGATGGAAGCGCAGGCATCGAACGCAGCCGCGGAAGTCGCAGTCTTAGGGTCCTGACATGACGAGGCAATAGCAGTTAGTAGCAGGCTAAGCTGCTAACTGTGTCCGCCTACTATCTAGCGCGGGCTGGAGGGAAGCTTCTCCGAGCGGCGAGCAGAATGGGCGGCTTCCTAATTGGCTGACACGACCACCGGCCTGCTCCGTCCACCTCCCTCCAACCCACCTCAGAGGCCGGAGGAGCAAGACTCTCGGATACGATGCCGGTTGACGGCTCTGACTGCTTCATACGCCATCTTTCACTTTCCTCACCTCCCTGACTGCTTGACTGCCTCTTAGGGCGTCCCTTTCGAATTTGACGATGATTTAGCGAACACCGATCTGCTCTGGAGCGCAAAGACATGGCGGTCTTCACCATTGACCCGCGGAGGGCGAGGATTCTTTCGGTGATCGCTTGTACCGCTACAGCATTGGCATGTGGCACGAATGTACGCACGTTTACCCGATCACAGAGTCAACCACTGACCGAGGCTTGATAGTACGGATACTCAGCATGGGGTCCTAGTTTCGCCTCGCGTCTCAGACTGTCCGCAACGGACAGTAACCTCATCGTATGAGGCCCTCAGCGAACCCCGCGGCGACGACAAAAGACTGTGGACTGATACATGAAACTCCTAGGGGACTATGGGCAATCTGGGAATGTACGCTTTTGGAATACCCTCGGGTATGATGGTGGATGCCAAAGGTCCAAGATGGGGGGTTGCTTTAGGGATCATACTCTTTGCAGCGGGCTACTATCCAATTGCTAGAGGTATCGACGACGCGTCCTCCAACTACAGACGGCGTTACTAATAAGGCTATAGCATACGAGGCGGGTCCTGGAGCCTACAGTGTAGCACTTATATGCGTATTCTCGTTCTTTAGCGGTGCTGGAAGCTGTTCAGCATTCACTGCATCTATCAAAGTTGGTGAGCAACCCGCGTCCCATTCTGAGACATGTTGAGTGACTCCAGCAGCCGCCCTCAACTTTCCCGAGTCGCGAGGAACTGCCACAGCCTTTCCATTGGCAGCCTTCGGTCTGAGCGCCATGTTATTCGCTGCCATAGCATTGCTATTGCCCCCCGGGACATACAACTTTCTCATCCTCTTAGCCACTGGGACCGTCGTACTACCGTTGATCTCTTTTCCTTTCCTACGCACCTTACCGCCGCACAGCTACCAGCATCTTCCCCAACACGAACAACAAGTCCTCCACAGAACCAGATCTCCTGAGAGCACAAGTCACCATCGTCCGGAAGAGCCAGGTACGCCAGATCATACCCACAAGCTCCTCCCCTCAAGCAGCATTGAATCTCACGACTCCGAAGCCATTCCTGAACCCGGAGACGAAAACTCCTCTCTACTCTCTAAATCCTCTACTGAAGACATCCGAGGCCCGGAGAGTTCGAAGTATCAGCAGTCTGACAGAAATCATGAGTCGTCGCATTTAGATATTAGGGGGTTTGCTCTCCTACCACATCCTGAGTTTTGGCAATTGTTTTGCATGCTTGGACTGTTGACAGGGATTGGCTTGATGACCATTAAGTACGATTTGTCTTTTGAACCTACAGAGTACCCTACTAATATTAGCAGTAACATTGGCAACGATGCCCAAGCCCTTTGGAGATCCTACGATCCATCAGTCCCGCCTTCATTCATCGAAACCCGCCAAGCGATGCATGTGTCGATACTCTCTTTTTGCAGTTTCACGGGCCGCCTTCTTTCTGGCATTGGCTCCGACCTTCTCGTATCGAAATTCGACCGATCCCGCTTCTGGTGCCTATTTGCTTCCGCCTTGATGTTCTGCGTTGCACAGGTCCTGGCGACCACCATCTCCAACCCGAATTTTCTGGTCCTCTTAACCGGCTCGACTGGTCTCGCCTATGGTGTGCTGTTCGGAGTCTATCCCACTCTTGTGGCGCACTGCTTCGGTGTCCACGGACTGAGTCAGAACTGGGGTACCATGACGCTTGCCCCGGTCATCTCAGGCAATGTCTTTAATCTCTTGTACGGCCGCATTTACGATGCCCACTCGGTGAGAAACGATGAAGGCCACATGGAATGCTTGGCTGGCAAGAGCTGTTACCGTTCGGCCTACTGGATTACCTTTGGTGCCGCGGTGCTTGGGGTCGGGTGTTGCCTCTGGAGCATTTGGCACGAGTACAAGGTGCACCAGGTGAAGAAGAGCAAGGAGGATCAGAGAAGTGATCATGAGAGGATTGCATAGGGGGGGTGTGTGTACCAATTCTGACGGGCAATCTCGCGAGAATTGCAACTTCATGCTTGAAATTCTTCACGCTAAGTATTCAGGATCTGGCATGAGCATATTGAGATGAATTGAGACGCCGGGTTTTAGGATCTTACAAGGCATGGAATAGAAATATAGAGCAATTAGATCAGTGTCTGGCGCAGAATGATCAACTTGATATAGCAACAGGGCAGACAACATACTTCGCGCCAGGGTGAGCGATAGTTCATTTATTAAGCCGTTGGCGGCATTGCCTGTGCAGATTATCATGTGCAGATGCCAAACGCGCCTCTTTGCTCTTTTGGCAGCAGAGGTACTGTTCTGTTCCATCTTCGACACCACTTGAAAAGTGTGCTTTCAGCTTCACCCTGGCAAATAGGACACTGTAACATAGTCTGTACCCCCGGAAAACGATGTTCTCGACTCGCGGCGCGCATCTTGTGTGAACGAGGTAAGAACCATAAAGACCACCTAACGCCAGTCCATATTCGCGGTGCCATTTTTCCCGTTCCGGATCCTGATGAAAACCCTGCCGCTCAATTTCTTTCTGCCTACGTAGGTTGTCGGCCTGGCTCATACCTACAGTCTTGATTCCCGAGAATGGTCCAGGTCAAACAACAGTACCGAACGCCGTCGCAATGCTTTCCCGTCCATCGTAGTTGTACAAACCCCATCCTCAGCGCAGCATAGCATCAAATCTTCTCGGACTCCGTGGTGATCCTCGCGATATCGGCCGCAGCAGATGCCTCTTCTTGGGCTTCTACAGGTGGGCTCGACACCAAGTTGCTCGGGATGGAAGGAGTGTTGGCTGGGGCCGCACTCAGCTCACTCAGTTGCTTCTCCAGTTCTCGGATTCTCATTCGGAGCATTTGGTTCTCACGCGTGAGATTGGCGGTCTCGGCTTGATAAAAGGCGTTTTCGTCACGAAAACTGTTCCGTCTTGCGGCGCTTTCAACGGGAGAAGGAGGCCAATCACCACTGGTTCCGAGGCTGGATTCATGACCTGCACTCTGCAAAGGTCGTAGAGCCGGGGAACGACTTGCACTGGACGGGCCACGGGAGAAGCGTCTCGGTTGTGGAACCAGCGGAACAGCGGGATGTATTGAAGGGAAGGAAATTGAGCGTTCCGAAGCAGGTGTTTCGTCGTCGACGACTGCGGTACTGTTGCCGGCGACAGCTGAGGTGGGTTGTGATGAGCGGGCCGATTGCTGGTCTACCTGACTGGTCCTCAAAGCCTCCAGTTGAAGCTGTTGCTCTCGTATCATTTGCAGCATTCTATTCACTTGTGCCTCCTGCTCTTGTTCCAACTCGTTGTGAATATCGCCGAGGCTGGGCTGACGCTGATGATGAGGGTCGCCCGTGGCGATTGCCGGCCGCCCACCGATGGTTGGAGGACTTGCGGACACGAAACTGTGGCTCAAGTTGACTCGAGGGTCGCTGCTGGAAAGTTCGCCGGGGCTTGGAAGAGTAGGGTCGTTCAGGTTGAGGCCCATAGCGACTTGTGAACGACGACGGTCGGAAGGCATTCTCCCCAGTCTCGGGGAACCTCGATTGCTGAGAGAGGATCTCCTGGATTCATTTGCCGCATTGGCCATTGCAGCAGTCGCCAGAGATATTGAAGAGGTGCGCGGCGAGGGAGTCTGAGTGTCTTGTCGAACGGGCGGAGACGCTGCGCTTTGCACGGACCGAGGTTGCAATGGCGAGGAAGACATTGACCTTGAGGGAGGAAGCGAGTTGAGGTCTGGGGGAGCCATCAATGAGGAAACACACAGAGCAAAAGACGTGATTATTAACGTAGCTACGGTATGAAGATGTGAGGCAAGAATTACGGGCCGGTCAGGCTGCAGTGGGAAAATGTGACGCGGGGAGGCCAGCGGCGAAGTTTGACGTGGCCAGTGGGACACGTATTGCACCACAAACCACTGTCACCACAATCACCCTTACCCTCACCGTCACGATGGCTACCGAAATCGCTCTTGGTCCGCAGGCCGACTTCAACATCATTGCTACCGAGATACTAGCCGAGCTTCGTGCAATGAGGGAGCAGTCAACGAGAGACACGAGGGCAATCCGACAAGACATTGCCAATGTTCGTCAAGAGCTTGTGACTATAATTACTGCATCGTATGTATACTTCGACCTATTTTAATATTGCTATACATGCTTGGCATAGAACAGTAATGCAGGTTGATTGAGACGGGGACCACTTTGAAGGAAGTGAAGGAAGTGAAGGAAGCAAAGGAAGTACTCCGTAAGGCTGAATTAGTATGGAAGACATCAGAGGGGCCGGCGGGTGATCTACAGGACGTCTTCACGAGGCAGAGATAGGGACGTCTGTGTAACGAGTATGGAGTAGCTCAAGTACCTGCAAGTACCTAGCACCTCCTAGGTACCTATATCCGTACATACACTATGGCTTAGGGTGGGTGCCAGAATTAAAGGCGGTTTACATACATAACTGCTACTTCGATAGGATTAGGGAAACCTCTAGCTCTACCGGATGATTATCTTTCTAAGATACTAGATATACTCCACGGCCTCCCTAGAGTAATTCTCCTATTTCTAGTATTAAAATTCTATATCTAGAGACAGCAGCTATCTACTGAGCCCGCTGTATAATTCGCCATGTATTTTGGCACCCAGCCTTAGGCCTTGCCTAAGTACCTAAGGTAAGGTAATACCTTGAGGCTTGTACTCCGTACAGAGCAGCCACACCACCAACGCCCAACTGGGTTCCAAACGACGTCATCGGAGAATCAACCCACGGTGCTCACTTTTGCTCAGGCTGACCAAGTTACAAAAGCAAGCAGCCTCGGCCACCAGTTCGTCCACTCTCTCTCCCTTAGGCTGAACAGACGGAAGAGCACAGTTTGACAGCCGTGGCGTGGTGGTTGTTGTCGTGATCATTCTCTGCGTTCCTGAACACGCGTTGGTCGTCATCCAATCAACCTGTCAATCTGCTCAATAATCGACACTGCGGCCCTCATCGCGGCACTGGAAAGCAATTATTAGTACTAAGTAGCTGTGGTGACGCCCTGGAGCTGCTTGTTTACGTGCCGGGTGCTAGGTGAGGCTCGAGCTCCGACTCCCGACTCCAAGCTACTACCGGCGCCTAACCAGGAGCGAGAGTCTGGAGGCTGCTAAGGCTCCCAAGGCCTCCCTATAGGTGCCTACTATTATTACTACCTACAACCTAGAGCCATCGGCTCCCCAGCCACTGCTTTTCAGCTCGAGCATCCCAGCCCATCCCCCGTCATCGCTCTAATTATCGTTGTTGTTGTTGCCGTTGCCTCTCCATCCACACCACTCCGCCGTCGCATTCCTCCATTCTCCATTCTCCATCTTCCCCTCCGCCAACGCCAACATCACGGTGAAGGCAGTCGCCGATTGCGCAACACACAAACACCTTCTGAACATTTGTCGCCGCGACCATGTCTGGCCTGCCGTACCTCCAGAAATTGCGTAAGAGCGATCTTACCGAGTTCGCCGAAGCCACCAAATTGCCAGAGTGAGTCTCATCCTTCGGCTGCGACTGCGGCGCCTCAGACGCGTCGCCTCCGAGCCACATTTACCACCGCATCGTCACTGACGTCTGTGCGACCACAGTTATGCTGGTTTGAAGAAAGCCGAACTTGAGGTCGTGCTGGACGAGCATCTGCGCGCCAACTCGACCCGGTACGCCAAAGAGCCGGTTCTGAGCGAATACTACAAGCGCGTGGGCAGCAGCACGCGGTCGCCGGTCAAGAAACTGGCAGACAAGGTCACGGACATTGTGAAATTCGATGAAGATGCTGCGCCCGCGAAAAAGAGCAAGCGCAAGACAACCTCGCCGGGGCAAGACACGTACGCTTACCCATACTCCTCCAATGCAGTCGCGAGCCCGCTAACATTCGTCGCGCAGGACCGACACCGAATCACCAACTGTTTCCTCCTTGATCAAGGCGCCAGCGAAAGAAATCGCGCGTCGGTCCTCCATCTTGACCTCTCAAATACCTATCCCGCCCTCTCCGGCGGTGGTGACCGATGCCATTGATCAACAAACGCGTCGTCTTCGCCTTTCAATCTCTCATGCCTACGACCGAACTCAGATCCATGAATTCGCCGACGCCACACGCGATCTTCTGTCGTCACCTCTGACGGTCACCGCGCTAGCCATCCTCCTCGAGGCATATGGTCTTCGAGCGCAAATCCTACCCAACAAGCTATTGACGGAGGTGCCCCCGATCCCGTACATCAAGTCGACCAAGACCGCAATCAGTGTCCCGGATTTGTTCTTGTTCCTCGACTCCAAGTTCTGGGCTCCTTTCTCTCTATGGACACTGACATCGTTCATTCTTCCGGCCTTTGTCTCCTACTTTATCAATCTGCCCCTCAAAGCTCATCCCGTCCATTCTCATGCGACGCGTCGAGCCACCGCGGAAGCCAGCGCTCAGGCGCAATTTGACCCCTTGATCTTCAATCTTGCCAAGGGATTGATTGCCTACCTGGTCTACGCCGAGCATCTCAACTTGGGTGGGTTGTATCAACACTTCACCATTGCCCTCGTCAACGAGAGCATCTTGGGTGGGTGGTTCGCCATCCTCATCAGCTCAGGACTCGGGGCGATCGTAAGCTTGTATGAAGCTGTGCTCAAGAAGTAGACGCCTGCTTTGGGAGAGGCAGAAGAGGGAGGGCCCCAAAGGGATTTGGACTTGAGGATATTGCGTTCTGTGTTGTTGTGCACACATGTACAGTGCTTAGGAAGGGAGGCATACGGGGAAGCGGAATGATACGAGTTACGAGTATTTCCCGTTGACAACGAGGCGTTGGAGATGGTCATGTTCTTGTTATTCGCAATCACGTCCATAGGTTCAGTTGGGTTGACTTATACCCGTGGTGCGAGCTGCTGGGTAGCTGCGTGCCGCGTCTGGCGCATGCACAGGATTGATGTGATGGATGGATGGTTCAGCGGATGGCCGAGCAGATGGGTCATGTGCTTGTCCAGGTACAAACGACGTTAGTGTTCCAGCTTTTTCTCACAATTCTCGTCTCAGGCTTGTCTATGCCCCAGCTGTATCCGTATGTTGTTCCTCCCTTCCACTCGATTCGACTTGACTCGACATGGTGACGATGCATTGAAGCTCGCCGCCGGTCGACCAACACTCGGAGTTCGCAATCGCCCTGGCTGACACGTCACCACCGCCGCTTGACGATGCTGACAAGAACCTGCGGCACCCTTGCTCACGAAACTCATCAGGCCGCCCAAGCGCTGCTTTACAGAAGGCTTATTAACGAAGAGCAGGGTGTTGCATTGGCGAAGAGAACCCCAGCAATGAACTAGCGTTGGCGCAGTCATGCTCAGTTCTCTGCGTTTCGAACAATACAACCCATCACATTCGCGCTGCTAGGGCAATATCCTATCATTGTATTTTGTGGACACCTCAATCGGCGGGATTCATGTTGTCGTTCTCAGCCCGTCCGACATCAACACCACCTCTTCGTGTGCCTATGTGCCACGTAACAAGAGTCGCTGCTTTTGCTGCTGCCAGTCACCCTTGCTCGCATCAGCAACCCATGCCGCATGCTCGTCTTGGAGGAGGAAGTCGAAGGCAAAATGGAGAAGCATAAATATACCCTTCCAGTCCCCCCTCCGTGGACAAGCCAATATCATACAATCTGACGGTCAAAGACACCCCAAACAAGCCGTTATTTCAATTCCAAAGAAGACCACACACAGTATATCCTATCATGTCAACCATGAAGGCCATTGTCATTGAAAAGTTTGGCGAACCAGACGTGCTCACCGTCAAAGATGTGCCCAAACCGGAACCCAAGCCTGGCTTCGTTCTGATTCAAGTCAAAGCTTTTGGAGTCAACCATGCCGAAATGCACATGCGGAAGGGTGAATGGGCCGAATCGATGCCCATCAGTGGCATTGAATGCGTTGGGGTTGTCGAAGCTTGTCTCGGCAACGAGTTTACACCAGGAACAAAGGTGGCTGCCTTGATGGGCGGATTGGGTCGAGCCATCAACGGGAGTTATGCTCAGTATACTCTAGCACCGGTCAACAATGTCACCAAGATTGATGTCGACTTGCCGTGGGAGACCCTCGCAGCAATCCCCGAGTCTTTTGCGACCGCCTGGACCTGTCTGTTCCGCAACTTGGAGTTGAAACTGGGTCAGACGCTGCTCATCCGAGGTGCTACGTCGGCACTGGGCCAGGCAGCGCTGAAATTGGCCGTCAATGCTGGCGCCAAAGTTTCCGCAACCAGTCGCAACGAGAGTCGATTTCCAATGCTCAAAGCCATGGGAGCCGCCGAAGTCATCTTGGAACAACAAGACCTTGCCCAGCGCCTACACCAGGCTAACCATCCCAAATTTGACACCGTCCTCAACCTCGTCGGGAACAGCGTGCTCCTTGAGACTTTGACCGTCATCAGACGTGGCGGAAGGATGTGTCTTGCAGGCTTTCTAGGAGGATTGGCACCAGTCGCCGACTTCAATCCACTGGCCCAGATGGCGAGCGGAGTCCATTTCAGCTTCTTCGGTAGTTTTGTGTTCGGGACACCGGAGTTCCCGGTCTCTGACGTTCCACTGGAAGATGTCGTCAGAGATGTCGCGGAAGGGAGGCTCAGTGTCAAGCCAGCCAGGGTGTTTGCATTTGAGGAGATCAGAGAGGCTCATCACTTGATGGAGAAGAGTCAGGCAGGCGGGAAGATGGTGGTGGTTGTTTGAGATGTAATAGTCGGCCAAGCATGCCATCTCTCTCCGTACAGGATAACCGACCTATGGGGCTTGATCTACCGCTTGACCTGGCGGCTGGATAGCAAGCTCGAAATCAATGTCCCTAGAGGGGATTCGCATCTAAAGCAGCATGTATGCATCCTAATGAGGCATAGCGGGTTAAGCGTGTTTCGTCTCATTGGTCGCTTGAGAACATCGTCCTTTGTTGTCACCGTTCTCAGCCTTTACCACAACACAGCTGTAGATATTCGCTTGAGTCTCCAGGATTGACGGATGATCAGCCAGCTCACTTCAGCACACCATCCTTCAGGTCGTCTTCTTAAATGCCCGTTCCAGCCAATATCTACGAGAATGACATCGACTTTACCACCCTGGCACTACAGTATCCCCAATTTGCCAAAAGGTTTGTACCCTCTACCCTCTCGTCCCTGCTTCGGTTTCACACAAGCATGAAATGACACAGACGCCTTAAAGACCACCTTAGCATCACAGAGAGACCTTGATTGTGACTGAAACTCGATACTGCAACGTACATATCTGGTACTAGAATATGCTCGATCGGGGAATCTCACTGGCAAGCCTAGCAAAGGACCCGATGACATGAAGCTGACGGAGCAATCCGTGTGTGAGCAGGTTAAAACCGAATGGCCAACTCGACTTCTCTGACCCGGAGAGCGTCAGGTACGTGAATTCAAATACCACACCTCTCACCCGTTCCTGCATCGGTCGAGACTCTGATGGAGTCTTGTCATTGGCCCCCCTATCCACTGGTTTCCCGGTATCAGGCATCACTAATGGTCCGGCGTCGGGTTGAACAGACAGTTGACGAAATCCATCTTACACCGAGACTTCAACTTGACCCTTGAATTGCCCGAGGATAGGCTTTGTCCGCCCGTACGTGTTGAGTCCTTGCGTGCTTTCCGTTCCCTTGACTCCCCTCAACCTATCCGCCTCGCCAATCCCTCGCCAGTCTGCCAGGATGGTAAGGCAATAGAACAAGGAGGAGACCATCCTGTTAAGCTTACCAAGTTTGACCTTTCTCATTGATAGGTTCCGAACAGGTAAGTCCTTCCAATCTAAATCACTGCACCCCCGGGCAGACCCGGTAGAAGATCACCACAAGCCTGGTCGCCTGCGCTATAAGGGAGATGTTGATAGCTGACTGTCTTTGAAAACCATGCAGACTCAACTACGTCCTCTTCATCCAGCGGCTCCTGGACGACACCTCCCCCGACTGGAACCAAAGCTACGACCCTGACCGTCAAGTGATCGGCCTCGATATGTATGTGATCTTTCGCCCGTTGTTGTGTTGCCACGCCTCATCCCTAAGTCCTTGGTCCTGAATGATCTCTACGGTTCACTGCCCTCCCTCGAAGAATATTCTCCCCTTTCCCTTTCCATACTGATCACTGACGAGTGCTCACACCCACTTTGCAATCAGCGGCACAGGCTCATCGGCGATCTACCCCCTCCTGGCGTGCCAACAACGGCCGCAATGGCGTTTCCTTGCGACCGAGATAGATGAAAAGAACAGCACGTATGCAATCAAAAACATTGCCACGAACAATCTGCGATCGCGGATAAGGGTGGTTGACACAGATGTGACGGGCGAAACCCTGATTCCAATACGAGAGATTGAAAGCATCGGCATTGAGAGGTAGGTTTGCATACATTCTAGTAGCGCTACACAACACTTCTTCGCTTCACGTCTGTCAGAGCAAGCTCGAGCCTTAATGGAGTCTTTCCAGAGCATCCTCAAACTCTACATCAACCCCGATGGATCAGGATGAGCATCGATCTGATCATATCACAGGATCGATATTATCATGACCAACCCGCCATTCTACCCCTCCGCCTCGTCCCTGCTGGAATCGGCGCGTCAGAAATCGCGCCCGCCCAACTCGTCCTGCACCGGCGCGCCCGTCGAGATGATCACCCCAGGTGGAGAAGTCTCGTTCGTGTCCCGGCTGATTAACGAGTCTTTGGATCCGAAGACCAACCGACGAGTGCAGTGGTTCAGCTCCATGCTCGGAAAACTATCCAGTGTCGGCGCCATCGTGGACAAACTCAAAGCCCACGGATGCACGAATTTCGCGGTGGCCGAGTTCATCCAAGGCCAGAAGGCTAAGACGCGAAGGTGGTGCGTCGCGTGGAGTTGGATGGGGTATAGACCCGGCGTGCTCGTGGCAAGGGGCGTATCCAGTGCCAGTGGCGTCGAGAAAAGACTGCTCCCTGCGCCATCGGAGTTTGATTTTGAGGTCGAGGTCGAAGTCAACCCGGAAGATGATACACAGGCTGGCAGTGCCGAGGCCGAAGTCGAAGTCGAAGTCGGGAAGAAGTTGAACCAGGAGATGGCGCGATTAGATGTCCTCTGGAGATACATCCCGCAGCAACGCGTGGGCATGGTCATTAGCCCGCATGGCGACGTGTGGAGTCGTAAGGCTAGACGGAAGAAGCTGTATCAGAGCGAGCAGCAGCAGCAAAAGACTCAGACACAGGGCAAGAGACAAGAGCAACACGGCCAAGGCCAACGTGGGAGAACAAACCGGCCCATGGTGAAAGGAGATGACGACCAAGATGAAGAAATGCACGACAGCGACCCGCCTGCTTGCATGCGTGCAAATGACGCCAGTTCCTCGGAGGAAGACAATGAAGACCAAGACCAGGACTATGAGCCAGCCCTTGTTGCTCGCATCAGCCTGATACCGATATCGATGGCGTCCTCGTCCGATCCCCAGTCTCCCATTCAGTCTCGGTCGCAATCCTCAAACCCAAGTACCGCTGCGGAATCGACGACGAAATTGAAATTGAGATCGAAAGCCAAAGTTCACATCCGCCATCTCCGAGGCCAGGATCCCGTCTTGTTCGAGAGTTTCTGCGGATGGCTCAAGAGGAGGATGTCGGCGACGACCGCGACGGGGACCGCGGTGAAATGAAAACAGTGACTTGAAACTTCAGTCTACACAATAGACAAGATTGTCATTTCAATAGTCAGTCAGTGAGGCCTTGCTCGGTCCATGTCCATGTTGGTGCGTCTGTCCATGTTGGTGCGTCTGTCCATGTTGGTGCGTCTGTCCATGTTGGTGCGTCTGTC